>NC_045435.1:169335079-169406366 GCF_002776525.5 Piliocolobus tephrosceles | reverse complement strand
AACCTGCACGTTATGCACATGTACCCTAGAACTTAAAGTATAATAAAAAAAAAAAAAAAAAAAAGATTCACTACTGACAAATCCACAAGACAATGTGTTTTGGGAGGCTAGGTGTATTAAATTATATATAATCACTTAGGGAATTGTTCAAGGAAATACTAATAGTCACAGTATAAGCCCATAGGTATTATGGCAAGTACATCCATCATGTGAGAACAATTGTCGTTAATAAAGCCTTATCGCCAACTACAAAGAGCTTTTGAAACATTTTCCACTTGGATTATTGTCTTCCAGATTTCAAAGATTCACTTTCTGGCTTAAGAAATAAAAAAACAATAAATGTCAAAATCCAAAGTATGCAGTTCTGAAACAAATATTTAGGTCTGACTGATCCTTGCTATAAGAACATAAGCAAAAATAAGACATGTAGAAATGAGTTTAACTCTTCAAATACAGTAGATCAAATAGTCATTTAATGAAAGAAGGTATTTAAGAAAAGTGTAACACCTTTTACCAAGAGCATTCATTGAGCACTTCATCTTATAAAAACCTTGTGACTGAGTTCTTGTCTCACCACATTGACCTTCTAGTTCTCCTATGTTATCATTTAAACTTATTATAAGTTTTATTCAGGCCTTCCCAGAATAATTGGAAGATTTCTGATTGTAAGAAATTTGTATTAAATTTCTTTGAACATGAAGATTGTGTAGCAGAGTAATCATTTGATAAATACACTTAATGAAACTTATTTTTATCTATTTCAAAATTATTAAAAATTTTACTTGAAGTACTAGCTAACATCCAAATACTATCTTTGTACTAAGCACTGTGTTAAGTGTTTGGTGTGGGTTATCTAATTTATTTTTTAAAATATAGCTATTCATGAAATAATTCTAGTAACAATATTGTTCGTATTCCCCATGAAAAGTAAGACATATAATTCGAGTAACTTATTTAGAACCCCACAGTTATTTAGGCAGAGAGATAATTTTAAATTCTGGATATTGGATGCCAGAGTGTTATTATGACTTTATACCTAGTCCACTCTCTCTTAATCAATGCCTTAGCTTTCACATACATGCAGTTTGTGAATTTAGCTAATATTATAATTCAGCAAAGTGCAAAATGCATCTCTGGAATTAGTTTTCTGTGTGCTCAGCAGCATAGCTACAAGTAATAAGGGACTGTTCGGTACACTCAGACAAGGATTCTGAATTTCATCCTGTGCTTTGAAGCCCATAGGGCCTGGCTTTCCTGTCTCCAATTTCATTACTAGGCCTGTCAGATGTAGCTGTTCTACTTGGTAGGCCTACCATTCCTCATCCTATTTAAGAGGATCTATGGCAACAGCCACCTATTCTCTGGACTTCATCTTCAGGAGGCCCAGGTTCCAGCCGGTCACTGCTTGTGGTTATTTAAAGTTTCTTTGTCATTGACCACCACTTTTATATCTCTGAACATGGGTAGGAGTCTCAGCACTTTTCGCTCCATTTAATTCAAGATATTTACATTCCTCTGAGTCTGTATTTTTAAATCTGATTTCTGGGTAACTTAGGGGTCTTCGGATGCAAGAAACAGAAAATGACCGAGAAACTGAAAAGAGAAGTAATAAAAATAAGAGAAATGATATGTGAGATTTTTATTGGAAGGATATTGGAGTATCTTATGAAATTCAAGCAGAAGCATGTTTTTAAAGACAAGGATACAAGGTCTCCTGTTATCTCCTCAATAGTAACATGTGGCTTTTCTACTTAGTGTCTTCCTATTAGATAACTCAAATCTTATTTAAATCTCAATCTTTTACCCTGGTCATCACTGATAATACTGAAATTTCAAGGACAAAGAATCTGTTACTGCATATAACTCACTTTAGTGGTCCAAGGGGTGCAAGCCTGTTGAAAAGCAAAGAAAGAAATGTATTCACATAAGAAACAATAGCTACCTAAATTCCCACACCATACTTTCTTTTTAAAAATATGCGATTTATAAAATGGCCTCCCTGAACATAATTCTTTTCTACATGTGATCTTAAATGGGCTTTTCCCTCTCAATGGGAGAGAACCCAAAGTCATGTCCAAATGCTAAACGTAAAAATGATGTCACTGTTCTTTGTGTCTGATATCTCTGAGTGGCATCTATTTTCCTCTACTTCTGTTATGGTTCTCTTTTGAGATTGTATAAAATATAGGCGAGCCACATACGTAACCCTCACTATTATCTCCTGCGTACAAGAGAAGAGAAAAAAATAGAAATATTTTAATACATATCATATATAATGGTGACAACAAGCACGTCAATACTCTTATGCATATATTGCAATATTTCACTTATTGCTGTGACAGGAAAAGGGAGGCTCAGTGGCTTTTACTTTTACTTGGTACTGTATCAGCCTTTACTCTATGTACCAGGAAGCCAGTATGAGAATTCTGCAATACACTGTGATAGTGATGCAAACCATGAATAAAGAAAATATGAAGATATCCACAGAGTGGGGATTGGGCCACACGGAACTGACTGTGAGATTAATTTACTTTGAATTCTGTTTACCACCTAACCCTCGTAAGCCCTTAATATTGTTAAAAGTTTTGGCCCAGATGCTCATGAATAGTGTTTTGTTGGAACCAATGCACGAAAATTATAACTAGCTCTCCTTTTCAGGTGCACAGTTACCTAGGAAAGTACCCATAATTATCTGAGGAAGATTAGGGAGTAGCCCATATTACATGTAGCCAACAAATAAAGGCAAATCAAACTCATGGATCAAAGGAGAACTAAGACTTATAATCAAACTGTTTTCTTACTATTGTTTGAGAATATTTTTCCCTTAGGGGACATACGCACTATTTGATATTAAGATTCAAATAAAATTTAGAGTTAGACACCACGTCCCAAACAAACAAACAAACAAACAATTTCCTGTAAAGATTTCTATCCAGGAATATGACTCATTTTTTAGTACTCAACAGTTTTCTATTTATTTCTGCATCTGTTATAACACTATAGAAATCTTAGACTTACAATGGATCAAGAAAAAATGAAAAATATTATTAAAAAATTCATTGTCAAATTATCCAGCTGATGCAGGCTTATCCGAAATTGGAGTTTAGCCTGGGAGGATTCTTGGCTTCACTCAGGAAAGAATTCAAGCGCCAGCCAGCTGTGAAAGAAAGAAGTTTATCAGAGCAACAGTTTACAGCAAAATAGCTGCTCCGTAGACAGAATAGGGCTGGCCCAAAGGCAGAGTTCCCGGGAGTAGCGGTGTGCAGCCGTATCACTGTCCCACAGAGCAGTGCTTCCTCATAGGCAGAGTTGCCCGCAGTAGCGGTGTACAGCAAAGTGGCTGCTCCATAGTCAGAACAGACCAGAGCAGCAGCAGCAGCAGTAGCAGCGGCAGTAGCAGCGGCAGTGTATCCGAACAGAGCAGTCCAGAGGGGCAGTCCGGGTAGATTGCTGGCCAGCTATATTTATCCTTATTATTAATTGTATGCTAATTAAGGGGCTGGTTTTCAGAATTCTAGAGGAAACAGGTGGGGAAATTCCTGAAACCATATAACTTCTGAATCGTTGTCATGGCATTTTTAAACAGTCACGTTTAAAAATAGCGCTGGTGGTCTTTAATCAGTGAAGGCAACCGGAGGTTGCTGCTGACGCCATCTGCTAGTTTCCGCTTGTTTCTTTATTGTATTCTGCTTTGATCAATAGGGTCATGATTGTTGCTCAGAAAATAAGTCCTGCTGATTTCTTACCTCACTTCGATACCTTGCACACTTAAAAATGGTAACAAACATTAACACTTTGTTTGGGCTATGGATTTTTTTTTTTTTTAATTCAGACTATTCTGTAATCCCAGCACCTTGGGAGGGCAAGTCGGGTGGATCACGAGGTCAAGAGATCAAGACCAGCCTGGCCAACATGGTGAAACCCTGTCTCTACTAAAAATAAAAATAAAAATAAATTAGCTCTGGGCTTGGTGGCGTGCACCTGTAGTCCCAGCTACTCGGCAGACTGAGGCCGGAGAATCACTTGAACCTGGGAGGTGGAGGTGGCAGTGAGCTGAGGTTATACCACTGCACTCTAGCCTGACGACAGAGTGAGACTCCATCTCAAAAAAAAAAAAAAGGAATTCAGACTTTTAAAAACTGAAACATTAAATGAATCAAAATATGTCAAAAAAAATCCATGTGTTTTAATTAATATCTTTTCAATCATCCTGAGATGACTGAAGAACAAAATACTGTGTGATGATACTTGACAGGTTGATTGATTCAATAAATATGTACTTAAATATATAGGAATTACTATCAAGTATTTACTATAAGATATACCTTGGCTATGTGGCTACATAATTTACTATACAAAAATACCAGTTGTTCAGGTTGTAGACAGTACTTAAGTTTGTAATACAGCTCTTGGGGTGTTAAACTCAAATTGTTTTCTTTTAACTAAATCATTCATGTTGAGAGGTGACTACGTGCTCAGGGATTGTAAACGCACCAATCAGCACTCTGTCAAAATGGACCAATCAGCTCTCAGGAAAATGGACCAATCAGCAGGATGTGGGTGGGGCCAGATAAGGGAATAAAAGTAGGCTGCCTGAGCTTGCAGTGGCAACCTGCTAGGGTCCCCTATGTGCTGTGGAAGCTTTGTTCTTTCAGTCTTCACAATAAATCTTGCTGTTCCTCACTCTTTGGGTCTGTGCTGCCTTTATGAGCTATAACACTCACTGCTAAGGCCTGCAGCTTCACTCCTGAAGCCAGCGAGACCACGAACCCACCAGAAGGAAGAAACTCTGGACACATATGAACATCTGAAGGAACAAACTCCAGACACACCATCTTTAAGAACTGTAACACTCACCTTGAGGGTCCACGGCTTCATTCCATTCTTGAAGTCAGCGAGACGAAGATCCCACCAATTCTGGACACAATGTTCTTGCTTTATTTCTGTAGTTCTTAACTCTGATCTTAAAACAGTAGTTCTCAATACTGGATAAGTATCACCTGGGTACCTTTTAAACCCTGATATACTAGCTGGAACCCAGATAAATTAAATCAGAATGTTTTGGAGTGGGATCCAGGAATGTATAGCCTAGGAAAATTATGAAAGTTTTCCGGGTTATTTATGATAAATCAAGGGACTGTGCTCCAGGCTTAAAGGTATAAAGTTAGTTATTAACACAAAACTAATGATCCACTTTGTTTTCCTCTGTTATGTCAAGTCTGCTGACACATTTCTAAGAATAATTGTAATATTGCTTAAGGAAAGTTAGTCCTCAACACTATGAAGTGGAAGAAATCTGACGACTATGTCTTAAAGAAAATCTTACAGAAACAGAAACATGTATCTTGGAAGAATTAGTTGTAACCGCTAAATCTGAGCTTGCCCTCCCCCACCTCCCCACCTCTGTTTTGTTAACTGATAGCATGAGTGAGACGGCAGCAGTTGGAAGATTTCAAAAGTGTTCTTTACCCTGAGGCTTAATATGACACCTGCCAAGCAGGGTTGCTGCTTTTTTTGTTTCTTAGTCATTCACAGCAATGAGTAATTTTAATGTTCAGGTATGTATTTGGGATAAATATCGGAAGCTCCAGTATTTTCTATAGTAAAAAGCATTTTTCCTCAATATAGAGGTGTCTACTATGTAACAGAGGATACAGAAAACTATTGGTTCATGCCACCATATCAAGCCTCATTTAGCAATTTGCAATGCTTACAATATATCTGAAAATACTTTGTACGATATTGTCAATGAGACAAAGTGTGTTATTTATGGATTATTCTTTTAGTGTCTTGTAATAGTAAACATTTGACAGATGGCTATAGATTGAATGGCTCAGATTATTCAATAATTGTTACTTTCTCATAGAAACAATATTAGGTGTGATGGCTAGGTTTCCAGATGTGATCAGAATGGTACTCCTTCATTCATCCTCCCCACCAAAATGGTGTCCAGATCTCCGGAACCTGTGAATATGTTATATTGCAAAGCAAAAGGAAATTAAGCTTGCAAATGGAATTAAGATTGCTAATGCCCTGACTTTAAAATAAGGACTACCCTTATTTTAGGTGAGCCCAATGTAATCATAGGAGTCCCTAAATGCAGAAGAGAGAGGCAGAAGAGTGTCCAAATGATGTGATGCAAGAAAAACTTGACTGGTCTTTTCTTGATTTGAAGTTGAATTAAGCCAAGGAATGTGGATGGCCTCTAGTAGCTAAAAATGGATTCTCCCCCTAAAGCCTCCTGAAAGGAAGGCAGTCCTTAATTGTAGCCCAGTAAGATCAATTTCCAACTTCTGGCCCAAGCACAATAACATAATAAATTTGTGTTACGTTAGTAAGTTTGTGCTAATTTGTTACAACAGCAATAGAAAACTAATACAGTAATACAGATCTTAAAATATTTTTAATGTATTGTTTTAATGAGGTGTAATTTATAGCTTATAATTTATTTTATAATTTGTAGTCCAATGGGTTTTTTGTTGTTGTTGTTGTTGTTGTTTTTCCTGACAGATTCTTGCTCTGTTCCCCAAGCTGGAGTGTAGTGGCACAATCTTGGCTCACTGCAACCTCCGTCTGCTAGGTTCAAGTGATTCTTGTGCCTCAGCCTTCCAAGTAGCTGGAATTACAGGTACACGTGACCACACCAAATCAATTTTTTTGTATTTTTAGTAGAGACCAGGTTTTACAATGTTGGTCAAGTGACCTCAAGTGATCCACCCACCTCAGCCTCCCAAAGTGCTGGGATTACAGACATGAGTCACTGCCCCTAGCCCCAGCCCAATGGGTTTTGATAAATATATACCCCTCAAAGCCACACTCATATCAAGATATAGAATATTTTATTACCTAAAAAATTCACTCATCAGTCATTTCCAACCAATTTTCTTTTCCAAGAAGCTGCTGCTTTGATTTCTACTGCCAGAGAATAATTTTGTTACAGTTTCATATCAATGGAATCATAATAGCATTTACTCCTGTGTTTGGTTCTTTTACTCTAGATAATGATTTGGGATTCATTCACATTGTTATGTGAATCAGTAATTGTCTCCTTTCTGTTGCTGAATAGTACAGATACTCCTCGGCTTATGATGGAGTTATATCCAGTAAACTCATCTTAAGTTGAAAAGAGTGCATTTAATACACCTAGGCTATTGAACATCATCACTTAGGCTTGCCTATCTTAAACATGCTCAGAACATTTACACCCGTCTACAGTTGGGTAACATCACCTAATACAAAGTATATTTTATAATAAATCATTGAACCTGTCTTGTAGTTTATTAAATACTGTAGTGAAAGTGAAAAGCAAAATGGTTGTATGGGTACTCACCACTTAGGTACACAGCTGAAAGCATACTGCTCCTGAAGAATATTTGAAGCATTGAATGAAAATTAATTGCTGAATGATAGGATGTGACAGTGACAGGGTCATTAATTTCTCTTTGAATGAGGCTTGAGAATAGCTGACAGAAGCCATCCAAACTTGATGGATTAGCAGGCATAGTGTTCTTCAGGAAGATACCAAATTTTGACTACAGTTTTCTTATTTTCATTATGTATTTCTCTATAGCAAGCATGAGCACCTGTAACTGCCTGTCAATTATGAGTCCCTCATAATTGGCATCCGTTTTGTCTAATACCCATAAGCCACTGCTGATACTAGCAAATGCCTCAGCTAGTTTCCTTGCTGTGAGCTTTCTTGGTTCCTTGGGCATAACTTCTTGAGCTTCAATTTCTTCTTTCTTCCTCTAGTTCAGTTAGCTCCTCACAGTAGAGCTCTTCAACTTCAGTGCGAACAAACTCATGAATATCCTCTTCATCAATATCCAATTCTAGTTGGTTACCAAGCACTAATATCTTGTTACTTACTGTTTCATCGACTGCAGAATCTATATATTAAAGCTTTTGAATGTGTTCATATATGCATTCAAAACTTTCTTCCAAATGCCATTTATGCATTGCTGAGTGACTTCTTCCCATACTGCAACAATGTCCTAGATAACATTTATAATGTGTAAACATTTCCAGAACTCTAGGATCATTCAACCAGATTCAGTTGCTTCAACAGCCTGTTCAGACGTATGTTTTGAATGCTGCTATTTCACTTTGGTCCATTGGTTGAATGAGTGTAATGATGTTCAACTTCAAATATATAACCTTTACATCAGAATATATGTTACTGTTATGCTGTGGATACCCTAGAGCATTGTTTAAGATCAGAAGAATCATAAATGAGATGTTGTTTTTCCTACAATAATATCTTGCCTGCGGAATAAAACAGTTCAAAAACCAGTCTTCAAACAAAGCTGTTGTCATCCGATGTACGCTTGCTCACATTTTTGAATGTTCTAGAGTTCTCTGAGTGGTAGATTAGAAAAGGTTTGAATTTGAACCCTATGACATTTCCCATTTCCATCCCAAAGCAAAGTCAAACAATCTCTCAATGTCTTGAATTCTCTCACTGTCTTGGACTCTTGAGGAATGTGTGTATCCACTGGCATACACTTCCAAAATAAGCTTGTTTTATTGACGTAAAGTATTTGTTCTGGCAAGTATTTCTCATCCACAATTATTCTATGCTGCTCTTCCTTAAAAAGGTCAAAACCTTCAGTATCTGCACTTAACTGCCTCACTGCTGACCTTCACATTATGAAAATTATAAGCTACTTGAAGGAATGGAACCACTATGACTTTCTATAAACATTTGCTTATAAGTAGGACCATCGGCACACTCTTTTACTGTATTGAAAGACATGCCTTACTCTGGATTGTCAGAGGCTAAGAGTATACTGTATTAGTTCGTTTTCATGCTGCTGATAAAGACATACCCAACACTGGGAAATTTACAAAAGAAAGAGGTTTAATGGAGAGAAAGTGAAAAGCACATCACATGGTAGCAGACAAAAGAAGAGAACTTGTGCGGTAGAACTCCCCTTTATAAACCCATCAGATCTCATGAGACTTATTCACTATTATGAGACTAGCTTAGGAAAGACAGACCCACATGATTGAATTACCTCCCACCAGATCCTTCCCACAACATGGGGGAATTGTGGGAGCTACAATTCAAGATGAGATTTGAGGGGGGCAGACACAGCCAAGCCAGCCATATCCTATACACTTCTGTTATCTAGTCTTCCATCCATGTAGCAAGTAATTTTTTTCTTATCATAGTTGGCCCAGCATTTTTCTTTGTGTTGGCAGTGGATTTAACTGATGCTGATGATTTCACCGCATCACTGATCCACTTCTTGTTGTGGTGGCGTGTGCCTGTAGTCCCAGCTACATGGGAGGCTGAGGCAGGGGAATCGCTTGACCCTGGGAGGTGGAGGTTGCAGTGAGCCAAGATAGGGCCACTGCACTCCAGCCTTATGACAGAGTGAGACTTCATCTCAAAAAAAAAAAAAAAAAAAAAAAGACTAACAAGGTCATAGATTGCAAAAGTCCCAACTCATGTGTGATGGCCATTATTGGTTTTCCAGCTTCATGCTGGGAAATTATCTCAAGTTTGTCTCAAGAGTAATTGCCTTCCTCTTATTCTTCCCACTAGAAGGAGGAGAAACAAATTGACATTTTGTAGACATGATCAGATGCAGAAACACAAAACACAATATCCAAAAACTGCTGGCAACTCAGGACACTGTAGAGTATTTGTAGCCTGCCCTTGTAATTGTGTCATGAACTGGGAGCTATAACTCATGGACACTACCTAGCATCACAAGAAAGAATATTGTACTGTATAATCCTAGCCTGGAAAAGATCAAAATTCAAAATTCTATTTATGGTTTCTACTTTTGTATCATGGTAAAGTTGAAAAATCCATCACAGAGCAAGAGCTGATGTGGTGAACTCTGATGTTAAATAATTGAACTAATCGCAATTGACAATTCTTGGCTCAGGTGAGTTGCAGCTTCTTGTCCCTAGATATGCAATTTCATCCAACCACTAATAAGTCACTATAGGAAGCCAGTCAGGCATGATCTCCACTCATATTTATCTAGCCTGTTTGGTATAGTAGAACAGGGTTGTTATTGGAAACAGAAATGCCTAGATCACATATCCACATGTGAAGAGGTAAATTTCCACCCTCATCTCAGAACATATCTAAATTAACTCAAGTGAATAATAGACTTAAACATAATATCTTTTTTTTTTTTTTTTTTTTTTTTTTGAGACTGAGTCTCGCTCTGTCGCCCAGGATGGAGTGCAGCGGCCGGATCTCAGCTCACTGCAAACTCAGCCTCCCGGGTTTACGCCATTCTCCTGCCTCAGCCTCCTGAGTAGCTGGGACTACAGGCGCCTGCCACCACGCCTGGCTAGTTTTTTTGTTTTTTTGTTTTTTTTTTTTGTATTTTTTAGTAGAGACGGGGTTTCACCATGTTAGCCAGGATGGTCTCGATCTCCTGACCTCGTGATACGTCCGTCTCGGCCTCCCAAAGTGCTGGGATTACAGGCTTGAGCCACCACGCCCGGCCAAAATATCATTTCACACCCACTAGAATGGCTATAAACAATAAAACAGACAAGAAAAAAATATTTTAGAGGATTTAGAAAATAGGAAACCTCAAACAATGTTGGTGACAATGTAAAATAGTACAGCCATTTTGGAAAACAGTTCATCATTTTCTCAAAAAGTTAAACATAAAACTACCATATGTCTCAATAATTCTACTATGTGTATACCTAAGAGAAATTAAAAATATGTCTATTCAAAGATGTGTGTGTGAATATTCGTAGCAGCATTATTTTTAAGAGCAAAAAGTGAGGGAAAAAGTGAAATACCCATCAACTAATGAATGAATGAATAAAATGTGCTATACTCATACAATGGAATGCTATTCAGCAATAAAAAGTGATGAATTATTGATGCATGTTAATAGCAGCATTATTTTTAATAGCAAAAAGTGAGGGAAAAAGTGAAATACACATCAGCTAATGAATGACTGAACAAAATGTGCTATACTCATACAATGGAATGCCATTCAGCAATAAAAAGTGATGAATTATTGATGCATGTTACATCATGGGGGGAATGTAAAACTACATTAAATGGAAGAAGTCAGACACAGGAGGCCACATAAGACTGCATTCATATGAAATGCCCGAAAAAGGCAAATTTGTCAAGAGAGAAAGTTGATAGTGGTTTTCTGAGATTGTGGTTGAAAATAAGAACAAATCTACATGAACATGAGTAATCTTATTAGAGGAAAGACAATGTTCTAAAACTGATTTATGGTGATGGTTATTAAATTTTTATTTCAGTAAAATTCAAAAACCATTGAATCATTCACTTGATTTTTTTGATATTTAAAACATTCCTCAAGAAAACTGTTAAAAAAATGAAAAAAAGAACATCTGGGTTCAAAGGTTAATTCCTTGTTTTACTAACATCTATCTTTGGGCATGTTTGAAATAGTAAAATCCGTATCTACATCATTCAGTTGGATGAGGTTGACATAAGATAAATATGTCATGGACCTAGAACAGAATGGAAGTTTAATTAGTAATAATTATTATTGTTTGCAATACTATGAAATTATTTTTCTTTCCACCTTCTGTTCACAACTCTGAGGTCTCTAAAGTTCTGATTAAACATTAATAAAGTAACTGGTAGACAATATACACTTAGAAAGGTATTTGCTGGTTATTTTAAGCTAAGGTTATAGAATTTAAAACAACTGAAAGAAAACTAAAGGTGTAAGAATTTTGTGTGACATCTACTTTTATCCTAGGATAGCCTATGTGCTAGTCCTCTCTGGAAGAGAAGAGTTGGAGCAGTGGGATTGATGAGATCTACATGAAGATCTGATCTTGAGGTTAGATGGTACCTCAAAGGCTCCTCTTAAATCTTTTTACCTGGCCAGCACTGAGCAAATAGGAGTAAGTATAGTAGACCAATATGTGTAAAATCTAATTCAATTACATATGTTAATTTAATTAAAAGCTTTAAAATAGGTGATAATTTCCTTTAGCTGAGAAGAGATGATTATATAATCTATAAAAGAATGAACTTTCACTTATAAAACAGGTTTTAAATATTTTACATTTTGAATCATGAGAAAACATTAGTTCACATTAGTTCAATTCTATTGTCTGAATTTTCCATACCTGCTACAATATAAACCTAGTTTTTAAAACTACACTTAGAGATTTGCATGGGAATATATTAATATATTCTTCCTCAGGTCTTTCCTAAACAGATTTTTTTTCTTTAGCTTTCAGCCTCTACTTTTAGGAGGTTTTCACAACCATCATTGGCGCACTGTTCACTGAATGACAATCCTCCTGTTATCAAACTGTTTATTTTGAATCTCCAATATTCTTTAGTGGCCTTCAGTGGATTGCTTTGCCTGTATTATAGGCTTCTAGTCTGGATATATATTTACTAATGTGCTAAATGGCACATTATTTTTCAGAATTTTCCTAAGCCATCAAATCTGTTAGCATTCCTCAGGGTCACACTTGATTTTTCTACCTTCTGCCATCTCTTTTCTAATATGACACCATAAAATATAAGCTGCAAAGTATTTTATTTCTTGCACTAATTAAAAATTTATTGTAAATCCCACATCTTCTAAGATTCTCCCACCACTCCCTGTCACACCACACATAATCAGTCAAATGTATAAAGTGTTTCTTCTGAGGTCCCGTTCTTTATGGATCTAATATTTATTGAGAATATTATGTGAAAGGTATTAGGCTGAGCACATTGACTGCATTATCACATTTTTCTCACAATAATTTTGGGAAGTAGGAATGTTACTGACTTCCTTTTATGATAAGGAAATGGAGACTAACAAGAATAAGCAACATGTACCTATAATATCATTTTTGAAATGTGACTTTATTATCTTTAATATGAGAACCACACTATCAATACAAAATAAACTGCCTAATTGCTCTTACAGGATGTTCTTGACTAAGTTCTCAGTCTCTGCTGGTTTAAACAAAAAATCTTCTGTGGTTAGATATAAGACAGAAAAAGCCAGAAATAATGAAATTCAGTAACCTCTGGGATGTTGAGACAGAGATATTTCCTTGAGGGGGTTCATTCAAAGAATAGGTTGGTAAATTGTCAGGTATCCAAATTCAGGGTGTTGACTCAAGCATGAGTGAAGAAAAAGTATCAAGTGTCATTTGTCATATATTGGGGAGAAAGAGTTGGGTAGGTTGCAAACCTCAAACTGAAAGAGACAGAACAGACTCTCACAGACAAGTGCCAAGACTAATTTTTCTCTGCATGCCTGTGTTTAACACAAGTGAAAAGTTGTCAAGTGGCTACTGCTCTCGAGGGTGAGGACTGGTTTCATTGATGGCAGCAGTGTTTGCAGTAAAGGTATCACTGGAAAGGATCCAAAGTTCTCACAGCTTGTTCCAATTTTTCATCCACGTAGGCTCCAAGTTTCAAATTTTCAATCAGTTTTTTGATGCTCTTTTCTAAAAGACCTCCAGTTTAACTCAAAGAATATTCAAGAAAACAATAGCTTGAAGGACACCAAATACTTGTGATTATTCAGTTTCAATATATAAAAAAAAAAAAATTCGTCTTAGCTCTTCATTGGTTTGAATTATTTACAATCAGTTTGAATCAGTTAAAGCCAGTATCCAAACATGAAAAGAAAGTATCTATTTTGAACTTTCTTAACAGCTTTTTATTCCAATAGTTTTGAACCAACTTCAAACACTTCAATGCAGTTTGAATCAAGTAGCATGTACCTAAGAAGGCTTGATAAATAAGAAGTTGATAGGTTCTTTGAACTGCATTACTGATTTATTTCTCTAGTATCCTAACTAGGTATATTATCCCACCACTCTAATTCACAGTGCAAGTTATTTATCAAGTTAGTTTTTTAAGCTGCATTATTCATCAAGGGCATATTAGGTACCAGGTACTTTGCTAGGTGCGTGTAACAGTTTTTTCCCCAAACATCAGCTTTGATTCCTCATAGGATTTAGAACTAAAATACAAACTCATTGGCTCATCACATTTTTGTCACATTCTGAATTTGGTCTTTATTTTCTTGTAGTTTTTTTATAAAACTCTTTATGATTTCTGTCTATTCTGACCTATTATTTACTCTTTAAACACACTTGAACTATATTGCCTTTGAACTCATAATTCGATCAGAATGGAAGGCCATTCTGTAAGTATTTGCCCTGCCAAAGTTGTTCTTGATGAAGAGAATATTTATTGTATATTTAGTTGCCTACCGTTGATTCCCCCTTCTTTTACTAGTATATCCAGATTTCATTTCAGAGAAGCACTACCTATGTTATTCTTAATCCGTCTCCTGCCATAATAATTGGTTCATGGATAAGCATATGACCCGATCAGAGTAATTAAAAAGTAATTCATAGGCTGGAGGGAAAGATATTCCGTTTTACTCTTGATTGAACCTGGAAGAATATGGTTAGTGTTACTCTGAATAAGAAAAGAGTCTAGCCAAGGAGGAGTAGATAGATGAAGAAAAAAAAAATCCTGATGTCAGTATTTAATCCTTTAATCAAATATTTTCCACTATGAGAGGCAGTATTTTTATCCTTTTTCCCCCAAAGACAATTTACATTGAATTTTCTTTTATCTATATTTGCCTCATCTGTTTATTTCATTCTGTACTTCTATAGAGATAAGAGTTTAGGGCACGACCTATGCATGGCATCTTATATGTTCTGCTCCTTCTTTTAAAATTTGTCTCCTCATCCACTAAAACAAATTCATTGGGAAATTTAGAATATGCTGTTTTCATGGGGATAATAGCTGTTTAAATGTATATGATATCTATTTTAAAGAAAGCAAATACATATAACAATGTATTTTGTATCTTTCCTAATAAGAAAATACAGATGTGTATGTGTGTGTATGTGTATGTGTGTGTGTGTGTGTGTGTGTGCTTTAAAATGGTCACTTGGTCTAAGAGGTTTCCTTTTAACTCTACATACAAGTGCAAATCCAGTTAATTCTATTATTGACTACAAGAACAATGAAGACACATTTGTAAATGGATTCTATGTCCCACTGTGTCTAAAGCACTTTAAGAATGTCTCGTAGCTCTCAGAATCTTCGCTGACCTCAGATCAATGCTAAAGGTGATCTTTACCTTATGTCCACATTTCTACCAGTGATGTCACAGTCTCTCTGCTGGGCCACCAAAAGAATGCCAGGGAAGAGAGTAGTTACTGGTAACTCTTTTCTCCTACTGTGTATCAAAATGGACAGCATTAAGGTGTCATCTACAAATAGATCATCTTCCATGCAAGAACCAGAGACTGATTTGCTGGGATAGTGTATTTCATCCACTAAAAAGAAATACTGTACTACATGAATTTTTAAAATACACTGTTTTCTTTCTGATGTTTCTTTGAAAATTTCCAAACAGATAATTGCAAAGCAAGAGTATAAAGACTTTTAAACTTTTCGATTGTGTATGTGATAAAACATAGCTTTCCTGAATCATTCCAGTAAATTTTCCTAAAATCCTTCTTTTACTTTGGAGCAAAATTGTCAGGGAAAAGTGTTCCTGATTAAAAAATAACTTACTGATGTTATGTGGCCTTTTTATGTTATATATGTTTTATATGTTAATAGGTTATATGGCCATTCTGTTATGTAGCCATTCTTGTGTGTGTGTGTGTGTGTGTGTGTGTTTGTGTGTATGCTTGTATGTAGTTGAGCTAAGTGTAGAAAACCCGTGTTTAAGATTTTTTCTGACTTACAAACTCATTAATATTGTCATTAAAATAAAAAAAAAAAGGTTTTCTACTGAAACCTGGGTCATTTCTCTGATCACTGGTTTCTGAACAAAGAAACCTCATTGAACATGGAGTATCCAGAATCATCATCTTTTGACTCTTGTACATTTCAACTCCTGAAGGCAGGATTTATAAAGTCACTTAAATTAACACCTCACTGCTTTGTATAACCTACAGGGTCAGTTTCTAAATTTAATCTTTATGTAATTGACATTTATAAGTAGCTTTCATTTTAAAGTTTAGAAGATACCTCCTCTAAACATATATGGCCAAAGTTTGAAAATTTTACCTTTCTGTTGTTGTTGATTTGTCTTTAGAGACAAAGTTTCACTCTGTGGCCCAGGCTGGAGTACAGTGGCACAATCAGCTCTCTGCAGCCTTGAACACCTGGACTCAAGCAGTCCTTCCACCTCAGCCTCCCAAATGGCTGAGACTACAGGTGAGCACCATCTCATCCCTCACCCAGCTAATTTTAAATTTTATTTTATTTTTCAATTTTGTATAGAGATGGGAGTCTCTCTATGTTGCCCAGTCTGGTCTCAAACTCTAGCCTAAAGCCATTCTCTTGTCTTGGCCTCCTAAAGTGCTGGGATTACAGACCTGAGCCACCCTGCCCAGCTTGTTACTGTCTTCATTAAAACTTGCAAATTTCAGAGAAAAATATATTAAGTCTCAGAATGTCATCAAAATTATTAAGGCAAGCTGTCTTTCAAACTAAATTCCAAGAAAATTTTCCTTTAAACTACTTTACTTTGTTTTCTTTGTAAACCTGTACAGCTTAATCAGAGTGTTTGACTAAACATCTGGATAAATGTCACATTTTCCCAAATTGGCCTATACGGACAAAAATGAAATCTTTTATTAGTATATTACACAATAACTAAGTCATATATGGTTTTAAACAACAGCTGGGGGAAACATGCCTGTCATAAAAGCATCACATACATTACTTCTACTGCTTGGCTAGCAGATATTCAGACACCAGAGTTAAATATTTTTAAGTAGGTTCTCATGAGAACAATTTCTCCTGAGGTAGATAGATAAAAGAAGAACTAAATGGAGAAGAAAAACTAGTAATAATTATGTAACAAATTTGTAATTTTTATAAAAATTTGTAATAAGTTTGTATTTACTATTTATGACACTAAGTTTCTGTTTGCTGTTGAGTTCTGTTGAGGATTTGATGACATTAAGGAAACCATTTGCTTGTGGAATCGCTCTCATCCTTTCTCATATGCTAATCTCCTGGGAGAATTCTTCTTCTGAACATCTCTCATCTCCAGTCTAATAGCCCCAATAATATATATCACAGGGGATGGTTAGAAAAAAAAATTGAGACAAGTATAAAAAACATCTACCACAGAGTCTGACTTCCGTCAAATTCTAGCTTATTATTTTATTTTTTCCTCTTTCTAACAAAAAATACAGTGAAAGAATTGCTGGCTATTTGGAAAAGAGAAAAATCATATAATTTCAAGACTCTAAATTTAACAGTAATGAAGTAATTTTTTCTAGATTAATGGCTTCTGATTTTTATGAATGTTTGAATTCATCAGTATTTATTGATTTTACTGCAAAATTCCCATGTCCTAGGTGTTTTAAGTAGAAAAATAAAATTTGATTCCCATGTTTTCTTTATAATATAATTTAATCAATGGAATTGCATTAAAATGGTACACAATTTTAGGCAAAAAAATATAATAAATGTTAATGATATTGTTGTATGGAAGTAACGTTAACTGGCCTGAAGATACTATCACTGAACATTTAGATTAGTTTAGCAAAGGGAATGAACATGAATGGGCTACCTTCTACGAACTACACTGTATGCTAGGTCTTGTGTAAGCAGTATCTCCTATTAATCCTTGTGGTAACTGTTTGTACTAGATGTTATTATATACACGGTAAGCCAAATACATCTTTTCTCTTTTCTTTCCCTTCCCTTCTCTTCCCTTCCCTTTTCCCTTGCTTCCTTCCTTCCTTCCTTCCTTCCTTCCTTCCTTCCTTTCTTTCTCTTTTTTTTGCTTTTGAGATGGAGTCTCACTCTGTCGCCCACGCTGGAGTGCAGTGGCACAATCTTGGCTCACTGCAAGCTCTGCCTCCCGGGTTCACTCCATTCTCCTGCTTGAGCCTCCCAAATAGCTGGGACTACAGGCTCCCGCCACCATGCCCGGATAAATTTTTTTTGTATTTTAGTAGAGAGGGGGTTTCACCATGTTAGCCAGGATGGTCTCGATCTGCTGACCTCGTGATACACTTGTCTGGGCCTCCCAAAGTGCTGGGATTACAGGCTTGAGCCACCGCGCCCGGCCCCTTCTTTCTTTCTGTCCTTCTTTTCTTTGGCAGAGTCTCACTCTGTCGCCCAGGCTGGAGTGCAGTGGCACAGATCTCGACTCACTGCAACCTCTACCTCCCAAGTTCAAGCAATTGTCTGCCTCAGCCTCCCAAGTAGCTGGGATTACAGGTGCCCGCCACCATGCCCAGCTAATTTTTGTATTTTTAGTAGAGACAGGGTTTCACCATCTTGGCCAGGCTGGTCTTGAACTCCTGACCTCGTGATTCGCTCACCTCAGCATCCCAAAGTGCTGGGATTACAGACATGAGTCACCGTGCCCAGCTGGTAATCCAAATATTTCAAGTTAGGAAGTTCGAGGCTTGAAAAGATTAACAATTTACTGAAAGGCACATGAGTAATAAGGGAGAAATCTGATTTCTAAACCAAGTTCCTTTCCTCTAAAGTCCATGCCTTTCTCAGCTATTCTGTTTCCACACAGGACCACAGAGTTCCTCACTGCCAGTGCCTTTGGAGTCATTTTCTTTTCACCATCACTTCTGAAGTGGTGATTCCCATACCATGGGTGTTTGTGCAGATTCTCCCACTATGTGGATAATGAATGAGTTGAGAAGAGCTATATTGACCAATGACTACCATTTGAGTAACAGAGGTGTCTATGTGTCTAGAGTTGTGAGGTATGTAAAGAATGGATTTTTCTACACATTCAATTTAAGTGGCAATTTGCTTTTAAAGCCAATACCCCAGAGCCCATTTAGCTTAAAATATGGCAAAATTATTTTAGTAATAGTGATATTTCAACCACTGATGGTCTCTCTTTTTCTTCTATTACCTGTTTTGAACCCTTGTTCCATATTAAAGCCCGAGTGATCTCTTTAAATCTGATGACATCTTTCTTTTGCTTCTTTGAAGGCTTTCCTTTGCTATGTTTGAAGGCTCCAGTTCTTCCTCTAACCTTCAAGGCACTCCATAAACTGGTTGCCTCATCTCACATCTGCAGCATCATCTCAAACCTCTCTTCCCTTGAGACCATGCCCTCCAGTTACATTGGCCTTATCTCTCAGATGCTTAAAATACATCAGGACTTATATGTATGCTCTCCCTCTCTCTAGAAAGATATTTCTCTCTTCTTCCAAATTTTTTGTTTAATTAACTGCTGTAGAGAACAAGTCTATATCTCAGCTCAAATATCACTTTGGGGAAAATCATCCCCAATCCTCTGTACTAGATCTCCTGTATGCCTCCTAACTCCATGCTCTTTTTCTTCATAGGACTTATAAGAATTTAAATCATATGTTTGTGCAATTATTTGATTAGTGTATACCCTACTAAACTGTAAACTCCTTTAGACCAGCATTTATTTTGCTCAGCATTATTAACTTTTGGATTACCTTATTATTTTGCTCACCATAATATCACTAAGCATGTAGTAGAGTACCAAGCATAGGTGATCAATAAATATTTGTGGGATTAATAAAGCATATTCTTCTAAACTGCCTTCTTTTTCATTTTTCTTATTTGGATGCATGTTATGGAACTTAAAAAAATGCAAAAAATTTAGTGACAGAACACTAAACAAATAGTGGATAAATACTATAGTCTGAATGTTTGTATGTCCCCAAAATTGTTGTGTTGAAATTCTAACTTCCAATGTAATGGGAGTAGAAAGTGGAGCCTTTGAGAGAGGATTAGGTCATGAGGATGGAACTCTCATGAATGGGATTGGTGTCCTCATAAGAGAAACTCTGGAGACCCAGACAGTCCCTTCCACCAGGTGAGGAAACAAGTAGAAGGCACTGCCCACAAGGAAGTGTGATACTATTGACACCTTGATCTTGGACTTTCCATCCTCCAGAACTGTGAGAAATAAATGTATGCTATTTATAAGTTACCTAGTTTATGATATTTTTGTTATAGCAGCCCAAACAGACTAAGACAATAAGCCTGTTGATAAAAGCAAGACATATAAAGATGTTTGTATCTTATAATTTTGTTTGCAGAAGAATACCTGTTGCAGAGAAGATCATTAAGGGAAAGACAATGATTCATTCTGCACATGTCAGTTGACCTTTCTTTCCCCAATACCTCTGCATGTGCCCGATGGATTCAGTACAGAGTGACCATGGCTGCATAAAAAAGATAGTATGAATGAACTCAATAACACATATCCCTATTCAATGAGACTTCTCTGACAATTGCCACTAAGGAGTGCCCAACTTGTCACTAGCAAAAACTAAAGCTAAATTCCAAACCTGACCCCTGAATTACAGGGGGTTATCTGTTCATCTGGTAGTAAAGTGGCCTCATTGGACAGTTTCATCATGAAGAGGACAGTAATTTATCCTCACAGGAATGGATGTTTATTCTATTTAAAGCTTTTCTTTTCCTCTTTGCTTTAGTTTTGCTAGCATTGACATCCATCAACTTACTATAGATCTTATTCTCCACCATGGTGTTTCATATAATGTTTCTGACTAAGGAACTCATTTAGTAAAAAAGAGTCATGCAGCAATCTTCTCATACCCATGATATTTACTCCTCTTAAAATGTACTCTACCAAAGTCAGGTGTCCTTATAGAGCAACAAAACAATAGAATTACTTGCTGAAGACTTACTGAGAGATGAAAGTCAAAATCTTGAAAATTTTGGCACCGTCACCCAAAATTCAGGGCATGCTTTGAACCAACAGACATCCATAGCTCGTGAATATAGGTCCAATAATTGAAAGACAGAAGTAAAAATGTCATCTCTCTCGTAAACTTAATATTTCCTTTAAATTTTTTATCTTTGTATTTTTTGCTTTCTGTCCGGAAACTTTTGGATTCTGCTAGTTTAAAAGTCTTCATTCAAAATGGAGAAACCATTTCAATAAAGGACTAAAAGTGATTTTGGGAATTGAAAATTGTGATAGCCACCTGGTCATTTAAGGTTTCTCATGCCAATAGGCAAAGAAAAGGGTTCTCTGCTCTGTCATGACAGATATCCATTGTTATGGATATGAGAGAGAGAATTCTTTGTATAGATCCCAAGAGATTATTTGTGACCTCGTTCATTTTAATATTTAGTGGTATAAATCAATAGAGGACTATGTGTAAACCAATAAAGGGTAGAATTACTTAGAAGTTTTAAGCTATCTTACTGGCGAAAATTCTGGCTAGCTTAGGTTAAAAGAACCACAGAATGGATAGTGGAGAAAGGATATCATAAATGGAAAATATTGTCTGTGATCAATTACAGAAACAAGGATGGAACCAGCTATGCACACCTTTCTTGCCTATTTTGTAATTTTACACACACACCATTCTGTTCTTTTTATCTTCTTTTTTTTCTAATTATTTTACATAATGAGTATAGTGAATAAAATTGTAACTGAACTACAAGAGCAATTAACATCAAATTAACATCAACAGAAATGGTTACAGTGAGTGATCAGATTTTTCTTCTATTTTTAGGGGAAAGAATAAAAATATCATCATTTATATGTGAGATAGTTGCATCATGTTATTTGAAATATTATTTTGCATTGTTGTCACTATTTAGAAATTTAATATGATAAGAGAGCATATGGATACTGAATAATAAATATTGGAAGTTACTAGACATTATTCATTGGCACATGAGCCTGCTTATATCCCTGTCTTCTATACTGTCCTTTTTACAAAGCTAGCATTCAAATACTTTCTTGCTAACTGGGTTCTGATTACCTTCTACCAGTAGGGACACTTGTGAAAGATGGGAAGGTTGTCAGTGATTTAACACCATTTCCTTCTGGCAGCACTCACTGAGCGACCATAAACTCCTGCAAAAGTACAGGTGGTTCCAGCATTTGTGCCAGGGTTCCAAATGTAGCCGGGTTAGTGGTAACATTGGATGATTCTGGGCCACTGACGGTTGTTGCAGGCTGTTGTAATAGCTTTGGGGATCTGGCAGAGATCCATTGCTGTTGTGAGTTTGGACTTTTTAAGAGGCAACATCCTTCAAACAGCAGGGACCTCTGAAGCAACTACAGAGAACATTGTGGTCTTAGACAAGCTTTAGATATTTTGCTATTGTGGAGAACTTAATATCTTTCTGTAGTAACTAATCTTTAAGAAACAGGACCTTCCTCTTTTTTTCATTTTTCTGCCCTTTCACAAAAACATGTAAAATCATTTCTCATATTATCTTTCTATTCAAAAACACTAGAGTAGATTCTATTTTCCTTATCGGACATTGGTTCATTCTCTTCTTTCCTACCTCTTGATATTGCCCCCAGAGCTTAGTAATTCATACTCATGTTTCATCTATCTACACACACTCCCTCTGTGATCTAATCCAGCCGTAATCTTCCTCCAGATTCACATGTCGAGTTGCCCACTGAACATGTCCACTTGGATGTGTAATAGACATTTCAAACTTGCTGTCTCCAAGAAATGAACTTTTGAACTTTCTTCTCACATTTGTTTCCATCTTACAATCTTTCTGATCTCAGTAGATGGAAACCACCCTTTCATAACCTTAGATCCCTCTCCAAGACTTCTCTTTTATTCATATTTTATACTAAACCCATCAGGGAAATTTATTTTTTTTCTGTCTTCAAAATATTTCTAGGACTGGATCAATTTTTATCACAACCTCTGCAATCACCATGGTCCGAATCTCCAATATCTTTCACCTGATTTACTGTAATGGTCTCCCAGATAGACCATCCTTCTATCATTATTCCAAATACTATAGAATGCTACTTTAAAAATATTAGTGAGAGGTCCTACAACTCCTTTGCTCAGAATCTTCCAATGATTCTCTTCCATTCAAAATAGAATATAAATTGATTATAATAGATTACAAGATTTGCTTCACTCCTATTAGTATCTCTTTGACCTGAATTCCTGAAAGTTTACTTTCAATCCACCATCCTGACCTTCTTGCTGTACTTTTTTCTTTTTTGTCGCATGTGCCATACTTTCGAACTGCAGAAAAGTTGTTCTACCCATTCCTTCTGCCTCAAGCTCTCTTCCCCTACAACATCTACAAGGCTAACCCAGTCACCTCTATCAAGTGTTCTCTCAATGTTACCTTCTTAACTACGCCTATCCTTACTCCCTGCCTCCTCCCCCAGCACTATAGATTTTATTTGCCTTACTTTTTTCTCAACATGACATATATTTAAAGAATACTATAATTTTACTGTTCATTATTCATTGTCTCACACACAAGAGTATAAGTTTAACGAGGGCGGAGATTTATTTTTAACTTTTTTTAAAAAAACTTACATATCATCCCAAGTACCTGACATGTTGTAGGCATTCAGTAAATATTTGTTGAATGAAAAAATAAATTTCTTTCCTGGCATATCTTTTCTCCCCTAAATCTAGAATAATTCTTTGAGAACAAAGACTGCTGAAATACAAAAGCAAAACAAGCTTCTTTTTTCTTTCTTCTTATCATATTCTTTCTCTTTTGCTCTCTCATACACACACAAATACACACACAAACACAGACATATTCAGGCACATACATACACATGTGCATGCAGACACACACAGAAGAGGAGAAACATGCTAAGCATGACCTAAAATGTAGCAGGTATGTTGCAGGTGGGAGTAAAAAATATTACGTGAAATTGACTATTCTGATGGCACAAGAAGTAGAATAAGGCTCTAAGCGCCACTTGAATCGTTGTGCACAGTATGCTTTCATTATTATTCACCCTTAGTTCTTCTCATATTCAAAGAAAGAAATTAAAATAATACCAAAACAATCATCCTACAAGAGAATGTTTTTATTTTTGGAGATACTTTCAGCAGCTAATGGATAGTATTACTAATTTTCATTAGAGTAGATTATTATTCTGTATCTTGGAAACCTCTTTTAAATTTTCTTTCAGAGCTTGTATTATATTGTGATACTCAGGTGAATAATAGGAAGAAATAGTAATCTAATGATACATTGCAGCATTCTTCCTCTATGCTTCTCCACTATTTTTTCCTACTCCATCAAAGAGCTTACACAGGTTTGGAATTTTCAAAAGGACATAGGTTATCATGGAGACAATTGCATTCTCACTATAGTTTAATTACCAATGATTTTCTATATATAATAAAGAAACAGATTTGTCTGTCTATATCTATAAAATATGTTGGTTAAAATCCTTTTGAGAGAAATTAATCTAACAGACAGATGTAAACATTTTCAGGACAGGCCGGGCGCAGCAATTCACGCCTGTATTCCCAGCACTTTGGGAGGCCGAGGCGGGTGAATCATGAGGTCAGGAGATCAAGACCATCCTGGCCAACATGGGGAAACCCCGTTTCTAACAAAAAATAAAAAAAAAAAAAATTACCTGGGCGTGGTGGCATGTGCCTGTAGTCCCAGCTACTCAGGAGACTGAGGCAGGAGAATTGCTTGAATCCAGGAGGAGGAGGCTGCAGTGAGCCAAGACTGTGGCACTGCATGCCAGCCTGGTGACAGAGCGAGACTCCATCTGAAAAAAAAAAAAAAAATTCAGGACAAATATCTGCTGTCTTGTGGATATGAATTTGAATTTCAAAGTTGGGAATATGGATGGATACTGAGAATGCTGAATCTGCTAGCAGTTGGCATAACGACCGTGTAAACAGAAAGCTACTCAAGTTATCATATTTTCCCTTGACCTTGCCTGAGCTACACATTGTTAAACTCTCTAGAAGCCACCAGTAACCTGGGCTAGAAGGCAACAAAAGTAACCTGGTCATGAGCAGGTTTATTTGTTTCAAGGTGGCCAGTGTTGGTTTGGTTATGAAAGCCTAAATGGAATTTTTTGGTATTATGTTGGGCTGTGTAGACTGGAGGGATGCAAGCATAGGCTTAGGAACTACAAAGCAATTGACATATTACCCTCTACTTGGAAAAGAAAATATGTATCTACATAATATAAAATACCTCTCTTTATTTCCTTTTCCTCTCCCTCCTTCTCTCACGTGTGAAACATATGCATTGACAATAGGGATACATGCACAGGCAGTTTTGCCCACATTTATCAGGTCGGCTGGCAATGTAGCACTGCTGGATTGTCATGGTCAGTTTCCAGAAGACTGAGATAGGCAATGTCTGACTCCTGAAAAAGGAAAAAAAATTATAGTGTGGAAGAAAATGGAGGTCGCTAGGATGAAACAATAGCTTTACTGATAGACAGAACCATCAATGTCTAAGGATTAAAAGAAAATCAAACTATTTCCATTCTGTTGGGCACCTAAGGTGTTTCATATAGTTGCTCTTTATCTGGTAATTAGCAGTAATATCCTGGTATCCAACTAAATTGGGGATAATTATGGGTTTGTAATTATGGGATTTAGAGTCAGACAGATCTAGGTTACTGTACTAGCCATGCCACTTTTTACCCCGTGATGTTTAATAGATTATCTGACCTATCTAAAGTTTAATCTTTCATTTATTAAATGCATATAATGATGGTATGTTTCTGATAGGTTTGCCATAAATAGCAAGTAAGATAATACATATAAAGAACATAACGTGTTGCCTAGGACATAGGAGAGGCATAATAAATATTTGCTATATTGACCTTGACTACTACAAGTAATTACTTTCTAGGCATTTTGTTCTGAATTGGTTGGAAAACGAGTCTTATTCTATTTTTTATTTCTGATATTTCCAGTAGTTTCTTTAAAGAGAGATATGCAAGTTAAGACTACATCCTGAAATTTGTGATCTTACAGAAAAGTGTGTTTTGTTTGTGAATTTTATATGCATGCATGCATAATTCTTTTCAAAATAAACCACCTCACACTTCTCTCTAAATAAATCATAGTCAAAGTTTATTTCCTTTATAATCATGAAAGCATCCATCTGGAGCATCAGTTAAGATTCTGATACTTTATAGGTAATCATAGAAATTCAATTGCTCCTGGGAGATAAAAATATTAGGATAAAAATAACAGAAAACCCCATTCTATGATCCCTAAAAAGAAAGCATGCCATAGAATGGTTTGTTCAGCTCAATGAGATATTCTCATTATTAGTCTAAAAATTATGAAATTGCTAGTGAATGTCAAAAATAATCAAATACTAGCAATCTGAAATTTCAAACTAAATATCAGGTGTGTTTATACAAGTAAAGTTAACTATGTTTCCTCGTTAGTGAATGTTAATTCTAAACACATACCTTACTTAAGCCATGTATTTATTCATGTCATGGGTTAATTCTGACATGTATGAAGGTGAGGTACGGTATGAGTGGGATTCTTGGGTGTAAATAATGGAAATCACTTTGGCTAACTAAACAGAAAAGGGATTTCCTGGAAGGGCACATCATGATATAGAGAGGAAGTCTTGGAAAACTAGACTTAGGCAGAAAGGCCAAGACCCTGAAACTTGTCAACTTAAGATACACCATAATTTGGGACTCTTGCGATCTCTGGCATGAACTGTTGTGCTAGCTACTCCACATATCCGCCAGAAATAAGCTCATCTGAATCCTCTTTTTTCTCATACTCTCTAAGTTTGAAACTCTGGAATGGAATGCCTGATTAAAATGCCTTTTTACTCTACCCTCTGGAGATATAACAACTTCCCACTTAGTCTTTTATAATGGGCCACAGAGCCCTGCTTCCACCCCATCTTGTCATTCCTGCCAAAGAGGAAGTCTGTTTGTATGCTGGATACCTGTACATAGTTTCTTAGAATTCTGTCTCTGGATTTATTACTGTGTAACATTTTGTTAAGGTAGTAATCTGGGATTGATACAGACTGAAGAAGTTTTGCATTTTCCATTATTTTTGTTTATAAAAAGTACATATATTCATATATAAATCTGAAAATAATGTATGAATTTACAATGATGAGCTAAAAATATAGTTTCTAACCATTAAAAGTTGTTAATTTAGAATTTTCCCATATTACTTTTTCTCATTTGTACTATAAGTATCAATTGTTGGTACATATAGAATATCATGAAAGTAATATGAAGAACCATTTTTTTTGTTGTTTCATTGTACAAAACATACTTAAAGAGTGCTACCACAGATGTTTTTTCCATATAAGAAAACTCACACATTTGATCTTTGTATAGAAGATACGGAAGATCATCAGTTTAATCAAAGGGAAACAAAAATCAATTTTCCCCCAATGCACTTATATGAATGTAATCAAAATTGAAAAGTAAATAAACGTGTTTCCTGATGGTCTTGCTTTCTGTAGGAGGTAAAATGTTTGCATTGTTGTTGGCAAGTAAAATTATCTTTCGTGACAAATGAATTCATCTTTTTCCAAGGTAAAGAATTCATTTCAGATTAACTTTAAACTTACATGCTGTAGCAAAAGTTAAAACTTTATTAAGAGATATTATGACTGTATTTAATCACAATTATTTCACTGTGGGAATAAAACCGACTGAATTCGACTATCATGTATTTCCCATGATATTTCAGTTCTATGAAAGACTTTTAAGATCTCAGGGGCAGTGTATTCCTTACATGAGCACTTCTTAGCGTATTATATTTCCCAATCTCAATTATCTCTTCCTTTACTCATTTAAAAGATGCCTGAGAAAACTCAGTTCTCAGAATACGCATTTAAAATGTCACCTATTCTTTCTATTGAGTTAACAAATTAAAATCACTTTAATTTTGTCTCCTAAACTTTGATGTTTATAAATGCTTTCTTCTTTTCTATAGTCAAAAGGTTTTGTTTTCTTTTGTTTTGTTTTTTAATCTATCCCCCTTTTTGTTGGTACATGGGAGGGGAAGGATGGTGTTTGAAATAAATAAACATGCTTTCAATGTTAAGGGCAAAACAATTTTATTGATGGATAATGAATTAGAAAGTTACAAAACATTATGAAAGCACAGCCGTAATACAGCAATTAGATATATAAAAAATACTGGTGGTCCTTTAGGGCTCTGCTTAAAACGTGGTGTTTTTCATTTAGACAATGAAATAATTTAATTTATCAATAGAAGTAGCTGTACTGGTGAGGCACTTTTCCTGTAATTGGGATGGCTTTTCCTCAATCATTAACAGCTTGTTTAAAAGTATTCATCTGATGATGGCTAATGGTCATACTGGACTGTGATTTCTTCACCATGAAACAGAATGACGCAAAAGCGCCTGTACTGAGTATAGGTCTCTGATCTTGGTGAAGCTAGCATAATGTTCAATCACGTTTGGCCATTTCTTTTCTTTTAATGCTTAAATGATTCTGTTTAAATTAGATATTTGACTTCCCATTTCTGTAAGGAGGAAAACATTTATTTTAGAAAAAACAAAAACTAAAGTTCTAAGATTTTGATTTGTTTTCATTTCCCCTGCAGTCATTTCTATAGAGAACATCATGTCACAGACACCAGACATATTGCTATGTAAGAGAAGCATTACCAGATACAAAAATTTGGGGTTGTTTTAATTACACAAATAATACATTTTTTTTTCTAAACATAAGCATGAATCCATGGTATTTACCTAATAAGAGAAAACTTGGTTAAAAGGGGAAACTTTTAATTTGGTTCCAGGTCTTGTGACAAGGTTATGCATAATATTTTTTTCTTCTGAAGTGTAGGAGACAAAAACAAAATGCAAAGATATCAAAATAGGGAATAAAATTATCTGTATGTACTTCTGTTTTTGTCTTCAGGTAAATTTAATGTGAAAATATGTGTGTGTGAGAGAGACAGAGAGCATATTACATATATATTTTGAGTGACTTCTTTTGAGTTAGAATTTTAGCAATTATTGATTCTCCCTAAGTCACCAATGTTTACCACTTCATTTGCATATTTACAAACAGACAGGCTAAAAAAATGAAGAGAAAGAAAGAAACAAGAAAAACCCAACTGTGGCACCTAAGAAGGCAAAGAAGCAAATGGCATAAGACATCCATCTCTTCCTTTTCACCACTTCCTTGATTCCCATTCTCCGAACTCTGATAAAAGCATCTTTACCTCACAATGGAGGTGAATGGTAAAATATGTGGTATCAGCTAATGTGTAATCTTCATCTTGATCTACACCCTAGGCCCATGACGTCACTGCTTGTGCAAGAAGAAAAGTCAAATGTTTCACACCCTCTCTTACTGCAACATATGATAAGTATGAGGTGTCTCATGTTGTGACTGAGACAGCATTTTACTGCACCGCTCTCCTGATTCCGCCACTCAGGGCACTGGATGTAGGCACACTTCTTTGTTCGTTTGTGTAAAATCATACATCCAGGCAAGACTTAATCATTATTGACTCCTTTATTATATATTGATTAAAGATACAAAGTTTAATTAATCTTGAAAGCAGACTTGTACTTCCTGCCAGCTGATGGTGCAAAACTATCTAGGTCATTTGTTCAAAATAGAGAGTTCTATCAAAACCTTATTCAGACTGATTTTTACTTCAGCCATTTCCAAGATGAAATCATTATGAAAGTAATCTGAAGGAGAAGAAATTCCCAAACAACAGGTATTTGTTACCCAAATTTCCAAAATAAACTAGTCTAGGAGTAAATATAATGACTCCAGAGTAATAAAATCGTATTTTTCTGGTGTTGCCACTATCCATAAGATTTCAGAACTTTTGACATCTCTCAGATTTCTCCAGCACACTTCAAATTGTTCCCATAGGGATAGCTGAAAGCAGTTATTCAACAGATAAGCAGAGAGTGCGATTTCCTCTTGCCTACTCTTCTTGGATATCACAAGTAGTCCTCCATTTATCTTGTCTCCTACTCCAGCGATTGTGAGGATATGTCTTTCTTCTCCTAATGCTCTGATGTTTCAGCTTTGATATAGTTTTTTTTTTCTTCATTGGTTTGCTACTTCAGTAATGTGACCACAGAGGTCAATAATTATCAAAATTATGGAAAATACTACCTTCTGCTACATATGCTATGATTGTTCATATTTTTTCATGTTTTACAGAGATTCTAGGGAACCAACTCTACTTTATTACACCCTTTCCACTCAATTCTCTACTACCTAACATCTGATCCATAGTCAAAAATTTTCATCTTTTTTTGAAACTTAAAGCAAGTTTGTGTGCACTTACTGTTTTTTCCAAGAGATTTGTTCTTTCCTAGTAAGTTAATTGGCCCTTTATACAACCAGACCAACTTGAACAAACTCATTAAATTTGCTAAAACATATCTGAATCCTAGGATGAATTCAACACAGTCTCTCAAGCTAAGATCTCTTCACCATACATGTACATATATTCCAATAATAATATTCCATTTGAGAACAGACTATCTCCATTATTTTATATATAATAGTCAGTGTTTGACTCCAAGTTAATTTTGTTCTTGGAATTATCCCTGATGTGCCATGACGTATATTTGGAAGCAGCTGAACTTTCTAATAGCAGAACAAGAAGAGCATTACCTCTTAATATCAGTTTGGATGGCATGGTGCCAAGGTCACTGATTGAGTTTCCTAGAGTTCTATTGCCAAAAGTAACCACATTGGCCATTGTCAAAAACTCTCAGGAGAGTGAAGCACTAGTTGCATCGTTTTGACTTGTAACAATAATCTACTTAAAAAGCACTTCTCTAATAAATTACTTCTTTTGCTATAAGAAGTCTTAAGAGTCAGATTTGTCAGGCTCAGTTACTCCTAAGCCTTGTGTATAACAAGTAATGGCATATGTCCATGCTGGTCATTCTTATACATTTTCGATGCCATTACATATGAGTGGAACCTTGTCATTTTCACGTATTCCATGGAGATTACATAGACATTATGATGTTGGCTTAGTAAGAGTGCATATTTAAATGAGGCAACTTGGGGTGTGGGGGTGAGATTCCAGAAGCCCTGGTCATTGCATTTCCCAATAACAATATTTTGTTTTATCCTTTTTGAAAAGCTGTGTCCTTTAAGCTTATGGTAGTAAAATGAACCTTAAGATTTAGATATTTAGATCAATTTTATACATTCTCAAAATCTTCCTCTGTGGAACTATATTAGTTGCCATGCAAACAAAGATTCTGATTAAGAATAAAAAAGGACGATGATTTTGTATTTTCATGATATTTATTGAATTCATTCTTCAGTGGATATTAATCTAATTTATTATAATAATAAGACTCTTTTTATTGTTCATATAATTATTCCCCTATCAAATTTGTAATTTTCTTCTTATGCTCTGATTTTGGACTTATGAATTAGAGTTAACAAAAGACATCCCTTAGACTTCTACATGGATGGGGTAAAATAAAGAAAACATGACAAAAAAAATTTTTTTGAGGAATTTCATGTGCATCAACTGTGACAGGATTTAGTGTTTGTTTGTTTTTGTTTTCCCTACTACAATAATGTGAGCCAACTTCCTGAGAAAAAGACTCCCATACAATATGGTGGACTGTAGAAGTTCCAAAGTATTCACCAGGACAGAAATATCATCTCAAAATCTTCTCCAGTTGAAGCTGATTCATAAGACTAAGGAGGGTAAAATAAGAGTTATATATGAGGGAAGAAAAAGAAAAAGGTCCCTCTTGAAAAAGGTCTGTGGTAGAGCAAGGATGAAAAGAGACAGCTAGAAGGAAAAATCTGTAAAAGATATCTCTGAGAAAGGTCACTCCAATTGATATAGGTTTTTCTGTTATGAATTCCTTTTTATGTGCTTAGCTGTTAAATGTTAAATCTTCCATTTTAAAATGGACTTTAGTTTCACCATGGAATCAGGCCCTAACCCCTGCAAATGATGGTCAGTCTCTACATATGTATTTCATTTTATGTCATGTGCTCTTTGCTCATGCTTCCTATTTTTCTTATTTGGTGCCCTGATATAAGGGCATTTATCTGTCTGAAATGCCATTGTTTGAATGTGTATTGATATCCTCTTGTGTAAGTGCCTCAGGGACATTCTTTTCTGATGGATGTTCCAGATGTCAGAGTTTACACCTGTTCCTAAGTGTAAAATGTATATGTTAACCAACAAAAATAAAGTTTTATAAGATTAATATGATTGTAAACTGAGAAGCTCATGTAAGTGGATATAGCAAGGTGTAGGAACAGAAAACATCTCATTTGTTTGAAAAATATATAATTTCCAGAAGAAGGCAAATATAACATTTAAAGGAAAGGTCTGGATTAAGTATCATATGTTTAAGAGACTAAATAGAGTACCTTAAGTGAACTATTTACTATTTCCCAAAGTCCAAAAGATTGTGACTTTTATCTTTCTCTGTCATTAAATAGCATATGGTTTGGAAAAAGAAAAAATAAATAAATATTTTCTAAGAAATGTCCGTCCTTGAAACAAAGTAGAATTTAATAGCTTTATGAGAATTTTTATATTTAATGCAATCAGCAATATAGTTAGTAGTAGTGTAATCATTACTAGAGAGAAGCCTAGATTATATTCCCCACTTCATCACTTAGTAGTAGTAGTCATTGAAACATTCATTCTATTATTATTTAAGTCTTTATAATGTGCCTTGCAGTGTTCTTAGAAAACACTTTAACTCTTTTTGCCTCTACTGCCTTATCTGTAAAATGGGTAAGAATTTTCCCTAACTTAGTGAAGATAGAGGCTAAAAATGGTCTTTTGGACTTAAATAACAGATTTATAATTTTTTATATCGGGTAATATTTTCTATTTGGACCTCAATCATTCCCTCTTTTACTTCTCTTCTCTTTCACACACACAAAATAAAAACAGAAACAGCAGTAAACAATCAAAATAACACAACCTAGAAAAGTCATTCCTACAGAAATATATTATTTAAGAGAAGAAATTAAATGTAACTCCAGAAGACCAGTGAAAGAGGCCTCCACAAAGCTCTGTGAAGGGCAACAAAGAAAATGAGAGATATAAAACCTTTTGAATTTTAAGATTTACTTACCAAATAATTATTTAATAATTATTGGAATTTTAGACTTCTGTCATTTTATTTTTTCCTTCTGAAATGAACTGCTTGCATAAACTGAAAACTATTGCATAACATGATTTTAGTAAATGAATAAAAACTTCCATTTTAATTGTATATTTAATTGTATAAGATTAAAGGCTGGTACTATGACATATAATCTAATTGTATGACAAAATTAGACCACATATTTAGGAATGTGGTCCTAAATATGCTCCTTTTTGGGAAAAGGAGGATTTTTGTAAATAAGGGGTTTTAATTTCATTGTCCCATTAAGCTATGCCAATGTTAAATAGATGTATTTGTAAAATGTCGGTTAGAATCCTTTAAAACTGCAACATTAAAACATTTAGTATGTTTTTGTATATTTATTCTGATGATCTATAATATTTAGTTTTCTGTAAATAGCTGTAATATAGGTTTACGCTTTGTTTGAAATTTACTACATCTATATTTCTAAAAGTTTGAGATGGTCAGGATACTGTTGCTGTTTTTAAATGTCTTACAAGAGGCAAATGAGTACCTGATCCATAATCAAATAAACCATCATGAAAATTTAACTGGAACTGGGCATAGTAGTTTGAACATATGTAGCTGCCTAATCTCACGTTGAATTTTAATTTCTAGTGTTGGAGGTGGGGCCTGGTTGGAAGTATTTGGATTACGGAGGATGATCCTTCATAGTTTAGTGTCTTCCTCGTGACAGTGAGTGAGTTCCTAATGTGTTTTTTTTTTTTTTTTTTCTTTTTTCTTTTTTTGTAATGTGTGGCACCTCCTCCCCTGATCTCTTGCTCTCGTTTTTTGCCATGTCATGTGCCTGCTCCTGGTTCGCATTCCACCACTAGTAAAAGCTCCTGAGGCCTCGCGAGAAGCCAAGCAGATGCTGGAGCCATGCTTCCTGTACCACCTGGGGAACTGTGAGCCAATCCAACCTATTTTCTTTATAAATTACCTAGTCTCAGGTATTTCTTTATAGCAATACAAGAATGACCAAATACAATACAAGTAGCAGCAGGAACATTCAAAACAATGATGGGCCTTGATTAGTTGATTTCCTCTATGATACAGCCATGTTGCAGATTTAAAATTAACTACAATTTGATTATTAATTTTATGGACATTTCATTCATTGCAGATTTTGAGGGCTCTGAATACATGGGTCTATAAACACACACACACACACAAGTTTTCTATCTTGCTAAGCTGCTTCTTTACTAGCCCTTTGACTGCAGAGAGCAGAGTTTTGTTAGAATCTTTTTGTTGTTGCTGGTACCCATTGGCATTTGTGGATTGCCAGCTTCTTAAGCTGGCATATATGAAACAAACAAAAAAACACAAGGAACTCGGCATCCTCTTTCCTTGGGTCCCTAGTTCCCTACTTGGTCTGCCTTTTTCTTAATCTTTTAGAGTCTTCTTATGCTTGTTTTCTATATACTGTCCAGAGCAATTAGTCGTACTTAGTCGAAGGCATAAAGTAAAGTATGTTTACCCCATCTTTCCAAAAGTGGAAGTTCAAAAATATTTTTTACAGTTTATATTGTACCAACATTTTATGTGCCCATAACCCCATCTACGTGATCAGGAGGCTGAAACGGCAGAATTGTTTGAGTCCAGAAGTTAGAGGCCAGCAGCCTGGGCAACATAGCAAGACCCCATATCTTTTATATATGTACATAAATATATATTACATACAACTTTATATGCATTTATATAAGAATATTATATAAATATTTATATAATTTATATTATACATATTATCTTCTATATTTTATATAAAATATGTATATATGTTTATATATAAATATATATGTAAAATATAAGTATATGTAATATATGTATTACAGTTTAGTAATGACTAACAATTGTTCTCAATAACATTGGATAATACAGTTAATTATGCTCCTTAGTTCTATCTGTATTATTTAAAGTTACAGTGGTTATCATAGAATATTTGAGTTAAAAATATCCTCAATGACCACTATGTCCTTCAAATAAAATATTTAATAGCAGCTCTTCAATTAGAAATCAGGTTCTTAGCACCTAGTTCAGGGTTATTTCTCTAATTTCTTACCAGCGTTCTTAGCATAGAATAGCAAACCTCATAAAATTTAGTAAATGCTAAATTCTTGCTTAAAGTTATAAAAAGATGTTCTGAGTACAATGCACGGTTAAACTTTCAAGGTTTTGCCTTCTCAATCCAATTTTTCCACTAACCTTTTCAAAACTCATAGGCATAAAAATATATATGCCTTTATCTATCTTGGGCTCCTGTATATTTTAAAGATACTCTTGCTAAGTATACTCAGAACTGCTATTTGGGAAACTTAGAGGAAAATATCACACCAGAAATATGAGTTATCAGAATTGCTAAAGATATATACACAATTAGCCATATGATTGATAATCTATACTAGTCATATTTCTGAATGCTATTTTCTCATTCACTATGCAACAAACCAAAATAGTTCAAAAGACACTTAACTAATACACGTATCGAGTTTCTCCCACTATGGTCTATCTTCCATGCAGGGTGAAATTTTAAAAATGTAAATCATTATTGTATACCACCCCTGCTCAAACTTCTCCTATACTTGAGATTCACACTTAAAACACAATACAAACTTTTGTATATTCCTCTAAACTTTACTTGATTTTGGTCTTGCCTCCTTTGATACTTCTCCTATCCTAAGTGCCCTCCCATACGGTTACCATGCTGCCTCCATGCTTGTCTTCTCTCTTTTCTTGAACACATTTATCTTATTTCTACCTGAATGCTTTTGAACACACTGTTATCTCACATTACCGCCTTTCCCAGAAAACTATGAAGGAGAAAAATCCAAGGTTGGCTATTGTATGCTAGCTAGTAAATGAGTACAATCATTTCTGCTTCTTTATTTTCAATCCTCTATTGCTATCAATTATCTATCATAAGCTATAAGAGAGATGTTTACTGAAATGTGTGAAGCTTCAGAATATAACTGAAGATAAATGCTAAATTATATATAATGTAATTTGTCTGTGTAGAAAAGCAACATCGTGGATTGCATTTTCAACTATCCCACACATTATCATCAACAGAAAACGACAGTTAGGCATGGAGTTAAACCAGCCCATGCCAATTATGTTATTTTATGTGCTGTTCTCAAAGCAATGGTTCTGGAAGAAATCCAAATGGAAATCCAATTCAACAGCACTCTGTATTCCAAAGGCTTTATGGTGGGACCAGAAGTATAATACATGTGACTTGAGGGCACAATGTTTTAAGAAAAAATGACATATCTCACATAAAAGATGAGATGATTATAACTAGTGGGATGCAAATTATAGTATTTTCGTAGACATTCTGATAAATAAGAAAACAAAACATTACAACTTCATAAGACAATATACGCTATACACTCCAAATCTGAAATCACAATCTGATTTAATTTCAGCTAAGATTTTTTTTTGCATTCTATATCCTAAATTTGACTACTACTATTATCACAATTTGTTGCTTTGTTTCCTCTTCCTTGGATTACTTTTCTTCTCTTTCCTTTTATTGTAAGCTAAGCTATATACATATATATAGTAACTAAAATATATATATATATTTATTAACTGTAGCCACCATGTTGTGCAATAGCTCTCTTGAACCTATTCCCTCAGGTAGCTACCATTTTACTTTCTGCTTCTATGAGTTCAACTTTATAAAAGCTTCACTTTATAAAGATCAACAAGGAAGCCATGTGAAAAATGGATTGGCGGCAAGAGGAAGTTCTGAGACCACATAAAATTAAACATTGACAATTTTGAGACTTCACTAAGAGTCTACTTATATGTCTATAAGTGTCCTGTCTTATATAATGCTCCTGCACTTCTTTACTAACGTCTACATGTATTCCATTGCAATCATAAAAGAAATGAACAACATCTGTGCTGAATCAATACTGCGATTCCATTTGTAGGCCACATACTTTTTTTTTTTTTTTTTTTGAGACAGAGTCTCGCTCTGTTATGTAGGCCACTCTTCCTCCTCATCTTTGTGGTTCTTCCAAGAACCAAATACAATGAAGATTCAAAGGAGAAGAAAGAGAAGTTCTTTTTTATTAGGTGGAACTATTGTCAATTCTTAGCTAGCAATAACTGGCTGATTATTCTCCTTTGTCATGGCAGACATGAAGACTTTCAAACTTTTATGAAGTATGTGCTGTTAGATTTTTTATGAATCACCCTTGTCTATCCACCCCACAGTGCCTTTCAATATTACATATTCTCTGATGATAATGTGATAATCTTGAGTTGACCATTTGGATTTTGTTCTCAGCTAGCACCTGTGACAGAACATCACACAAAATCTTCACCATGGCAAGTCATATTTTTTTATAAGGGGATGATTAAGGTATTACTTTCAGAATGACCTCAGTCTAGCTAACTTCCAGTGTACCCACTTGGTTCAAAGGGCCTCAAACCTCCTTGTTTGTCCAATTGTAGAATTTTAGTCTGTTTCTACTGTGGCCTTTCTGCTCTTTGTATGGGTGTTCCAAGCCTTCTCCCAGCTTCAGACTTACAGTATGAGATCCAGGTTGCAGTCTCTCTTTGCTGTCAAAACTCCAGGGGTGACAGAACAAGCTCTCCTAAGATGTCACAACACTCCCCATCCTGGTAGAAGCCTGAGGCCTGTTTCTGGTTTTCTGCAGCTAAGGAGTAAAAAGTCAATTTCTTCTTGACTCCAACTTCTCCCAATTTCCAAGGGTTTTTTAGAGCCTTCAGATTTGCTGTAGAGGCCATCTGCAGGAGGGGAGGGAAATCCTGACAGCGGTCTTTACACCTACATTTCCTCACTTCACTAAACCCTCTTCTTACCAATATATCTGTAGCCTTAATCTTTGTAGGTTGCAGGTAAAAAATAGTACAGAGCCAGTTCAGCTTTCTTTTAACTGGCCATATCATAATGAATGTAATACCTCCCTTTGGATTGTGGAATACTTAGCACCCAATATATTATAAGCTTTGTGGTTTTATCCAAGATTATAAAATGACAGGAAAGTTCTATTATAAATGTTGTGCTAACTTTTATTTACTGGTTTGAAATGACTAAGCAACTGTATAGTCAAAGTTATATGCCAAGTATGTGGTCCACATAACAGAACGAGACTCTGTCTCAAAAAAAAAAAAGTATGTGGCCTACAAATGGAATAGTGGTATTGATTCAGTCTGGATGTTGTTCATTTCATTTATGATTGCAATAGAATACCAATGTAGATGTTAAAAGAGACGTGCAGGAGCATTATGTAAGACAGGAGACTTATAGACATATATAGTGAGACTCTTAGTGAGGTCTCAAAATTGTCAACGTTTAATTTTATGTGGTCTCAGAACTTCCTCTCGCCTCCAATCCATTTTTCACATGGCTTCCTTGTTGATCTTTCTGAAGTGAAGCTTTTGTAAAGTTGAACTTATAGAAGCAGAGAGTAAAATGGTAGCCACCTGGGGGAATATGTTCAAGAGAGCTATTGCTCAATGTGGTGGCTACAGTTAAAATGTATCACATACTTAAAAATGTCTAAGAGAATATATTTTAAGTGTTCTCACTACAAAGAATGATGAATATGTGAGGCATTGCATATGCTGCTTAGCTTTATTTAACCATTCCACAAGTATACATATTTCAAAACATTATTCTGTATACAATAAGTATGTGCCTGTTTAATATGTTAATTAAAAATAAAAGGAAATATACATAAAAATAAAATGAAGCTTTCATCATTTCAACTTCTTTCTTATGCTTTCTAAAAACTTTTAGCAGCTCTTCATGTTCCATTGGCTAATGTCCAACTTTATGCTTTATTCACTTGAATCTAAAATCTGTTGTTATTAGAGCTAAATCTTCTTTACAGTCTTCTTTTTATCTTCTTCCCACCTATGTGATCCATTCTAGATCATCTGTTACTTAAACACTCCTTCTTGAACTTATTTATACCAATCCTATACAGCTTGTTTCAGAACTCACCACACTCACTATATTGCCCTGGTCCAAATCTTCATCAAATTGCAATTGTTCTCATTGGTCCCACTCTTGGCCTCCTTCAATCCATTCTAATTGCAGAAGCTGGTATGAGGCTCTAAAATATAATTCATATAATTTTCCTTTATTGCTCAAACCTACATAATCTGCCGTATTGTTTAGATTAAAACCAGCATTCTTACTATTACTGTAGAGTACTTTATGATTGCTTACCATGGTATACCCAACTCACTGTATGATTTCACCTCATCTCCTACTCTTCTCCTTTCTCTTTCACCATTAGCAGCTCCTTCATAGAGCTTTTGTACATGCTAACCCATCAGCTTGCAATGCCTCTCCCTCGTGACCTTTTCTCCCACTTTCTCCAAGCGTCTTACTTTCTAAAATGTCTCCTTCCCTGGCCAGCCTATCGATAATAATATTCCATCCTTCTCAATTTTTTTTTTTTTTTTTTTTTTTTTTTTGAGACAAGATCTGACTCTGTCAAGCAGGCTGGAGTGCAGGGGCACCCTTCTTAGTTCTTATACTGCTTTCCCAGGCTTGTTTTCTTCCGTAGCTTATATATTTACTAATTTCTTTCATTTATTTTTTTCTTCAGTAGAATATATATTTTAAGCACAAGTGTGTTAAATTCGCTGCTACATCCTCAGCATTTAGCATAATACCTGATACTGAGTAACTCAGTACATATTTGTTGAATGAAAGAATAAGCACCTGTATGAAGGCCACAGTCATAAGGCAATGAAGAGATACAACTTGTAAAACATAGACTGCAGACTATAAGCTGTTAGAGGAGATAAATATTTATGTAATGAAGACAAAATAAGTACAAAATGTTATGTTACGAAAACATATTGTAGCAGAGACTTCATTGACTGTGAGTAGGACAATAGTAATAATTGTGCTTAATCCTGAAAGATAAGATTAGAATGTATGAAAATGGAAGACAGACTAGATTCTTGGCTAATTATAGAGCACAGGAATTTTTTTTAAAGCAGTGATATAAAAACATGTTTTATATTTAAGCAGGGTCAATAATGCAGTTTGACAGAAATGTAGCATATGAGAAAATAAGCCTATTGGTAGAAATGTTAGCTTGGTGGCAGGCCAGAGAAATTTTGAATGTTCAATGAGGAGAATGAATAATAGTGTGTGGGTAGCAGAAAACCATGTAAGATTTTTAACAAGGAAATTAAGATGGCCATGTGTGTGCTTTTAGGGTGTAAGTGGTAGTGAGGAAGAGAGCAAAGAGAGAGTGGAAACAGAGAATAGCCAGGAAATTACTAAAATATTCAGAGAAGAATGAGGGTAGTGGCAGTAAGGAATAGGAATGAAAGAGTGGATTTCAGAGATAAAGGAAAGGAGAATAGAAAGAACTTAGTGATTGATTTGTCCTTGATCTATGCAGACAATAACTGTGGCCAACTATGAATATGAGTGATAATTTTGATTGAAAAATTTATTGTATTTTTCTCAATCATGAGATCTTATAGTTACTAGGGTGTGAAATATTTGAAAAGCAGAAAGACCATGCATTTTTTTCTTACTTATATACTAAGAATTCAAGTGGAAAAAAATCTACTCCTAGTCTGAAATTTCCCAGTGATGTCAGAAGCTCAGCGTTAGATTGATTCGTGCAACCCATGCCTATAACCACAAGATTCAAACAATGGTCTGGCACATATGGGAAGCCAGTCATCCTCATTCCCTCAATTCCACTAGGGAATGATAAAAGAAAAAAATATTCTTAACATGAAACATTTTATGCTTGCAAGAGGATGATAAGCAACTCTTGATGAGAATAAAACCTCCAAATACATGTCTCAAATTAGAGCAGGAGAATTGCATAGTAGAAAGCAAAATGCAGCAAACAAACAAATAAACAAAGGTGATCAAAACATGCTTAGAATAGGCAAGCAGCAAACAAAGAGAAAGGGTTATGTTGGGGACACAGCAACATAATTGGATTCCTCTGCCAACCCTGGTAATTAAAATGGAGACACTCAGTACCTTAGTTGCGCTGCAATCCCATAATATGTTTGAGATTAACAACCCTTGAATCTTAGTTTTACTGCTATATTATCTGAATATATAATACGTATCTCTTGCCATTTTCAGAACACACAAATAAAGATTTTTGTAGGGCCATGAAGATTTAGAAATAGCTAGTGAGAAAGCCTGACTTGTGCTCTCCTGTCACTCCCTTTGCTGGGTCAGTATTTTGGGCAAAATAGAACAGAAAACAAATGAAATAAGTAAATAGCAAGCTTTGCAGTGATTTGAAGCTCTGCTTGCCTATTTGGGAGAAGCATCAAGCTGCTGTTCTGTAGCTTTGCATGGCCACTTCTCTGTTTTCCCAGTTGTTTTTTCTTTCTTTGTTTCTTTTTTTTTTTTTTTTTTTTTTTTTTTTTTAGAACTCGCCAGTGCCTTATAAAAATGAAAGACACATAAAACGTACTGTTGGCTTGAGGTGCCTGGAGAGGGCTCAGTTATTTGTGAGGGACTGTTATCTTTATTGGTACGGCCCTGCGTGCTTCAAACCCCCTGTGTTTCAGATCTATGTCTATACCCATCTGTGGAAGGAAGTGAAGACTTGAGTCTCCTCACTGGCATGTGGCCTTAACTGGCTGATGCTCACAGGTAACCCACAGCCCATGTACAGGAAACTGCACACACAAATAATCCTTCTGCTGCTGAAAGGCTTTTCTGACTATGTAGTTGGTAATCTCAGCCAAATTCCTGCTTGCAGAGTGATGAGCATCCCTCCAGGCTCCGGTGGAGGCACTTGACAAGGGCTGCATATGGCTATTACAAAGGGAACAGGAAGTACACCCCAGTAATTAATATTATATCTTGTCCCCAAAGACATTCTGCTCCCTTTATGTGAGTTGACTGATCATCTGACTCCTCTGAGAGGTAATGATGAAGTGAATATAAACACTGAGCTTTATACCTAATTTCTACTATTAAAAGTGGGGGAGGAGGGAGGGCAGATACACCACACAGACGCAGAAAGCTGACTGTTAATGCTTAAGAAAAATGTCAGTGATACTTGGTATGCATTGGAAAGAGTCAGAAACCTGTTTTTTCTGGATGATGGAGGTTGTTGCTAGTAAGTCTGCTCATGGTGGCAGGTATTACAAATAACCTGGAGAAAAGGGAAATTGAAAGAGCTCAAAGAGAAAGAGTAGGAAGGTCCCACAGTATTCTACTTCTGTTTCATCCCTACTAGTATCTTTTACAAAACAAAACCATGCCAACTAAAGCTCAGTGCTAATCCAGACCCATATAGTGTGAAATAGACTCCAGCTCTTAGCTCACCTGCCTTGTTAGTGAGAGAGGAGGTGAGCGAAGGATCAAAGGTAAATTGGGGATTGTTCTTAGCACAGTGCAGACATTTATCTGTTTTTGCAGTACCCAAGCTATTGTGACATGACAACTGGAAACTCATGCTTTAAAAAAATGACTTAAATTATACATACCTCACATTTTGGCATTAAAATATAGACATTCCTAAGGTAAATGTCTAGTCTAAGCATGTGGAATATCCTATAATTCATGCTTTTAATCATTCATTTATTCAATAGATATTTTCTGCATACTTTGCTGCTGCATCAGTCACTGCTGGATTGTACAAGTGATGCCTACTGTTTTCAGAGGGTTTATAGACTAGACAATCAAGTTTGTTGGATAATACTTGAGAAAAAAAGGAGACTATACACAGATGTGAATTTTGTTGGGCCAATAAAACATTAGAGCTATTGACTGGAGAGAACAAAGATGGGTTATTTTTTAAAGACACAAGGATAGATTTCTTTCTCCCTGGAATCTCCCATGTTACACTGTTACAATCTCTAAAGAGCTAAGGAAGATTACAGCAGTGAGAGAGCCCAGTCATAATACAGTTCCATGAATGCTGACCCTGGGTTCAATATAATCTGCCCCCAAAGAGTCACAACAGCCTCTAGAAATCTGATGATTCCACTGTTTGTGAAAGAAAATTCCATCCTTTCTTCATGATTTAGTTTGGTTAAAAAATTCTGATTTATGATTTACTGGATTATCTCCAAATATTTCAAGGGGATCATGCTGTCTTTTGATCCTTGATGGCCAAATATTTTTAATTCTTGTACAATTACAATAAACAAGACAAGCCTGACTATGAGGATGAAGCCAGACATTGAAAAAGAAAACAATTGAGGGGGTGTCACAGCTCCCCTAAAATGGACAATTTTTGCATTCGTATCATCTGTATTAAAGATTCAATTTCTTCACCACCTATCACAAAAATAAAAATATATTTTTTATGTCAGAAAAGTCAGACTAGCCTCTTTCAACTGTTTCTGTCGGTGGAAAATGCTTTTTAGTGAAAATAAAATGAACTTGATTTCTTCTGAACCACAGAATTGTTTCAATGGCTCGTGGTGTCTAAGTATTAAAAATAAAGCACTAGAATTTTAGGATCTGAGAATTTCAGGGGGAAAATAGGACCAAGTTTGGGTCTACATGTGTTCATCAGGGGTTACGCGTCACAGTGGATGCTCTGAGGGGACAATGGGGAACAGATGCAGCTGTGGAGGGGAGCCAGCCTCTGCACAGAGATGCCGTTCCACATTGCTGGGGCTCGGCGGTGGTGAGTCTGGGAACTGCACAGCATTATGGTGGTGCAGTGGTTCAGTTGTTATTAGTGAGTGTCATTGTGCCCTGATTGCAAGCACTCAAGTGTTCAGAGGAGGAATCAAGGGTACCAAATGGAGAAAAACAATACACAGGAGTCTAATATATTTAAGTGGGTAAATTATCTTTTCCTTGAGAAAGCAGAAAATGTTAATGGCTAAGTCTGCAAAGACATTTTATAATAGAAGTAAATAAAGAAACAAAAGATTGTTCCAGTACTTTTGTGTGCAATTAAAGCCTGTCATTCAGTACCCTAAATTAATCTAAGCACTCTGACGTAAATGTGTATGTCATAAAAGGTACACTTTGTCTTGAATTTTTTCTTTATATACATAATTAACAACTGGATTTCTTTTGTGTGTGGTGATATTTGACTTAATGTATTTATACTGTATCAATATTAGAGTGAAAATAATTATTTATTCATATTTATCTATCTTTTCCCTTATTCAACCTACTGAAACAGGACTATTTCACCCTTGAGACTAAATTTTATTAGTCAAAGTTTCTTTTGTTCCAGATGATAAAATGATTATTGATTTATAAAATTAGATGAGGTATAAGAGAGTCTGTGGGATAAGGGGTTGTCAGAAACAACAAAACTGAACGGGCTGAACAATCCTGGCTCCGTTTCTTTGCCTGTTTCCTCTGGCTTTTCCCTGGGACATCTAGAAAAGTTAAGCCTCCTTTTACCTCTAAGTTACTTGAAGGCATGCTCAGAAAGGAGAGCTCTGGAACGGCTCCTGTATCAGCTATCCCATTCATAAAATGATAAAAAGCAACAAATAGAAGTCACCTCCCTGATGTCATGATGGAGTAGGTGTGATTGTCAAAATAATCTCTGAAGTACCACGTCTTCAGCTGTTCCACAACTGACAAGTGCATTGACAGAAAAAAAAAAAAAAGTTGAGTTCGTACAATGAAGCGACATGACAAAGTAGAACAATCATAGAATTTGTTGTCAGAACTTTTAGTCCGGGAGTGATGGCTCACACCTGTAATCCCAGCACTTTGGGAGACCTAGGCGGGTGGATCACCTAAGGTTAGGAGTTCAAGACCAGCCTGGCCAAGATGGTGAAACCCTGTCTCTACTAAAAATACAAAAATTAGCCAGGTGTGGTGGAGGTTGCCTCTTGGCTACTCAGGAGACTGAGGCAGGAGAATCGCTTGAAACCGGAGGCGGAGGTTGCAGTGAGCCAAGATTGTGCCACTGCACTCCAGCTTGGGCAAGAGAGTGAGACTCCATCTTAAAAAAAAAAAAAAAAACTTTTGGGTTCACATATAGACATCACCATTCACCAGTTGTGAATGGCTAGTCATCTAACTTCCCTGAGCCTCATAATCTAACTATAAGAATGATAATGTCTCTACCACATATTTTAGAACAATTATGTGGAATCAAGGGGAAATTAATATATAAGCATATTTTTAATACAAAAGCATAAAATTTGCTATTAATAATTATTTACACATGGTAGGTTCTCAATATGTGTATGTTGAATAAAGCATTCAGTGTGTCATGAAAGTCCTTCTAGATTAGGTAAGATTACCAGGATGGGTGCTTCTTAAAAAAAACTAAAAGATGAGTAGTACAATCTGTTTGTAAAATATTTGTTAGTATCTACTAATGCTGAACATTTCATATATTATATGGGCCCCAGATTCTACTACTAGGCATATAACCAGAAGAAGTTGTTGCTTACTTTTTATCAAAAGGTACAAAAAAGATTTATAGCAGTGTTGTTTGACATAGCCCCAAAGTGGAAAATGCTCATCAACGGTAAAGTGTGTAAATTGATTTTGATATGTTTATTGCAATGGAATACAATACAGCAATGAGAATAAATGAACTACAACTACATGAAAAAAATAAGTGAATCTCACAGATATAAATTTAGTGAAGGAGGTCATACACAAAAGATTATATACTTTAGGATTCTATTTGTATAATGTTCAAAAGCAGGTAAAACTAATCAATGATAAAAGAAGTCAGAAAGTGGTAGTTATTGCAGGGTTAGTAGCAAGAGATTCTAGGACAGTGATACTATCCTGTGTTTGGTTAAGGTTTGTTTACTTTGTGAAAATGCACCAGTGTACACTTATGATAGGTACACTTTCTTATATGTCTGTTATACTTCAATAAAAATTTAAAACAATCTGCTTATCCACCATAATCAAGTGGGCTTCATGATCACTGGCCATCAGAGAAATGCAAATCAAAACCACAATGAGATACCATCTCACACCAGTTAGAATGGCGATCATTAAAAAATCAGGAAACAACAGGTGCTGGAGAGGATGTGGAGAAATAGAAACACTTTTACACTGTTGATTGGTGGGACTGTAGTTCAACTATTGTGGAAGACAGTGTGGCAATTCCACAAGGATCTAGAACTAGAAATACCATTTGACCCAGCCATCCCATTACTGAGTATAAACCCAAAGGATTATCAATCATGCTGCTATAAAGACACATGCACACACATGTTTACTGTGGCACTATTCACAATAGCAAAGACTTAGAACCAACCCAAATGTCCATCAATGACAGACTGGATTAAGAAATACACATGGAATACTATGCAGCCATAAAAAAGGATGAGTTCATGTCCTTTGTAGGGACACGGATGCAGCTGGAAACTATCATTCTCAGCAAACTATGACAAGGATAGAAAACCAAACACCGCATGTTCTCACTCATAGGTGGGAATTGAACAATGAGATCACTTGGACACAGGAAGGGGAACATCACACATTGGGGTCTATTGTGGGGAGGGTGTGGGGGGAGGGATAGCATTAGGAGATATACCTAATGTAAATGACGAGTTGATGGGTGCAGCACACCGACATGGCACATGTATACATATGTAACAAACCTGCATGTTGTGCACATGTACCCTAGAACTTAAAGTACAATAAAAAAGGAAAAACAATCTGGTTTTGGTGAAATTTGATTTTAACACTTTCAGCTTTACCAAATTCCTACTGATTCCCACAGAAAGCATCTTGAGTTCTCATGTTAAACCCATCTTTTTATCAACAGGGCAGACAAGTCAAATAAACTCACACAATATTATTTACCATGTTATACCTCTCATATACTTACATCTAAAAAGAATACCTTCAAGAAAAAAAATGTCAAACACAAAAGTGTGAATCACTAATTGTGGATTTCTGTTAATCATTAAGGAGGATAATTTCAAGTGAAAAAATTTTTGACTTTCATGAAATTATACCACATAAGAGAATACATATTCTCATAAGAGATTACACACATATGACTATTAGAGACATATGACTCTTATAGTCATAAGACTACACTGCAAAAGTCAAAGTTAACAGAAAGGAACAGGGAAGGAAAGATGCTAAGTTTAGAGAAGATGCTACAGAGACTCTTCTTACTCACTCTACAATACATACCTGTTGAGCTTTCAGTTAAGTACTGTGTTTTGTTCCATGTTAAGTACTGTGTTTTGTTCCATGTTCTCATTGCGTTTATAATGTGGCCATGGAAAAAATTAATTTTTTAAAGCAGCAAGTATAAATTACAACTTGGTTTTAGTTATAGGTGATATACAAGTTTACAACTGTGTAAATGATTCTGTCACTTCCTGGATGTATTAAGTTCAGCAAGTTACTTAACCTCATAAATGTTTCTGATTTCTCACCTAGGAAATGGGAATAGTAATCATACCTACCTCATTGGGTTGTTATGAAGATTTAAACAGTTAATACTCATAAAGTGCTTAAAGTAGGGCTTGATGCTTGACATTTACACAGCACATTTCATCAATCTAAAAGGTATAGTTTAACATTTTGGATATTGGGCTACTATAATCAGTAACGTGGTACATTCACTTAGCTAAGTTGTGATAGGTTGCATTATCTACACATGCTTGACCTTAGTTGTATATCTCTAGTGGCTTGATCAAACACTTCAAAGTTCATTTGAGGAAGAAATTAGAAGTTCTGATCATATCAGAAAACCTTAATTTGAAAGTTTGTGGTAAAAATTGGTAAAGTACCTATGTAAACCTATGAAGAAAATGATTGCAGCAAACTCTCAAAAGAAAGTAACTGACTTTGAACTTGAAGCAAATTTTTGAGAAGTACATTACCAATGCTTTTTATAGTTTAAATAAAATAATATATTAAATATATAGATATTGACTGTTTTGAGTTGAAAGAAACTAGGAAAAGTTGTATTCTGAATGTATTTTAGAAATATATTTCATATAAAATTTGTCTTTTATATATGCATACGATGGATATATGGTAGAAATCTATGGCTAAATATTTCAAAGAAAGCTCTTTCAATAAAAGTAAAATAAAAATTCTGAGTACTATAAAACATTGTGCCATCATTTAATTAGCATCTCCTTGTCTTTCCTAGTGAGTACATATTAAATAAAATAAAATATGTCTTACCATCAGTAGTGTCTTGGTTTCAATTAAGTATGGTAGATATTTGTTGAATAAATAAAATGGTGTGCAGAGAGCATAAAAGGAAAAATAGGCTTTCTTAAAGAGGTCAAGGAAAACTTCCCTAAGGAATTAATTTTTGACATATGACTGAGAACTAAAGAAATGGTAGAGATTGAACAAATGAAAGTAGAGGAAAAGTGTCTCTCAGGCACAAGAAACAGGCTGTGCAAAGATCCTATATGGCGAGAGGGAGCATGACACTCAGGAAAGTATAGCTTAGAGGATAGTGGTCACATTACAACCTCATTTCAAGTTATGTTCCACATTGGGTTTACTGTAAATTGAAAGCAGGCTTTTCCTTTACACATATTGAAAACCTATACAATCTCTTGAACTCTCATCCTGGCTTGGAAGCAAATACCTTTCAACTGTATCGCATCTTGGTTTTATTTTTCACTGAAAAGGGAAATCAGCGCTCATTAGCTAGAAAGATACTTTGCAAATAATAAGTCTGCTTTGACTGTTTTAATGTCTGCACATGGGAGTTTACTCAATATGATGTTATAATGACAATTTTTATAAAATTGAATAAATATTATTGGATTATAATAAATAATACAATAAATCTAGGCACAAAATAAGAAAAGCTATTGAATCATTGCATAACGCAAGTTAATTCATAAATCATACTGAAATAATTTGAACTTAATTTGAATGTAATAACCCATTACATCTACATATTTTTCTCTCTTTTTAATACAGTGAGCTAATTATCTTCTCAAAACCTTTATATAATAAGGTTTATAAGGGCCAGAAAAGTATCCTGCTCTATAAACTCTAAAAACACCCATAACTAGGCATATTTATTTAAGGTAAATTCAATATATTGTGGATGAGGAATTATTTTAATGTCCCTCACTGTAATAGTAAAGAATGTAGAGATTTCAAGATGGTTGACAAGGAGCAGCTGGTGCATGCCACTCTATTGGAAAGGAAACAAAATGGCAAGTGAACATTAGCTGTTCAAGTGAATAATCCAAAAGGCCACACTAGGATTTATCAAGGAAGCAAAGGGACCAATGGAGAGCAGAGAGGAGCAAAGCAGGAGAGCCATCCATCCAGGACTAGTGCAGAACCAGGGGAAGCTCCCCACAGTGGGGAAAGGGTCAGTGAGGAAGAGCCTTAGGGACTCACAATTCCACCACAGATCTTTGTAATCCTAAGTATAGGAGATATCCCCTGACCCCTCCCCAGGCCTCCAGACTGACACAGAGATCTGCCTTGTTTCTGGGCAGAACTACTTCCCAAGCCCATAAGGAGACCCATGGGCCTGAGATCTCTGAGAACCCCAGTGCCAGCTGCCATAGCCCTGTCAACAAGGAAGGACAGGTTCTCTTACAAGTCCTTGGGATAAGGGCTCCAACCATGGTGCTGAGGAGGGAGAGACTGCAAGCTCCACCTCCACTCTTTGCCAGGCAAGGCCCACTGGCCTGGGACTCTAGCACAGCCATACCACCCCCACCTGATTACTCCAATTGGTTGGAGGCTCTGCATTTCTCTGGGGTGTATCTCCCAGAGGCAACTGATAAGCCCTCTGCCATTGCAGTTACTGTTGTCCCTTATCCTGCTGCCCCCAGACTAGGGAGGGAACAAAAAGCCTGAACACTTTTGCAAGCCTCTAGCATACCAGCAGCAATCCTCTGAAGAGGCATCAAGACTGCTTTGAGCACGCCTCTGTCCCTGCTGCGTCTTGCCAAACAGGCCTTTCTGCCCTCTGACTTCCAGTACGCTCAACCCACACCCCTTTACTGAGCATTTTGGCTGTGGCCTAGAGCCGTTCTGAAAAACCTTACTGCCATAGGCCTGTGATCTTCCCTCTCGCTCCCTCTGCCAATGTGTTCTGCTTCTCCCCACCTGATAGTTGAGCCAGTGACCTAGTGACCAGCCCACTCCTTCCCTTCACAGCCATCACCTAAGCCACCTTCCCTCCCATCCAGCCCCATCGGGACTCATACATGCTGTCCAACAGGCCATCTAGGGGCTAGGGAGTTAGAGAAGTACCTACTCCATTCCAATTCTGCTGGCACCTGACCATTTCCTCTAGGAGGCCTGAGTTTGGACAGACCCAACCAACTGACATCACCATGACCAATACACTCCAGCAAATGCCCAAAGGCAAAGCCTCTCCCACTGCTTTTACAAAAAGACATCATGCTACCGGCTGTGTTCCCCAACTCCTGTGGAATAGAAAGCACATGGCACCAAGTACTCCAAGGTCCAGCCTATCATCTGAAACAACAGAAGGTGCCCAACAGTAAAAACAACACCAGGCACATATTCATCCGCTTGTGCTGTTGCTGGCCCTCATCTGTAAGCACCCAACTGTATTGGACTTTACAGTTCAACCTTCAGGTTAGTTTATCTACTGCTTTTTACTGGCTTGAGGGATGACCTGTATAAAACCAGACCAATATAAAACCTGTGGACAAAAGTGCACAGGACCATAGAAGCAAAGTGAAAAGACCCTACACAACATACTTTACAGTTACACTCTCTAGCAAGGGAGAGAAAAATGAAAGAAAAAATAAATAATAATATCGAGAAAGAAAAAAATATTCTATGTGCATTACAATAATTATAAAAATTTGAAGTGCCAGCATCTCCAAATGAAACCAGTGTAAAAATCCTAGCACCGTGAAAAATCTGAATGCTGTGATACCACCAAAGGATCACAATAGCTCTCTAGTAATGGTCCGAAACCAAAATGGAAACTCACAAGTGTCAGATAAAGAATTCAAAGCATGAATGACCAAAAAAATCGATGACATTCAAGACAAGATTGAAAATCAATACAAAGAAACTACTAAACCAATTCAGAAAATGAAGGAAGAGATAAATATCTTTAAAAATCAATCAGAACTTCTGAAATTGAAAAATTCACTTAAGGAATATAAAAATGCAGTCAAATGCCTAATCAATAGACTAGACCAAGCAGAAGAAAGAATTTCAGATCTTGAAGAACAGTCTTTCACAGTCTTTCAAACTAACCTAGTCAGACAAAAATAAGGATAATTTATTTATTTTTTTTAGATGGAGTCTCACTCTGTCACACAGGCTGGAGTGCAGTGGTGAAATCTCGGCTCACTGCAAGCTCCAATTGCCAGTTTCATGCCATTCTCCTCCCTCAGCCTCCTGAGTAGCTGGGACTACAGGAACCCACCATCATGCCTGGCTAACTGTTTTGTGTTTTTAGTAGAGACGAAGTTTCACCATATTAGCCAGGATGGTCTTGATCTTGTGACCTCATGATTGGCCCACTTCGGCCTCCAAAAATGCTGGGATTGCAGGCATGAGCCACTGTGCCTGGCCGAAAATAAAGAGAATGTTTTTAAAAAATAAACAAAGTCATCAAGAAGACTTTGTAAAAAGACTCATGCAAAAAGATGAAGTCTATAAATTATTGCCAGTCCTGGGAGACAGGAAGAAAAAATTAACAAACTGGAAAACATGTTTGAGGCAATAATTCAATAAAATTTTCCTAATCTTGCTAGAGATAGAGACACGCAGGTACAAGAAATACAGAGAACACCTGCAAGGTATTATACAAAATGAGCATCATCAAGGCGTATAGTCATCATCAGACTACTCTAAATCAACACCAAAAAAGAAAATCTTAAAGTAAGCCAGAAAAAAAGACAGATTACAAAAAAAGGAACCCCATTGGGCTAACAGTTAACTTTTCAGCAGAAGCCCTATACTCCAGAAGAGATTGGAGGCATATTTTCATCATTTTTAAAGAAAGGAAACAGCAACTAAGAATTTCATATCCTGCCAAACTAAACTTCATAACTCCAGGAGAAATAAAATCTTTCTCAGACAAGCAAGCATTAAGAGAATTTGTTACTACTAGGCTGGCCTTACAAGAGATCCTAAAGGGAGTTTGAAATATGGAAAAGAAAGAACAATATCTGCTACCATCAACCCAATACTAGAGCTCACAGACCCAATAAAGTGCTACACAATAGAAATTACAAGGCAACCAGAACCAGAAATTAACACTTCACAATAGGATCAAAATCTTACATATCAATATTAACCTTGAATATAAATAGTCTAAACTCCTCACTTAAAAGCACAGAGTGGCAAGGTGGATTAAAACAACAACAAGACTAATCTATCTGCTATCCTCAAGAGGTGCATCTCACATATAATGGCATCCATAGGCCAAAGAAAAATCTACCAGGCAACTGAAAATCAAAAGAGAGCAAGAGTCATTATTCTTATATCAGATAAAATCTACTTTAAATCAACAATAGTAAAAATGAATAAAGAAGGGCATTTGTATTAGTCTGTTCTTGCATTGCCATAAATAATTACCTGAGACTGGGTACTTTATAGAGAAAAGAGGTTTAATTGACTGACAGTTCCACAGGCTGTACAAGAAGCACAGATGGGGAGGCCACAGGAAACTTACAATCGTGGCAGAAGACAAAGGGGCAGCAAGTACATCTTCTCATGGTCAGAGCAGGAGAAAGAGAGAGCAAATGGGGAAGTTCTATTCACTTTTAAACAATGAGATCTCATGAGAACTCACTATCACAATAACATGAAGGGGGAAGTCTGCCCCAATGATTCAATCACCTCTCATAAGCCCCTCCTCCAACACTGGGTGTTATAATTTGACATGATATTCTGGTGGGAAAACAGAGCCAAACCATATCAGCATTACATAATAATAAAGAATTTGATTCAACAAGGAGACTTAACTATCTTAAGTATATATGCACCCAACAATGGAGCAACAAGATTCATTTAAAAATTCCTTTTAGAGCTACCAAAAGACTTAGACTGCCACACAATCATTGTGGGGGGATTTCAACACCCAAGTGACAGCATGAGACAGATTATAGAGGCCAAAAATCAACAAAAAATTCTGGAAATAAATGCAACATTTGACCAAGTAGACCTAACAGGCATCTACAGAATACTTCCCCCAGGCACCACAGAATATACATTCTTCTCATCTGTCCACAGGACATATTCTAAGATCAAGTACATGCTCAGCCATAAAGCAAGACTCAATATATTCAAGAAGATCAAAATAGTACCAAACCTACTCTTGGACCACAGTGGAAGAAAAAGAGAAATCAAACCAAGAAGAACTCTCAAAACTACAGAACAGGGAAATTAAACAACTTGCTCCTGAATAATTTTTGTATAAAAAATGAAATAAAGTTAGATATCCAAAAAATTCTTTGAAATAAAAAGTAAAAATACAACATACCAAAAATCTCTGGAATGCAGCAAATGCAGTAGTAAGAGAAAAGTTCATACTGCTAAACACCGGTATCAAGAAGTTAGAAAGATCTCAAATCAATGATCTAAGATCAAAATTGTAGTAACTAGAAAAAAAAAGAAAGAGCTAATCTCGAAGCTAGCAGAAGAAAAGAAATAATACCAGGGGAGAACTGAAAGAAACTGAGACCCAGAAATTCATACAAAGAATCAACAAAACCAAAAATTGGTTCTTTGAAAAGATAAACAAGATCGATAGACTGCTAGCTAGACTAACAAAGAAAAAGAGACAGAAAAAAAAAAAACCAATCAGAAATGACAAGGGTACCATTAAAAATTGATTCCACAGAAATACAAATAATTCTTAGTGACTATTATGAACATCTCTATGCACACAAACTAGGACATCTCGAAGAAATGGATAAATTTATTGAGATATGAAACCTCCTTAAATAGAATCACGAATAAATTGAGAACCGGAATAGACCAATATAGAATTCCTAAATTAAATTTTTCAATAAAATCATAACAACTAAAAAGAAGCCCTGGACCAGACAGAATCACTGCCAAATTCTACCAAACATACAAAGAAAAGTTGCTACCAATTCTACTAAAAGTAGTCCAAAAAAGCAAGGAGGAGGGACTCTTTTCTAACTCATTCTATAAAGTGAACATCACTCTGAAACCAAAATAGGGCAAAGACACAACAAAAACAAAACTACAGGCCAATAGCCATGTTGAACATAGATGAAAAAAAAAAAAAAAAGAGAGAGAGAGAAACTCAAAAAAATATTATCAAGCCAAATCCAGCAGTACATCAAAAATTAGTATACCACAGTCAAGTAGGCTTTAATGCTGGATTGCAAGACTGGTTCAAAATACACAAATCAATAAATGTGAATCACCACATAAACAGAATCAAAAGCAGAAACCATATGAACATCTCAATAGACACAGAAAAAGCTTTCTGTAAAATCTAACATCCTTTAGTGATACAAATCCTCAACAGACTAGGTATCAAAGAAGCATACCTCAAAATAATAAGAGCCATCTATGACAAACTCACAGCCAACATTATACAGAATGGGCAAAAGCTTGAACCATTCCCCTTGAAAACTGGAAAAAGACAAGGATACCCTCTTTCACCACTCCTTTTCAACATAGTGCTAAAATTTCTAGCCAGACGAAGAAACAAAAGGGATGCAAATAGGGAAAAAAAGGAGTAAAACTATCTTTCCTCATAGACTATGTAATTCCATACCTAGAAAACTCTAAGGACTCTTCTGAAAGGCTCCTGGAACTGTTAAATAACTTCAGTAAAGTCTCAGGATACAAAACCCATCTATAAAAATCAGTAGCATTTCTGTACGCCAATGGCATCCAAACTTTGAGCCAAATCAAGAAGGCATTTCCATTTACAATAACCATATATAATTCCTAGGAATATGTCTAACCAAGGAAATAAAAGATCTCTACAAGGAGAACTAGAAAACACTGCTGAAAGTAATCATGGATGACACAGACAAATGGAAAAAGATCTAATGCTCATGGATTGGAAGAACCAATATCTTTCAAATGGCTATACTGCCCAAAGCAATCTACAAATTTGATGCTATTTCTATCAAACTACCAATGTTACTTTTCAAAGAATTATAAAAAACTATTTTAAAATGCATAAATTCATATGGAACCAAAAAAGAACCTAAATAGCCAAGGCATTTCCTTCTTTCTTTCTTTCTTTCTTTCTTTCTTTCTTTCTTTCTTTCTTTCTTTCTTTCTTTCTTTCTTTCTTTCTTTCTTTCTATCTTTCTTTCTTTCTTTCTTTCTTTCCTTCTTTCTTTCCTTCCTTCCTTCTTTCTTTCTTTCCTTCCTTCCTTCCTTTCTTCTCTTCCTTCCTTCCTTCCTTTCTTCCTTCCTTCCTCTCTTTCTTTCTCTTTCTTTCTTTCTCTCTCTTTCTTTCTTTTTTCTTTCCTTCTCTTTCTTTCCTTCTTTCTTTCTTCCTTTCTTTTTCTTTTTCTTTTTCTTTTCTTTTCTTTTTTTTTTTGAGACAGAGATTCACTCTTGTCTCCTAGGCCTGGAGTGCAATGGTGCAATCTTGGCTCACTGCAACCTCCGCCTTCTGGGTTCAAGCAATTCTCCTGCCTCAGCCTCCTGAAGTACCTGGGATTACAGGTACCTGCCACCATGCCCTGCTAATTTTTTTTTTTTTTTTTTTTTTTTTTGTATTTTTAGTAGAGAAGGGTTTCACCACATTGGCCAGGCTGGTCTTGAACTCTTGACCTCAGGTGATCCACCCATCTTGGCCTCCCAAAGTGCTGGGATTGCAGGCATGAGCCACACACCAGGCCACCAAAGCATTTCTAAGCAAAAAGAACAAAGCCCGAAGGTATCATATTACCTGACTTCATACAATATTGTATGGCAACAGTATTCACAACAACATGGTACTATAAAAATATACAAAAATGAACAAAACAAACAAACAGAAAAACAGGCACCTGGACTGATGGAATGGAATAAATAACTCAGAAATAAAGCCACATGCCAACAGCCATCTTCTCTTCAACAAAGTTGACAAAAATAAGCAATGGGAAAAAGACACCCTATTCAATAAATGGTGCTGAGATAACTGGCCAGCCATATGCAGAAGACTAAAACTGGACCTCTACCTTTCATCATATGCAAAGGTTAGCTCAAAATAGATTAAGAATTGAAATATAAAACCTCAAGCTATATTAAGCCTAGAAAAGGCTTAAGAAATACCATTCTAGAGATCAGCCTTTGCAAATAACTTATGGATATGACCTTAAAGGACACAAGAAGAAAAATTGATGAGAGGTGCCTAATTAAAATAGAGATTCTGCACAACAAAAGAAACTATCAGCAGAGGAAACAGATACCCAATACATGGAGAGAAAATATTTAGATGTTATGCATCTGAATAGTGTCTAATATCCAGAATCTACAAGGAACTTAATTCAACAAGCTAAAAGCAAATAAGCCCATTAAAAAGTGGACTAAAGACATGAATAGACACTTCTCAAAAGAAGACATACAAGTGTCCAAGCAGAAAAATACTCCACTTCATTAATCATCGGATAAATGCAAATTAAAACCACCACAAGATATCATCTCACAACAGTTGGAATGGCTGATATCAAAAAATAATAGATACGGGCAAGGTATGGAGAAAAGAGAATGCTGATACACTATTGGCGAGAATGTAAATTAGTTCAGCCACTGTGGAAAGCAGTCTGGAGATATCTCAAAAACTTAAAACGAAATTATCATTCAACCTAGCAATCCCGTTGCTGGGTTTATACCCAGAGAAGAACAAATTATTCCGCCAAAAAGACGCACCACATTAACATATTAATCACAGGACTATTTACAATGGCAAAGACTTGAAATCCACCTGGATGCCTATCCATTGTGGACTGGATAGAGAGAATGTAGTACATATACACCACAAAATTATATACAGCCACAGAAAGAGCAGAATCATGTCCATTGAAGAAACACTGGTGGAGCTGGAGGCCATTATCCTAAGCAAATTAAAGCAGAAACAGAAAATTAAATACCACGTGATTTCACTTATAAGTGAGAGCTAAACATTGGGTGTATGTAGACATGAAGATGGGAATAATAGACATCGGGGACCCCAAAAGGGCAGACAGAGGGAGCAGAGCAAAGACTGAAAAACTACCTGTTGGGTGTTATGCTTACTACCAGGGTGATGGGATCAATCACACCCCAAACCTCAGTATCATACAATATGCCAATGTAAAAAACCTGCATATGTACCCCCTACCTCTAAAATAAATGTTGAAATTAAAAAATAACTAAGTAAAAGCATAGTGTTTATTATTTTTATTTTCAGATTTCTAAGTCACCATTGTTTACTTTATTCATTATTTTTTATCTTATGTTCTTCCTTTTTTCCTGTTCATTTTTTATTCCTTGATGACTTAAAAAGTAAATAGCCTGTATTAATTCTCCTAGAGTTTACATTTATAACTTTGAAACACAGTTCTTTTTTCAGTTATATTGTCACAATTACAGAAATGGTTGACTTCTCCTTTCTATAAACGAAGAAAACAACTTTTAAATTTTGGTTCATGTTAACAGTTATTTGTTACCTAGATTATTTTTCTCACTGGTAAGAATTATTTTTCCACAACTACTTTACATTTACTCTAAGATTCCATTAAAATTTCCCATTACAAATTTGACCTTCTTCAATCTTTTGACTTTTCTAATAAACAAAACATGAATATAATAATATACACTGCATAAATGGACAATGAATGCTTTTTAATTTTTCCCAGTGTTCTGTGGGAAAATATTGATCACTTATTTTAAACCATTGATGGCTATCTTTTAGGTCATTTCCATCTTCTTGTTCCAAATTTACTGAACCTGTTGATACTGCTCAAAGTAGTCTTTGAGGCTTATTTGTGGTACTTTCTAATAAAACCCACAGAGAAGATAGTAAAAGAAGTAAATATTCATTAATAACTTTTATGTCAGCTAGAATTTAAATATTTTTAATATGCATAATAAACATTTTATCATAGACAAGATCAATTTTAGAAAAGTTGATCAGGTAGTTTTTTTGGCCTAATTGACCTCAGCAATTAAATTAAATTGGAAATTTGCACATAAAATATCATCATTCTGCAAATTAGCAAAAAAAAAAAATGCTTGAAAAAAATATGAATTTGAGGTCATTTTATGCAATTTTGTTTCCATGAGCGCTTATCACTGTTGTTGCCAAGGTATTTCTTATGTTGAACAGAGCTTCATATAATGCCAATCTTACTTAAGGTAAGATCCACTATTTTCTTTTTGGCTTCCTTTTTCCTGTGTTTATTTAGCAACTCATTCTTACCGATCAATATTTTGATATCTCAAGAGTCAGAGATCCCTGATTATTCTTGCTAATTTGACTTTAGAGAGTATATTTTCCTCTTTGGGAATAATTTTTAATACTTTCTTTTTGTTTGGAAACTATGATTTCTTTGGAATCACATCTTTTTATAACCCATTTTTTTAAATTCATTATTTTAGTTTATCACTGGTTCAACTGCAATGTACTTTTTAATTAACTTTTTTTCATTGTGTATCATAGCATATACTTTCTCAGGTCTCAAATATGTAAAGTTGTGTTTTCATTAATTTTCCATAAGGTTGAAAATTTAGGTGTATGAAATTTTGGGTCATACCATACTCTTTACCAAGGATTCCTAGACATTGCCAAATATTCTGGAGTTTTTCTTGTAGAACATAATGTGAGGCTAATTTGACCAGTGATTTCTATTCAAGAGAATTCTTATTTTATTTGTATGCCATAAAATCCTTTTTTTTTTTTTTTTTTAAACATTAAATTCAAAAACTTGACCAGGGCAAACTCAACACCTTTCCCAGTTTGTAAAAGACAGGTTAGGTCAAGAGCAATGTGTACTGTGTTGTTTATGTCATTAATTTATCTTGCTGAATTATAATTTCTTGTTGACCTTTCTCCCTGTCTCATAGGCTTCACTTACATCTTCAACCACATTAACATTATCATTTTAAGTGCTGTATCTTTAACATGTTGCACAGTGCTTGATACACCATAGCTCTCCATAATATTTGTTGAGAGAATGAGTCATCAAAAAAATGTGAAATCTTTCTTAAAATTCCAGAATTTGACATTTCTTTAACTGAAGTTCAATTCAAGCAATGGGATAGACATATGTAGGAATGAGAATTAAGAGTCCACATATTTTTAAAGAAAAAATTGAGAAAAGATTAAAATATTGGTGCAAAAAGTTAAAACATTATTTCACATAATGCATTGTCAAATATTATGAAGGAATTCCAGTTGCCTTATCTTTAGTGCATCTATTGACCCTATCCTAGGTGTTTACTTCATTACGGTAACTTTTAGTGATTTATGATGGTATAATTATTTCTAGTAGGCATTGTCTTTTCTGAGAGTACCTTGCATTTTGGATGCAAGTATACACATACTTTTCCAGTTTGCCTCTGCAAGGAGGCAAAATTTACTCTCAACACATCGCAAGTAAAAATTCAAATTTAGTTGCATGTGGGTGGGCTTGGGTTCCAGTTTCTGGTAGGTCACTCTTCCCTCTCAACGCCCGAGTCATTTGTAGAAGGAACACTTCCATGCCACATTCCAGGAGAATGACCGGATTATGTCCATAGTTACTGAGTTTATATGAAGGCTTTGTGCCTTTCAAGGTATGAGGGCCTCATCTTGAACCCGTATTTGAGAATCAAACCTGTGCTCTCACCGGCTAAAGTTTAAATCATTGTTGGAAATCAGTATGCCCACCTTGAGTTCAGCTCCATCTTAATGCATTGGTTTTGTGCTCTTTATTTGCTTCCCGCATGCGACAACTTTTTAAATTTTTTTTTTCTTTGAGTCTGACCATATAATCTTTAATAGTTTTCATTTATACAGCATTTCTATGTTTTGGAGGAAAAGTTCACTCTGCTATGTTATCCAGACATGTCCTCATCTTTGTATTTTCAGTGCCTTTCTAAATCTGTGGACCAGAGTCACTTCTCACTGTTTCTTAAATTAATCATTTAATAAATTAATAAAGCAGACGTGAATGCCCTGTAATAGTCACAATGCTGATGTTCATTGAGAGAGTGGACAATAGACCCCAAAGTGTTCCAGAAAAAATAATAAGGAATAATGGGAAGGGTGAGAGTATAAAACAGTAGACAATCCAACACTAAGGAATACTTTCTGTGACTTGCAAAAAAGTGCCTGAGACCTCATTTCCGTAGGGAAATTTTTTTAAAGTCACCATTATGACCCTAGTTTTGCCATGTTGATACTTTACTATTTTATTTTTTTTAAGATTCTGTAGCTCTTCACTAGATACACGCTATAAAAATTCTGTCTAAACAAAAAAAGATATTATCAAAAATAAATCATGAAAATACTATCTAATGCAAATTTCTGGTAGCAAATTTCTATGACACTCCTAGCTTGACAAATTTGGATCATACTACAGATGCATAATTTTTTGGCAATAAAGTTAGTTTTCTCCCAAATAGAAACTATGTGTTCACCGCTTTCCAGATGTACAACTCCCTCTGGTTAATTCTTACAAAAATGTCTTTCATTGTTCACAGAAAAAAAAAAAAAAAAACAATTTGAACAAGTTTCTTTGTGCCTTTATTGTTTCATTTGAGAAAAGACAGTTTATCTATCTAACACATGCATTGCATTCTCACAGCACCTTGTGGCAACATAGCTGTTTTTTTTTTTTTTTTTTTTTTTTCCTTTAATCTGCATTTGCTATATTTAGTATGAATGGCAGGATAATCCTTGCTAGGAAAGTGGATTATAAAGATAAAAGAAAGAAGCATTAAGTTCTTTCCTCAACCAGTTCCAAATGTGCCTTTATGCCTATAATATTCCATAAACACCAGGACAACTGCACCAGCTGCTCTTGACTCTCGGAGGGCATGATATTTCCTCTCATTCTGGCACCAGCCACCACCCCAAAGGAAAGAAACTCTCACAAGCCGTAAGTAGGAGGCGGAGCTTTCACCGGTGCTACAGATAAAACGCTAGGACCTGATAGCTCTCTGCTGACAATGACTTTCTATAAAAAATAAAAAAGTAAAATATAAAATACATCAAATCCAGACATTAAAAACAGGTTTTGGATATTTTAAAAAATTATAGTCTTCTGATATTTTGTAACTGTTATACCTATGACTCTTGGCAATGCTGCATTTAGTGGGAGTGAGAACAAAGGGATTTAACTCCCTAGATGAACTGATTAATACGTGGCTTACTCACTTCCATTAGTACAAGCTCTTTCTTTTGTGTTATTGCATTTTTGTACAGCTAAAAACAATGCATTAGCTTATGTTAAAACCAGAAACACCATTGAAGTGCTGTAAAAATATGACATGTACATTCTGCTTTATTTTATGGGTTTTATTTTACTCTATCAAATGGTGAGATTGGAAATTTTCATCTCTTAAAATGAACATAAAACAAAACTACACTTTGAAGAAAGCCTGAGAAGTGGTGTCCTGAGCATCTTTATTCCAACATCCCTGAGTACTGGCCACAAAATACTATGTTAGTGTCTGATATTGGAAAAAAATCCCCCACAACCTCCACCAGGAAATGGATATACATCATTCCATGCTTGAGAAACTACAATATGATGATTACCCAAAAGGAATTCCAAATCTTACGGCAATTTTTTCTCTCTTCACAAATATTCACATCAACTCTTTGTTGAATTCCCATAATGAACACACACACGCACACACACACACACACACCCCACCATGTTCCCCAGTGGAAAGGCTGAGCTGGCTATGTGCTGGTGGAGGGTAGGAAAATCACAACTCATTGAGTCCTCATGAATAAAATCATATGTTGGCACCTCTTGACCTCTCTAAAACAGGCAGAAGAAGCTTCAGAAAAGTTTCCAGAAGAAAATCTAGATTCATATCTTGGCCCTGACACTTTGGAGATTTGATGCTGGTATTTATTTATTTTTTAACCTTTGTGTCTTTATCTCTAAAATGAGTACAATAACCTTTGCCATTTCTTACTCAGTAGTTTTTTTTGTCATAATCAAGTGAGATAATGTATGTAGAAAAATGGAAATTGTTTATAAAATTTAATCCTGTTTGTGGAAAGTTTATATTTGGTACATGCAGCAAACACTTATGCCTTTCTATGTGCTAGTCATTGTTCTAAGTGATTTAAGTATTTAACTCATTTAATCCTCTCAATCTCTGTGTGAAGTGAAAGGGATTATCAATCCGATTTCACATACCAGTAAACTGAGACACTGAAAAACAAAGTAACTCATTCATGTTATTAGTGCCTATACTATATCAATGTTTTATGGATGTCACTGATTGAACTAGTGCCATATGTATGCTATGCTATAATTATGCTACGAGATCAATAGACTGATACATAAATTGGTTGAACTATAACATTTTAAAGAGAGATTCTGAATATAAGCCCTTAAAATACAGTGCAAACTAATCCTAGGAAAAAGTTAGAAGAGAGAAATCAAAATATTTACATTGTCTAAATGGAAACAGTGGACTCTGGGCATGAAGAAAAAAAGGATAAAAATAGCGACCTGCTCCTGCTTAAGGTTGGGCCTTTCCATTATCCTTTGTTAGTATCATTATCATAGTAGGTGTAAGCAATAGCAGAAAATGAAAATGTGGCAAAGAAGTATTTGAGATATGATACATCCTATTGGTGAGAGTAGGATAATGAGATGGAAATGTTATTAAATTAAACTGAGCAGGGGAAGGATGAGAATATGAAAAAGTAAATATTACCAAATTGCTCAGATAATTCAGAAAGAGCTCAAATAATGCATTAGTGTAATTCTACTCATAATATACTATTTGACTAGACCACCAAGTCCTTAAGAGCTGACTTTTAAGTAGAAATTTAGATGCATTTACAGGGTATGTCATGGGGTATACATGACTTCCCTTCAGCTACTTTCTCTCTTTTTTATGATGACTTTCTTAGAGGCTCCCCCATTGCTTCCAAGTTGCCAGTTACCTAATCACAAAACATTAGTTTCTAGCATACAATTCAGTTGCCAGAGGGACAGATGACTTTGGTAAGGGGGCAGATAAACTTTGTTTGTTATCTATCACTGAGTAACAAATTACACCAAAACTTAGTGGCTTAAAAAACACCATTTGTTATTTCACAGTTCCTGTGGGTCAGGAATCTGGGCACACATATCTGGGTATGTCTGGCTCAGGGCTTCTCACAAGATTTCAATCAAGGTGTTAGCCAGGATTTCAGTCATTTTAAAACTCATGTGGGGAAAGAGCTGTTTCCAAGCTTGCTCACATGGCTGTTGGCAGGATTTAGTTCTTCATGGCTGTTGGGCTAAGAGCCTCAGTTCCTAACTGGCTATTAGCTAAAGGCTGCCTTTAGTTTTTTGCCACACGGGCCTGTTCATAATGCAACTCAAACACAACAGTCAGCTTTCTAGGAAACAGCTCGGACAGGGGATCAGTGAGGTCATTCACATTTGGGCTTCCACAAGTGAGGTATAGAGGCAAGGTTGTTTAAAGTATTGGGAAAATAAAAGGCTAAGAGGGCCAGGCATGGTGGCTTATTCCTGTAATCCCAGCACTTAGGAAAGCCAAGGCAGGAGGATTGCTTGAGGCTAGAAGTTTGAGACTTGCCTGGGCAACACAGCAAGATCTTATAATCCCAGCACTTTGGGAGGCCAAGGCAGAAGAATTGCTTGAGGATAGGAGTTTGAGACTAGCCTGGGCAACATAGCAAGACCTCATCTCTACAGTAAGTAAAAATTAAGCTTGACATGGTAGCATACCCCTATAGTTCCAGCCACTTGAAAGGCTGAGATGGAAATCTCACTTGAGCCCAGAAGTTTAGGGTTGCAGTGAGCTATGATCATGCCACTGCACTCCAGCCTGGGCAACAGAGTGACACCCTATCACAAGAAACAAAATGGTTAAGAGAAAACAGTGAAAGGAAATGGCTGAACTCAAGTGTAAGGGGAAGGTCTTTGGAAACTAGAAAGTTCAGGAACTGGTAGTGTTTGGTGAGTCCTTTGTGTGATGCTGAATTCACTGTAATCATTGGCAGGAATTGGAATGGACAGGAAGATGGTGAGAGTCAAAGGGAAGGGTTCATAAATTGAAGAGAGTGTGCTTTAATATGATATTAGGAAGGAAGAAGAATCCTGACCTCACTTAGGCCTTATAACATATGGAGTGTGAGAGATTAAGTGGCCTTTGCTCGGGTGGGCTGCAAGAGAAGTAGTGACCTTTACGGAGAGCTTAGGTTATTTCAGGCAAAAAGGTTGAAGGTTGTTAACTGAGATTGTTGAAGATGTAGAGGAGTTTCTTGATCATAAATTATTAATTCTAGAATTGCCCAAACTTCCTATTAAACTGATCTAATTGATAAAATGTTATTTTCCTTCCATGTATTGCCTCTCTTGTGTCTCATATACTCCATTAAAGTATTCCACACATACTCTTTTATTTCAGGCTTATTTTCTGGGGAACTCAAGCTAAGACAAAGGGAAAGGGAAACATAATACTGTTTATTCGAAGGAGTTTGTGTGTGTGCCTGTATACTATACATAATACATACCAGTAAATGTTAACAAATTATAATCAAACAAAAATTTAAGATATGAATTTTCCTGTTTCCAGTAATCACAATCATCATCATTATCACCACCATCATCATCATCTTCCTCTGAAATTCACTGTAAGGTAACAAGCTCTATGATTTACTCTTGGTTGCTCACAGGAAGAGGCCAAGAGGACAGACTGCAGGGGACAATGAGGATGTTTGTCTTCACCCAATCAACATTGATTTCGTTAAGAAGACTAAATGTTTTTTTCTTTAAATTTACATATTCTGTTCAGAAATCCTTAAGGTTACTAGAAGTTTAAAAAGATACATCAACAACTTCTATATACAAAAGTTGGAAATTGTGTATTTTTATTAGCAATGAGAAAAATTTTTATAAGATAATAATGGGTGCGTAATTTATAGTCAGGGGAAAATTATAGTTCCGAGAGTGTGTTAGGTTTCTAGGGCTACTATAAACAGTCATCACATTTTGGATGGCTTTAAAAAGCAGAAATAGATTTTTTCATCATCTGGAAACTAAAAGTCTGAAATCAAGGTGTTGCCAGGATCATGCTCCTTCTGAAGTTTCTAGAGGCGAAATCTTCCCTGCCCTTCCTAGCTTCTGGTGGTTTCCAGTAATCCTTGGCATTCTTCAGCTTGTAGCTATATCACTCCAGCATCTACCTCTGTCATCACATGGCTATCTTCCTTCTGTGTGTCTCTGTGGATGTGTCTCCAAATCTCTCTTTCCGATAAAGATAACAAGTCCTTGAATTGAGGACCTAACCCAATCTAGTGTGACATTACCTCGACTTGATTATATCTTAAAAGTTTCTATTTCCAAATAAGGTTAAAGTCACATGTATCCAGGTTTATAATTTCAGCACAGGTTTTTTAGGAAATGTAATTCAACCAACTGCAGGGTATTATCAAATAATTCTTGGAATTTTGACACTAATTCCTATAAACTAATGTTTCTACTAAAAAATAAAAAGGACAAGGTAACAAATACAGAATATTTTTACTCAGGTAAGCCGTAAAATCTCATGACCTGGGGCCAGTCACTTAGAAAATGCAAATAAGTCATTTCCCTAACCACAATTATGATAGTTCTTTTTTCCACTAAGTTTCTCAGCCTTTAATTGTGATATATTCCCTTTTTAGAAAACGTTATACAGTCAATGATTGAATGCACAAGAACAGACTAAGACTAGGCATATCCTTAGCCCTGCCGATGTTTTAGTTTTGCTTTGCTGTTCACACTTCCGGAGTTGAAAACACCATAGGGGTCTGATCAGTTGAGGAAAATGAAAAGAAGAGGGATACTGCATCAGAGTTGTTTTCCTACTTCAAGTGACTAGATTCTGAGCTTTCCCACCATCTCAAAGTTCTCTGAGGTAGAATGCTTAGCAGCCAAACAACGTGCAAATGCATACTATGAAACAATAAGCTTCTTCCTTATCATAAACACCACTGGGAAAAAAATGGACTTCTGATGTTGGCAAATGACTCTGGTACAAAGGATATGTGAAACCCAAGAGAATTTTCCCCCTAGCTTTCATCACTGCAAATATGTGCTGTCATGTAGACCAGCTCTCAGATCTAAGACATAAGACTTTCTGTGAGACTGGCTATCTACTGAAAGTACAAAAGGTGAAAGTCTTTTTATATAGTCTAAATAAACACATATTCGTTTCTTTTTTTTAAAGACCACCACCTTTTATTAATTTTAAACCACTTCTATGAAGTATTTTCCAAGGAATTATTATGAAAGGCGAGTTGATTTCGTTCATTTATGCCACACAAATAATATTACCAAATTTGGGATGTTTTCAATTTGTAACCATCTTTGTCCTCTTTCATGGCCTTTTCCCTACATTCTTTATAATAATTTATTTTTCTTTAACAAAATTCAACATGATTAATTTTAGTGTCAAGAAATTGTTATTAGAACTTGTAACATATATATGAATATATGACACAATCCTGTTGTATTCTTCTTTACCACATTGTGTGGACTCACCTTCTTCTCTTTGTGTGCATTACTGTGGTCTTTCTCTAAAACCAAGTGAGTTTACAAACGAATCGAAGATTGTCCTTTTCTTACAGGTGTTTTTATCTCTACTCTTCTATTATTAGTCCATTTTGTCAACCAGCATTGTCACAAACTATGTAATTGTCACACTGAACTTTCTCCGTACCATTTCTCAACTGACTCCCCATCTTCTAATACACAAACCTCAAACACACACTTGCTTCAAAACCTGCTACTAGTACCTCAATTCTCACTTCTATTGAATTAATTCTTGATGCTTTTGGTTTATGCATGATTACCTGCAATCACACCTACTTGTTTCTCAAAGATCCTGTCCAGAACACATTTCTCAAATAATTTCTGAACCTAAAAATGAAAGACACTTCAAGATAATTCCTCTGTTTACAATTTTACCTTTACTATCTGGCCTTTAATTTTTCATCTGTAAAATTAGCGATTAGATTATTTCTATTCAAGTTTATGTCTTTCGTGGTCTTTTAAACTTGACACAAGCTCTATTTGCTAAGTGCTACTATAAATTAATCTTATAAAAACACAGTAAGAAATTCTATTTGATATAAAAATATACTTATTGAATCTCATAATTTATAACGTGACTCAAATATTTCAAATAAAAAGAAAATGTAAAGATAAATTTAAAAAATAAGAATATATACATTTCCAAAAGCATATATTTGAGGACCTTTGTTTACACAGTGACTTCACCTGTTGCTGGCCTGTAGCTAAGGGTAAACTATTCAATTTGAATCTCATGTTTAAACAATGACTTTTTTCATAGTAATTGATGAGTGATGGGCTATTTTACTTTTAAAGCCAAGTGGGAAAATACTACCTAAATAAGCAGAATCCAGACAAAAAAGTTGTAATCGTAAAAGAAAAAAATCTACAAAATTAGTTTTTTTTTTTTTTTTTTCCTTTTATTGCCATATTAAAAAAGGGAATCAAGGGATCTTAGGGCCGAGGAGCAAAGGGGAAAGGCCCAGATATTTTGGCTGATGAAAATATGTGGAATGCTAAAAATACAATGAATAAATAAAAATTGAAGACTATCCATTATCACCCTAAGGCTTTCAATAAATACTTAAAATAAGTACTCATAATGCAGAACCTTTTCAGCAGCTCAGCTAAATAAAATATGTTCTGCTTTATGATAATGTGAAATCAGAGAGTCAGTCCAAAGGTGATTTCGCATCAGTATAGGATTTAATGGTAGTAAATATTTAGTCCTCCATTTTTAAGTATACGAATTAGGTCTGATTAAAGCTAATAAAGAAGAAAAAGCGAGAAACATATTCAATTCTAGATATTTACTAAAGAAAGATCTTGCTAAATAAGATTTATCTGTTTAACTTGTAACATTGCTTAAATTCAATTGTTTAATTAAAATACTAACTTTTAAATAAGAAAGACGGGAGTAATTTATTAATTTGTATCTCAGCTAAGTAACCCTTAAGTTGTGTTATTCACATAGCGTGATGGTGACCACTCAAGATAGTAAACAAATTTATTCGTTGAATCAATCATATTGATTCAACAAAAATTTATTGTTTACTTAGATATTGTCAGAGTTGAATCTTGAAACATGAATAAATAAATATACTTATTTATTAACATGCATGGCATTCTGCTAGCCACCATGAGTATATTTGTCTATGTGACAGCTTCTAATTCTCTAGATTCACAGTATTATGCACTGAATTCCCAAGGTCCCCACTCATTCATATTAAAGCCCTAATGTCATTACCTCAGCATATGACTACATTTGTAGATAAGGTCTTTAAAAAGGTGACTAAGTTAAAATAAAGCAATTAAATTGGGCCTTAATCCAATCCGACTGGTGTCCTTATATGAAGAGGACATTTTGACACTCAAAGGTATACCAGGGATGTATGAGCACAGAGAAAAGACCATGTAAACACACAGAGTGGGCCGCCATCTGAAAGCCAAGGACAGAGGTCTCAGAAGAAATCAAGCTTGATGACACCTTGACTTGGACTTCCAGCCTTCAGAACTATGAGAAAATAAGTTTCTGTTTTTTAAGTCACCCAGTCTATGATATTTTGCTATGGCATTAACACACATAGGTCAATCTATAAGAGTTGCTTCCAAAATCTTTCCATTTACAACATTGTATGACTGGTCTTTTAGCTCCAGGGAATAACTGAATAAAAATATAGCTTCTCATTTCTTGTTTCAGCTCTTTGGTGATCCCTTATACTATAAAAATATGCTACCAGGCTGGGCGCGATGGCTCACGCCTGTAATCCCAGCACTTTGGGAGGCCAAGGTGGGTGGATCGCGAGGTTAGGTGATCGAGACTATCCTGGCCAATATGGTGAAATACGGTCTCTACTAAAAATACAAAAATTAGCTGGGCGTGGTGGTGCATGCTTGTAATCCCAGCTAGTTGGGAAGCTGAGGCAGGAGAATCACTTGAACCTGGTAGGTGGAGGTTGCACTGAGCCAAGATCACGCCACTGCATGCAGCCTGGTGAGACAGCGAGACTCCGTCTCAAAACAAAACAAAACAAAAAACAAATATGCTACCAAGGAAAGCATTTCTACTCTGGCTTACCTCTACTCTGCTTCTGAACTTCAGTTTTGTTTTCACCAGGTTGATTTTCCAGGCACTATGTTGGATTTCACTGGCAGCCAAATCAGTAGGCATCATAGCTGAGAACTAAAATTGTTGAACTTCAGATCATCCCAGTGAACTAACTTTCCACCAGCTGCTACGGACTGTACAGGACCAGGAATGGGCTGAGGTAACCCTACACAGTGGTGTGATCCTGACAGTAAGACGTCTTGAGGTTTTGACTGTAGGCACCTTACTTTCATCACTTGAGTTCCACCCCTGTTGATGCCACATCCCTCCCAAGCATTTCTTGGCATTCCTTCAGAGCATGTATAGTTTTGTTGGGAGTACACAGGAGATAGTTAGAGGAGATTAGAAAAATGTGTTAGCTTTGAAAAAAGCACTAAATGAATGATCGGAGTTCTTCACAAGCTCAGGACATAGCTTACTTTGCCTTAATGCTATAAAAAATAGCCTCATAGAGAATGAGGAGCTTGAAGGATATATAGGATTTTAATAATCCCTGCAAGCTGGTATCTTGAAATCAAACAGTTATAAAAAGATGGATAATAAGTACTATTGTATATAATTTAGAAACTTCAGAGAAAACATGAGTTAGAAGCCTGGCTATACCACTTACCAACTGTGTAGCATAGAGCAAATTACAGCCTCTCTGAACTTCTATTTCCTCATGGGTTTGTTTAGATGATTACAAATAACCTACATAAAATGACTTACTTTGTGCCAGGCAAATGGCCTGAACTCACTAAATGGTTCTACACTTATTATCATTGTTTCTTGATTAATGCAAATCTAACCACCATCATCTCAGCAGGCCTTATTTTAGCACTCACATGATAGACATCAGAAATCAAAATTGACCTTAGCAATGATTTAGTCCAGTCTCCTCATTTTCCGGAGAAAATTAATGCCCAGGGAAATTAAATGACTTGCCCTAGGTTATAGGGCCAGTTGGCAGCAGTGACAGCATCAGCCATGGAACATATGATTTCTTACTCTGGTTCAGAATACTTTTCATTTCAGATCACTTCATTAATAGTGGTACCCATATCTTAAACATGTATTTTTAAGTGTGTACTAATTACATATGAACAATGAACTGCAATAGATGGAATTAAATTAAGTCTAAGTGTCATGCTAGTGCTACAAATTTACATTTAGACAACTCTGATGTACAAGTAATTGAACGTTCTTGGTTGTCTCTTCCAATTCTAATCTTCCTCATAAGCCCTGACCCTGACAAACAGAGAAATAATTTATGGTGGAGACTTTAACCGGTTAATTAATAGTATTTTACACTCTGGTTTAATGTTTTTTTTTCAGGAAAGGGATTTGTTTTACAGATTGCCACTTCGAGGTCCCAAAGTGGCAAACAAGAAGATGGGGAGGGGAAACAAGGGGACCACTTGCCCTTGCAGTAGTGGAGAGGAGATGGGGGACTCCTGGGGTGTCCTTTGGGCCCCTGGTTCCTCCCAGATCTTTACTGTAGGATGTCTGGCTTATTTATTTATTTACTTATTTTTGGAGAGAGAGTCTCACTCTGTCACCCAGGCTGGAATACAGTGGTGTGATATCGACTCACTGCAACCTCCACCTTCTGGGTTCAAGTGATTCCCCTGCTTCAGTAGCTGAGATTACAGGCGTGCACCACCACACCTGGCTAATTTTTGTATTTTTAGTAAAGACGGGGTTTCATCATGTTGGTCAGGCTGATCTTGAACTCCTGACCTCAGGTGATCCGCCCGCCTCAGCCTCCCAAAATGCTGGTATTACAGGCATGAGCCACTGTGCCTGACCAATGTCTGGTTCATTCCTGAGATTCTTATGCTATGTTCTGAGCTACAGCAAACATTTTTGACTTCTTCTATTGGATACTTCAGGAGTTGGTTGTGCTCTTCTTTTATTTTGTAAACCACCCTCCATTAGATGCCCAACAAAGCTGTTTATGCTGTGGCTTCAGCACTGTGACCACCTTGTCTCTTGTCAGGGTAGTCCCAGGAATGCCTCCTGGCTCTGGGCTCAGCTCTCTTCCATCTCTTCCAGGGTACATGTGGGCACTTCACAGTCCCGTCATTGTCCCCCTACACAAGGGCAGCTCTGAACCTTTTCTCAGCTTTCTGTCTCTGCTTTAAAATGCCATATCGAAGATGGCCGAATAGGAACAGCTTCAGTCTCCATCTCCCAGCGCGAGCGACACAGAAGACCGG
>NC_045435.1:169226140-169330079 GCF_002776525.5 Piliocolobus tephrosceles | reverse complement strand
GGATATGAACAGACATTTCTCAAAAGAAGACATTCATACAGCCAACAGACACATGAAAAAATGCTCATCATCACTGGCCATCAGAGAAATGCAAATCAAAACCACAATGAGATACCATCTCACACCAGTTAGAATGGCAATCATTAAAAAATCAGGAAACAATAGGTGTTGGAGAGGATGTGGAGAAATAGGAACACTTTTACACTGTTGCTGGGATTGTAAACTAGTTCAACCATTATGGAAAACAGTATGGCGATTCCTCAAGGATCTAGAACTAGATGTACCATATGACCCAGCCATCCCACTACTGGGTATATACCCAAAGGATTATAAATTATGCTACTACAAAGACACATGCACACGTATGTTTATTGCGGCACTATTCACAATAGCAAAGACTTGGAATCAACCCAAATGTCCATCAGTGACAGACTGGATTAAGAAAATGTGGCACATATACACCATGGAATACTATGCAGCCATAAAAAAGGATGAGTTTGCGTCCTTTTTAGGGACATGGATGCCGCTGGAAACCATCATTCTTAGCAAACTATCACAAGAAGAGAAAACCAAACACCACATGTTCTCACTCATAGGTGGGAACTGAACAATGAGCTCACTTGGACTCGGGAAGGGGAACATCACACACTGGGGCCTATCATGGGGAGGGGGGAGGGAGGAGGGATTGCATTGGGGAGTTATACCTGATATAAATGATGAATTGATGGGTGCTGACGAGTTGATGGGTGCAGCACACCAACATGGCACATGTATACATATGTAACAAACCTGCACGTTATGCACATGTACCCTAGAACTTCAAGTATAATAAAAATAAAAATAAAAAAAATAAAAAAATAAAAAATAAAATGCCATATCTTCATTTTATTTTTTCTGTGCCATGGCTGACCTGTGTTGACACAAACACCACATAGTGAAGCTGTCTTTTCAGAGATCAAAACAGAGGTGGGCAAAAACTTTCCCTTTAATTAACTCCACACCTCTGACTCCGGGATTTCAGAAGAGCAGGTGAAAGCTATGTTCTCTATGTTTTACTCTTTGCTTTTTTTTCCACTTTGGTGTCTTTCTTTCCAGACCTCACTGGAACATAAACATTTTTCATTACCTTTCCTCTCTGTCTACCCAAAACTCCTCTTCCATTATTATTTTATGTGCCTTCTCTGCACTTTGGGTAATGTTAAATATCTACAATTTGAGTCAGATGGGCTAGATTCTTGATAGAGCAAGCTCAGGCTTCTAAAAACTAGTGTTTAATTAGGGCAAATAATATATTGGTTTACCATTCTAAAAATATTTTTCTCATTACAATACTTACTTTTCTGTAGACCTAAATTGGGCTATGTCAGTAAATTACTTGAAACTCCTCAAAAACATTTCCTTTTCACTTAGAATAAAATACAAACTTTCTACCACAACTTGAAGTGTCTGGCCTGCCCTCCTCCTCCATCTTTCAAACTCACCTCAACCCCTCTCCCTCTGGTTCATTGCACCCTAAAAATACATACTAAATCAAGGAAGCTGTTTTGCACTTCAGGATCTTTTTTCTCATTCTATTTTTTGACTTTTTTTTCATGTCCAATTTCTTCTCATCCTTTAGGCTGAAAAGTCACCTCCCAATGAAGAATTTCTTAGGCTTCTTGTTGAAAGATTTTGAAAATAACTTTCCACTCCCTCCAACAACTTGTTTCTATCACAGCACCTTGGTTATTTCCCATATAGTACCTGAGACTATCTGAGAAACTATTTTGTTCATTAGCCTGATTGTTCATTGTCTGTTTCCTGAGAGTATAGAAAATACATGGAATCAAAGATTATCCTTATCTCGTTCACCATTTTATGCCTAGAACTATTAATAAATAGTGCCTGAGTAACAGTAGGTGCTCAATATGTAAGTAATAAATAAGTAGTTGGGGGATGAATGAGTATATGTGGATCTAATGGGAGTCATTATGAGGTGGACATTTCTTTATGTCCCTAAATTATTTATACTTTTGAGAATACTATGAAGAACATAATTAATAAAGAATGATGATATATAAGAACTATCAAAATCCTGTGATAATTTTAGATGATTAAGAATATTGTCTTCCATAAAAGACTAATAACTCTTAAAAAATGAAAAAAATCTTTAGAATTTAGACTATATTTCAAACTAGGATTTTATTACCTAATTACTTTACCATTTCACTATTGTAATATTTCTGCTCTTCATTGTATTTTCGTTTGTATAAAACATCTACTATCTTCAATGCACAAACCTTCTGAACATATTCTTAATAAATTAATCAAATATTCTGTTTCCCATTATATAAGACATGCAAATGCATACACATTTATGGACATTTTTATTAAAAACAAAACACTAAAATGGCAGAAAGATTGTCTTGTCTATCCGGGGATATTAGGACTGTAATACAAGATAATTGCTGCCAGATGTTGGTACCTTGTAATGGTCACATCAAAGCAGTTCTCTTTGCAGGTAAAGCCAATAGAAAAACAGTTGAGTAATGACTGCTTCTTCATTATTTCTTTTTGTTCCCCCTTGTTTTTCTTCTTTTCTTTTTCTTCTAAGAAACAAATTTTAAAAACCATGTTATTTAAAAATCAATTATATTACTCAATTGAACTATATATAGGTAAGAAAGAATTTTGTAACTAGAATTGCTTTGTAATTTTCATTTAATTGTACCTTATTTAGAATTAAACCTCGGTTTTTCTCCTATAGCTCAGTTACCTAATTAGAAAGTAATTTTAGGCCGGGCATGATGGCTCACACCTGTATTCCCAGCACTTTGGGAGGCCGAGGCAGGCGGATCACGAGGTCAGGAGATCGAGACCATCCTGGCTAACACGGTGGAACTCCGTCTCTACTAAAAATACAAAAAATTAGCTGGGTGTGGTGGCGGGCACCTGTAGTCCCAGCTACTTGGGAGACTGGGGCAGGACAATTGCTTGAACCCGGGAGGCTGAGGTTGCAGTGAGCAGAAATTGCACCACTGCACTCCAGCCTGGCAAGAGAGTGAGACTCCGTCTAAAAAAAAAAAAGTAATTTTATTGTATGGTAGAAACTATTCATTTATTGTTTTCTTTTTTTAAATTTTAATTAACCATTGCTTCATGTGAGTTTTAGATTTATAGTTTCAATCTTGAAACAATAGATTTTACATCAGTCAGGTTGCATTGGAGGTTAATGATTTTAACCATTCAGTTGTAATTTAGCTTTTTTAGTGTTTAAGTTTCTCTAGCGTTTTCTACTGGTGTTTTCCTGTCTTTGCTTTTTCCTCTCCACTCTACCCCTAAATTAAATCCCAACTTTTATCTTTGTTCCCTGCATGATTTAACAGAACTGAAATTTAAATGGAAAAAAAGTTAACATATCAAAGCAGAAACTCACCCTATTCTGTTACAGTATTTATTCATTAAGGAAAATGTCTTACATCTCTGTCTTTTATCTTTAGGTGTCCTCTAGCTCTGCATTCACTTCCCACAACCTTGTTCAAAAAGGCAATATCTAGATATTAGGGTTTTGATTATAAATATTACTTGTCATTTAAATTTTATATTCTTTCCAATCTATACTGATTAAAACAAAAAAAAGTTACTCTTTATTTACTTTCAAAATATATACCTGTATTCATTTTATGAATAACACATCAAGTATTAATTTTTTCACAATCCTCTATGGTCAATTTAATGAGAAGATGAGTCATATTTACGGCCTTCAATGAATATACAAACTATGGTATTTATAGACTAACTCTTTAGCTCTTTGATTATTACGTATCTTTTGTATTTGAGGTTTTACTAATTTTATTCATGATTTGTTTAATTCCAGCAAAACATTGACAGATAACTGGAGAATAGGCAAAACAAAGTAGATTGTTTTAGTACTTGGAAGATGTTCTTTAAAAAAATTAAAATTACTGAATATATTCAAGCTCTACCTTATTATTTTATTAAAAAAGTTCCACATCATATAGAAGCTTGCTCATGTTTGATGAAATCTTTAATTATATCAAGAACACAGTTATTTTTTTCACTAATTGAATAATAGAGGCATTGACTAATGAAAATGTTAGATTCATCTTTTTATTCACAAATAATCATTATATTTGAGATTGATAACCTAATTATACTTTTTTCTTCAGTCCTAATATTTTTCCTCTTCCCTCTCCTCTGTGTTTTTCTTTGTCTCTTCTCCTCCCCCTTCTTCTTCCTCTTCTTTTTTCCTTTGTTTTCTCCTTCTCTTCCTCCTTCTTTCTCCTTTTCCTTCATCTTCATTGTCTTTTTTTTAGCACATCCACCCTATTTTGAACTATTTACAATGAGGAAGACAGTTCCTGTATATACTCTGACTTAGTATTTGTCAGTAAACCTTGGCAATTACCTGCACTGTTTTTACTTTTAGTGTCTTGAATATGGAGAAGATCCTGCTGGGTTACTCACTATTGCTTTAGTGCTCTGTGTAGAGAGGTGGTGGTTTTGTTTTTTTTTTTTTTCATATTTATGTTAACTAGATAAAAGATAAAAAAAATTGAAATAATGAAAATACATTTTGTTGTATTTATGTCCTTATATTTTGAATAGTTTATGGCTGTTTTTGATGGGATCATAAACACTTGTTAAAGCAAATTCTATGAAAATAAATAACAAAAACTATAAATACTCATTGGAAAGTTCAATTAATACATGAGTATATGATAAAAAAGACAAATTTCTTTACTTATCATCTTTAATTGCTCTTCCAAAGGGCATTACTGAGAAGTTGCTATGTAAACTTTCATAATTTCTCATTGAATAGATATAGACACTTCATACAAATATGCACAAATACACAAATGCATATTTTCAAGCCAAAATTGCATCATAGAATACATGTGGTTCTAAAACCACATTTTATACATTAATAATTTTTATGAATATTTATATTCTTAAATTATTTAAAAGTTAAATTACTAGAATAAGTAATGAAAATATAACATTATATTATACTATGATTATTGATATATTCTTTTTTCTTTTACTACTGAATGGAGAAGTAAAGCAAAAACCAAAACCTAGGCATGATTCAGAAGAAATTGTATTAAATTGCAATTTTTGAGATTTATTTAAAACCCTGGCATTTGAGAGTTTGTTGCCTGAGTTGACAAATATGCAATGGGGGTGGCAAGATGCTGATCTGGTTGTTTCCTGAGAACCTGTCTCATAGCTTTCTTTGATTCTGTAGTAAAGGGTGCCCATTCAATAGTGGTAAGAATAGTAGCAACAGTAAAATAAATGAGTTGTTCTTCATTAAAATATAATTCTATCTTTAAATGAGATAAAAGTTTATTTTTCTTTCATATACAATTCTAAGCTGATATGGTGGCTTCTAATCATCAAAGTTTTCAGAGACTTAAGTTCTCTCTAGTTGCTCTGCTATCCTCAACAGACAACTTCCATCTTATGGTCCAAGAAGGCTGTTCCAGCTCCTATGGTCATGGCTACATTCTAGCCAGCCAGATGAGTTATAAGAGAAATGGAAAGCCAGTTCCCTTATTTTAAAGGAATAGCCAAAATTTGCACACACCTTTTCTGATATATTCCATTGGCCAGAATTTTATCACATGGTTACACCAGACTTCAAGCAAAGCTGGAATATAAAGTTTTGCTCTGTGAGGCTGTATGATTAGCCAAAAATTCTTTCCCAAAAAAATTAAGAATGGATATAGGGGGCAAAGGATATCATGGGTAGCCAAAAATGAATACCATTTCATACTCATGAAGTCTATGATTTTATAAAGAAAAATGGTGTCTTAAAGCTTTGTGGATTAAAAATGAAATTATCCTCTCTTACCTTGTTAATTTCTCCCTGATGTCAATTATAATTTGGCTGTTTCTTTCCTTTGTATATGCCACCCACTCAATTAATAGAAAGAGTGTACTTGTAAAATAAAATAATTGTAGCTCTGCCTTTCCTGCTCTTCTTAGTTAAATCACTTAACTTCATTTTGTCTCAGTTTTCCCACCTGTTCAATGCTGAAAATAATGCCAGTGCTATTTCTATAAATTATTCATAGGAAACTATTATACAGAACAAAATAAAGATAATTACAAATATATTTGATATGTAAATTGTACTATGCTTAAGTAAGTAATTATAGCTACCAATTATCTATTGCCTATTATAGACCAGGCAGTCTCTTAGATCCTTTAAATGTATCTCATTTAATTAGTATCTACAACAACCGTATGATGTATGAGGTAGTTTTTCTATTTTAGAGTTAAGAAAACTGAGACTCAATAGTAATTAAATGATTGACCCACACTGCCAGTTCCACCAAACTCAGGCTTTGGTATTTCAAGTTATTGGAGTTTTCCAGTCTTTACACTTTTAAGTAAAAGACTAGCATATCCATCTGACTTGCTTAAGTAATTGTATAAAATTACTTCAGATACTCATAAAAGAAAACTAAATCAGGACTTTTTCTAAGACTGATAATACTACAATCAGATAATTTGGTTCCTTCTACTGAGGGTTATCTTTGTCACACTATTTTTCTCCTCATTTTATGACTGGCAAGTGATATTGCTCAACGTTTACTGCACTCATTTTTAACTTGAATTGTCACCTCTCTCAGTCCATTGGTTCAAGAAGTCAGCATTGAAACCCAAGGATAGCTTGGCATGCGCTCGGTCTGGTTGAGTGAATGTTGGGACCTATAAAGACATGGAAGTTTACATACTGTAACTATATAATGAATAGATGAGATGCAGAGATATAGAAAAAAATGTAAAATTTTAAATAGATTATCAAGAAAAGATGCATCAACTCAAGAACTTTCATGCTTTCCATACTTTTCTAAAAATAAAAAATCCATTATTTAAAATGTACGGGAGTTCTGCTCATCTTAAATTTTTATAGCATAATTAAAACATCAACGATCAGGTTAAATCATTTCAATTTATAGGTTTTTAAAGTTGTAGATTGTCTTTTGAAATATAGAGCACCCTATATGTTCTGAGCACTATTGACAAAAAAAAAAAAAAAAAAAAAAAAATACTATTTAAAGTCTTTTCTGCTTTTTGGCCAAATACCGATTTCTATGAAGAAGTTGGGGTCACAAAGAAATCGCGAATTCTCAGCCTGGTTTCCCTGCTGACGCGTAAGAACCATGTGTAGTACTCTTCGAAGTGTCAGGGGTGTCACCATAGTGTCTCACAAGGATTCTTAGCGTAGAGCAAACATACTTTCCACAAACTCAGCTGCTTAATCTATTTGTAGGTTGAATTGTGGGACAGGATAGATGGCTGTGGGTGCTGGGAGGAGAAACAGAGCATTTCTAGAGTTTCTCAATAAAAACAAACAAACAAAAAAAGCCTAATATTTTTGTCAATATATTTTACTAGATTTTTTTACTTTTGTTGCTGGCTCCAGAATCTGATTTTAACCATAATGAAAAATAATTAGGCTAAAAAATGAAAGTCCTCAGTGAATTTTTAAAAATAATTTCATTGTTTTTTCATTAAAATTATCCTGGTTCTTGTCAACTTTACCTGTGATATTTTTCCTATAAATTCTTTGTTGGACTATAACTGCCAAGGCAAAATTGGACATATCTGAACAACAAAAATACTTGTTGATTGCAAAAAATGAGTTCTCATTTCTAAGGAGTATTACTTTGTAAGGTGGGCAACGTGCACTTACAGGGAAACCCAGAGACATTTTCATTATGGCTAATGACAGTGTACCCAGCTGGAGGGGAATTACAGGCCTTCAACCACCAGTTCCTCTTCATGAGAGTAATGTTTATTCAGAATAATAAATATAAAGTCTATGAAACTGTTAAAGTTATGCTTAAATGTGACTCTGTGACCACTGATGAATGACTCCAGTTGTTTCATGCCTTGCTAAACATATTTGACTTTCCGCAAGCAATAGATTCTGAAAGGAGAGGTATTCAACGTGGATTCTAGGAAGGTACACATATTAATTTGTAGATTCTAGCTAAAACTTGTTTTCAGTTGAAGGGTGACATTAACAGAGTTTTGTGATCCTGTCTTGCCTCTCGTGAGTGCTGATCAGATGATAGGGACCGGTAGCATTTTCCCTACATCAACATCTGCAGTATGCTTTTGCTTTGTTCCTGATAAAGAGAATTAGGGCTCTCTAGCCCTTTCAGAGATTCTGTGAGATTATATACTTAAAAATTTTTGTCTAAATTAATCATACCAGATTCTGTTATTTGCAAATAAGAACCCAGACGCTTTGTTAAAAAGCTTAGAGAAAAAGTAAGATTCATCCATTCGTTGAATTATTTATTTCCATTTATTCATGTTCTCTTTCTTGAATAAATAATTAACTCATTTAAAGTGTTTATTGACCACCAGTTACATGCAGGCTATTTTACTAGTTTTGGAGGAAGTGAAAAAAATAAATAAATTAGGCTGGGCACAGTGATTCACGCCTGTAATCCCAGCACTTTGGGAGGCTGAGGCAGGCAGATCAGGAGGTCAGGAAATCGAGACCACCCTGGCCAACATGGTGAAACCCCGTCTCTACTAAAAATACAAAAATTAGCCAGGTGTGGTGGTGTGTGCCTGTAATCCTAGCTACTCAGGAGGCTGAGGCAGCAGAATCTCTTGAACCAGGGATTCAGAGGTTGCAGTGAGCCAAGATCACGCCACTGCACTCCAGCTGGGCGACAGGGTGAGACTCCGTCTCAAAAATAAAATAAATAAATAAATAAATAAGATAGGAATCCCACCCTCAAGGAATTTTTGTAATGTTGATTCAACCATGCTGGAAAATAGAAAGTGAACAGTGATATGAGAGAGATACAGAAGTAGAGTGTTATGAAGTTTCAGAGATGAGAGAAGTTGGGTACAGCAGAAGAGAATCATTTCTTTCAGAGGACAGATGGCATAGTGGATGAGGACTAAAAGTTAGGAAAGATTTACATGGAAATATGGAGAGATAGGTATCTCTTGAGTAGAGAAGGCAGGACAAAGAGAAAATACAGAGACAATATAAGCAACAGGCATAATTAGTTGTAATGCATCATTAATGGAGCGAGAAAGGAAAAAAAGGTAAAGGCCAGATCACAAGAGCCTTCAGTTTATGCACAGGCATTTTGTCTCTAATTTGTAGACTAGAGAGAGCACTTGAAGGATTCTGAGAAGGGAGTACTTCAAAAAGTTATCTATCTGTCTATCTATCTATCTATCTATCTATCTATCTTCTATCTATAAACTTTATGGAGATATAATTCACATACCATATTATTCACCAATTTGATATATAAAATTCATTTTTTATATACACAATGTTTTGTTGTTTCCAGGTGATAGATTTACCATTTCTTTTGTTAACATTTTCCTGTGTATTTTATATTTTTGATAGTATTTCCAGTGGAATTATTGTCTGATTTTCACGTTTAGATTATTCATTGTAAGTATAAAGAAATGCAATTTTTGTGTATTGATCTTGTATCTTGAAACCTTGCTGAACTCATTTATTAGTTAATGGCTTTTTTAGTGCTTTTCTCAGGATTTTATGTAAATATTATGTCATCTGCAAATAGAGATATTTTTCTTTCTTTTTTTCCAATGTAGAAAAATTTTATTTAATTTTCTTGCCTAATTGTCCTGGCTAAACTTTTAGTAAAGCATTGAACAAAGTAGCAATGGAGAACATCATAGTCATGTCTTTCACCATTAATTATGATGATAGTTATTGTTTTTGTAACTGTCATTTATCAGGCTGGGAAAGTTTTCTTTGATTCCTAGTTTGAATGTTTCTGTTACTAAGGGATGCCAGAATGTTTATTCTGATGTATGTGTATAAATGGGATTGGAAGTGGAAGACACTGAAGATGTTATGGAAAAAAAAAAGGCAAAATGAGATGACAGCACAAATTAGAACACAAAATACGGCATAGCTATTAAAGGGAGAGATATTGAAGAAGTGCAAATGACAAGTACTGGCAGCTGAGTTGGAATAGTTTGTAAAAATATAGAGGGAGGTTTCTGAGCGTCTGGAGGTACTTAAATGTAATAGAATACCAACAGAGACTATATGGATTAGTGGTTAAATGCTTGGATTAAAAGTCTCAGTTTGACTCTTTTGTAATTATGTAACTTGACCAAGAAAGTCAGACGGACTCTTTGTGTCCACATTTCCTTAGCTATAAAATGTAGATAATAATAACTGTCTTGTAGGTTTTCTATGACTATTAAATGAATTACTGCATTTGAAGCTCTTGAAACAATGCTTGGCTTTGAGCATTACCTGCAATTATTACTTCAAAAGAATTTACTCTTTTCCTAATTTAAAAACAAAAGCAAATATATAGTCTTCACATTGGTATTTTTCAGACAAAAAGTGAACATAGAAATTTTTTTTCTACTCGCAGTGAAATGGGCAATGCATTGACTCCATTGATATAAAATATCATAGATGAGGTAAAAAAAAACACGTTTTGGAAATATATTCATATTTTCTGGAAAACAGCTTGTTTCTTTGTTCGAAACCATGGCAGACATGCGCAGACAGCATGAAATAAAGAAAAGCTCAAAGATTTTAGAAATAGTTGTCCAACTAATATACATAAAATTTGTCTTTACAGAGTAAAATGCATATTTAATCAATCTAATCAAATACAACCTCAGCTAAATTGTCTTATTCTTGCCTAAGACATGCACACACCTGCTGAACAGAAGGAATAAGACATCTTGTCTCTAGGAAACTACTGAAGTTAATTAGCTTCAAAAATACTTTATTTTCGAGCTTTTAAGAAAATTCAAATCCACAATAGCACCTAATTAGAACATAGAATATGGTGATGTCTTGAACTATTTTATTAAAAATAACCATATTTATTTCTTATTCCAACCTTTGTGTTCACATATATAGCTGTTTAATAATGTAGAGTAGTTAGTTCATTAATACATATATTCGGATAGTATTCTAAAATCATAGTGCATGAAATGGACTAAATAAAGCCTATAATGCCCAGAAGAAAAATTGCATACTGTAAAGATTATATGAAGTTTATTTTTTATCTATGGTTTTAAGTATTATATGTATAGATGATAGATACCCACACGCACATGAATTTTTACAAGTTACTGATGTTACAAATTTAAAACTCACATTTTTATCTCAAACTAATAAAGATTAAAACATTAACAATGGTTTCATCAATAGGTCCAGGTTTTTACATCCTAGTTTTGAACTCCTTCTTAAATTTGCCAATTTTAATCCAGATTAAAATGCTTAAATAAATGACAATAATATATTACATGAATTGGTTTATGCACTGCACTTCTTATCTAATGGTATCACATCTTATTGGAATACATGATACCACATAATTTATGATACTGCTCTAGTGTTTCAATGTCCAAACTGAACTTAATAAAATTTTATAACAGAAATACTGAAAGTGAGGAATGATGATGAAGTGTGCTCTTATCAAAAGGACTGAAAATGGTTCAAACTTCTTATAAGCAAGTTAGATACAGGTTTTAAGAACTTTATATAGAGGCTTAAATTTATTTGCATTATCCTCAGATGTATAAAAAAAGTAACTTATTTATTATGTGTTTAAGTTACGTGACCTTCCTCTTGAGCCTCTTGAACCTCAGGATAAGGAAAAAATACAGCTATTATGTACTCACAAAAATCAAAAATAAAAAAAAGTCTCTGCTTAATTCTATAATGAAAATAGTCACTTGAGCAAAATACTCATTCTTCACTTTTCTCATTTCACTTTCCTCCTTTTCTTATCCAAGATGATATCTGATGTATGAGAGGGACTTCATACTAGTGGAAAAAAAAAAAGGTTTCACTTGTGTTGCTGTTAATCACTGCAGTCTTTTCTGCCTGCTTTAGCCTTCTCCCCACTAGTATGTGTCCAGCTGGACTGCCAATTCAGTGCTCACCTGGTTGCTTATTTTGGCTTCTGTGTTGCATGTGATCTGGGCTCTGCAGGCTTCGTCAGAACCTGGTCTGCATCTTTAGGTTACCCGACCTTCTATCAGCATGCATAGGTGAAAAAGCCCTTTCCAATGCTTCACCATACCTTTCATCTAGACCCCAACAAGATGTCCACTCCTCAGTCTTCTCAGCGACCTTGGAAAGCTCCAACTCCATACTGTGCACCCAATCCCAAGGAGACTGTGAAAACCTCTGAATCACATCCTTACAACATAGGAAGGACAGTTTAAGACAGTTAAACATTAGTTATTTAACTCCTTAACCACTGAGGTGCCAAGTTCACTTGCTATGGATTTGCTCTCCAAATTCATGTAGGGACAGGATTTGGGAGTAAGAATTAGGGGTAACAAGAAGCTAACATTAAAGGACACGTTTTTAAATCGTAAAACTTACATTGAGCAAAACTGTTCATCTTTTTTTGTTTGTTTGTTTCTCTCAACTTTTTAATACACTTTCCTTTCTCTGGGCTAAACACAGAAAGAGAAGATCAGGATCTACCTGTCCCACGTTCTTTCTATTCTTGTGTCTTTTATTATTCCTACTCTTAAGATTTTTCAGTACAAAAAGATCAAGAATCTCTTTTATTTGCTCTATGTAACATCCTCCTACCTCTTTACACCATAAATCCACTACTTAATTGTAGACAGAATATTAGAGCAAGAGATTGGCTTATTGATGAGAGATTAAATTGAGCCGTATTTTACAACTACTATTCCAGTTATACATGTACTAATAATATAAATCTGGAAGGGTCTGTATTGTTCACAGAACCGCGTAAGTAGTCCTTTATAATTCTTATAGCTCCTAATAGGTTTCTCTGTCTACAGGCTTGTGCTATGTTTAAATTATTTTGTAGTACTCTATCTTCTGGGAAAAATGTACATTATTGTCATATTTGACAATAACTCAAGTCTCTTCATAGATCAACAATTTTTAGGTGATTCTGTATAATATTCTCTGGAAACTATGATGTGTCTGATTCACTTTATTTGTATTCCCAATATTCACAACAAATTACTTTGAGAAACTCTTGTTTTCCATCTATTAAGGTCCTCATAGTGATTACTACTCAAATTCATGATTTCAATTACTGTCTTTGAATTATTGGTGTTAAAAATTTAAAAATTAGGCCCCTATTTTACTTATAATCATTGTGTCTCTATACTTGCTTCCTTGACATTTCTACTTCTATATCTCCAAAGAATTTTAAACTCAGTTTACTCATAGCTGCAGTAGATTTTCTCCTTCCTTTTCTGAGTCCTACTCTATATTGCTGTATCTCGATGAATGGTAGTGCTACCCATCTAATTATGCATCTCATAAATTCAGAAATCATCCTTGATATCTCTTTTTTCCTCATTCCCTACATTCAACGCTACCAAGTAATTTTGATTCTTCCCTTTAAGTATCTCTCAATTTTATCTTCTCCATTTCCACTGCCCTCACTATCTTACTCCAAGTCATTGGTTGCCTTCTGCCTGGACTGCAGCCGTGGTGTCTTAATTGTTCTTATTGTATATACTTTTGTCTCCCACTAATTTATCCTGTCCACAGAAGCTAGAGTGCTCTTAAAAATCCTCCTACTCTAAAGGTTCTTCTTACCTAACTTCTTCCTCATCTCATACTATTCTCCTCTTCACTCTCTGTGTTGACCAGCGTAGACTTTTCCCTCCCTTGTCCTCAGGGATTTGGGGCCTGGAATGAGTCAATTCTCTGCTCCTGATTCATTTTTACTCATTCCTCAGATGGGCTCAAATAATATTTCTTCATGGATAACTGTTTGAATTTTTCAGACAGTTAAGGTCCCCTCACTATAGATGATTATAACTTTCTTCATAGCACATAACACAGGTTGAAATTAGATTTATGTATTTTTCTGCTTTGATGCCTGTGCCATCTATAAGTCCTATAAGGGAAGAAGTCATAACTTTTGGTTTTTTATTATTGTAGTCTTAGCATCTATATAGAGTGTCTGGAATATAGTGGATGTTCAATAATTATTTGTTAAGTAAATCAGATGATATTTGCATGATTTGGAAGTTGGTTAGACATGAAGTAGAGAAAATATACAGAAGTCAAAGATGGTTGTCAGGAATATAGAAGGTTTGTGTATATGATGCTCCTGTCAGATATCAAATTAAATATTTTCATTTCTAAGTTAGAAATATCAGAGAAAAACATGAATTTCTTAACACATCTTTATGTTGATTTTCACTGAGTTATTATTGTCATTATATAAGGTTTTTTTTTTTTTTTTTTTTTTTTTTTTGAGACGGGATCTCGCTCTGTTCCCCAGGCTGGAGTGCAGTGGCTGGATCTCAGCTCTCTGCAAGCTCCGCCTCCCGGGTTCACGCCATTCTCCTGCCTCAGCCTCCCGAGTAGCTGGGACTATAGGCGCCCGCCACCTCGCCCGGCTAGTTTTTTGTATTTTTTAGTAGAGACGGGGTTTCACGATGTTAGCCAGGATGGTCTCGATCTCCTGACCTCGTGATCCGCCCATCTCGCCCTCCCAAAGTGCTGGGATTACAGGCTTAAGCCACCGCACCCAGCCTATATAAGGTATTTTGAGGTATCTTTTAACTTTAAAAAATTAAAAAAATCAAACACTTTTGTGTGTGTGTTATTATATATACACAAATACACATATAGTAGCTGGGTCATGAATATTTAAGTATGTATAGATATAGATTAAGTATCTATATCTATAGGTACTTCAAATGTTATGACATAAATACATCCAGCATTGATTCCAAATTCCATGTAATGTTAAAATAAATGATCTAAAATTTTCTGTATTTTCCAATTTTTTAATACTATCAGTGAATCTTATAGATAAGGAAAAATATTATATTTAGCATTTAAATTGATTTATTATTGCCAGTTGGTTCAGTGATAGCTTCAAAATACTTGAAGAGTTATCAAAATTATTACATCATATCTCAATTACAATAGATTTTACAGTTGATAATAAATCTCTCTTTATGTGTTTATCACAAATTGTACGATAAATTAACATTTTCTCAAATGGTGAGATTGGGAAAAGATTGAATGTATTAAAACGTTTTTTGACCGGGTGCGGTGGCTCATGCCTGTAATCCCAGCACTTTGGGAGGCCGAGGCGGGCGGATCACGAGGTCAAGAGATCGAGACCATGCTGGCTAACACAGTGAAACCCCGTCTCTACTAAAGAATACAAAAAATTAGCCGGGCGTAGTGGCCAGCGCCTATAGTCCCAGCTACTTGCGAGGCTGAGGCAGGAGAATGGCGTGAACCCAGGAGGTTGAGGTTGCAGTGAGCCGAGATTGTGCCACTGCACCCCAGCCTGGGCGACAGACCAAGACTCCGTCTCAAAACAAAAACTAAAACAAAAACAAAAAGCATTTTTTGTAAATGACTCTAGGATTTTATTACCGTACCACGTTTAGTTTCATAAGAGTATGTTAGTCTTAATTTTGCCTGAGATTAAGGTATATAGTAAATTATTTCTTGAAGGCTTTTCCAAGTAACTGCAATGCAAAAGCATTTGCATTTATATTTATATTAAAGTATTAATATGCCAATTTAAAAACATTGGGTGGCTATATTTTGTAACCTCCAAGAAGGTAAAGATCATGTCACAGAGGACACATTTCAGTTTTATTTATCACTACTTAAAATGTAAGATTTGCACACTTTCCAAATTATTGTTAAATTTTATATGTAAAATATTAAAGTCAGCCTGAACCAACTTGATAGTATTTTTATTTTACACACACACACACGCACACGTGTGTGTATATATGTATATATACACACATATATATGTGTGTATATATACATATATATACATATATATGTATGTATGTATATATATACACGTATATACACACATATACATATATACACACACACGTGTGTGTGTGTGTGTATGTAAAATAAAAATACTATGTGTGTATATATACACACATATATATATCAAAATAAATAATAAAATGACCTGGGTACATTCTTCTAGTTTCAGAATTAGATTCAGATGAACCTTTTTTCCCACAGGTACATCCATTTACATATCTTAAAAGGGTTACACATAACTCTTGCATAAGTAAGGACATGAAGTTTGCCTTCTTAGAAAGTGTTTTTCCCATTAAGAAACAAACCAAAAAACAGATGTACCATTGCCTGTTTCACAGTCAGAGCCAATCTGAAATGGCTGCTGCTAGCTTAGGGAAGTCATAAAGAGATCAAATGACTTCTGGGCCAACGGAAAGCCCTACTGTCTAAATGCTTTTCAGGTCAATTTGAAGAAGTAATTAGACTTACTGGAAGCTTGTGAGCATAATGCTGAAAGTACAATTATGGACTTCCCAGAAATATTGCCTTCAATATAGAAAAGCTTGTCAACTGATTCTGATGAGATATGTGTAAAATTTAAGATTTTGATATTAGAATGAGTAAAATGATGACATCATGATGTATTTTTTGGAATTAATTGTCATTAGGTAAAAAGCCAGTTATTAGTCAAATAAAATATAATCATGTTCTCCTGTGTTTAGCACTCATCTTTTCTGGTTCCAAGTGTTGACAAATGACTGTAAATTTAACAAGTTTACAGATAATAATTGAAAAGTCTTCTAAGAACTGAAAATTGATAAACACATGGCAATGGCAGGCTATTGCAGTGCAATTATAAGATGTTGTGTGGATGCCCCTGAAGTGCCTATAAATGAATGTTACTTCAGTACTACTAACAAATGAGTCCAATATCCCACAAATGAACTGAAAAGAAAGTGCCTGGAATACTGTGTCTACAGTGTCACTGTAAGGTTACTGTCATACTGTATTACTGAGATGATTTGCTGAAAGTAACATGCACCAAGACAGTTAAATCTCATCTTATTCTATGAAAATCATGTTAACCATTCATGAGAATGTGTATGTCACCAGAGTTGATATACTTCATGACTGAAAAAGTTTGAAAGGATGTTTTATTCAGAGTATGACTGGAAGCTGAGTCTAATAATATTAAAAAATATTTATTATAACATTATAATAAAGAAGAAAGCATAAACAATTGGAACGCACTTTGGTTTCTATTGTTTTCAAATCAGGAAAAATAGTTTGTGTTACATTCAGGGTTTGGATAATTTCTAGGAAGTTTTTGTTTGTTTGTTTTAATAGAAAATATGGTATTTTAACTATGATCTTGCAGCTCCAATAGACATTTGTATTTTTTATTTTATTTTTAATTTTTTTAATTATAGGTTTGAGGATGGATGTGCAGGTTTGCTACACAGATATACTGTATAATGGTGAGGTTTGGGCTTCTAATGTACTCATCACCCACATAGTAAAAATTATACTTAATATGTAATTTTTCAGCCCTCACTCTATTTCCATCCTTCTTCTTTTTAAAATCCTCAGTTTCCATTCTTCCCATCATTAGACCATGTGCACCCATTGTTTCCGTCTCACTTATACGTGATAACATGCGGTATTATTATTTTCTGTTTCTGGGTTATTTCACTTAGGATATTGTTCCAGCTCCATAGGTAGATGGTGCTGCAAAAGACATTATTTCATCTTTTTTTTTTGTGGCTGAATAACACTTTATGGTGTATATCACCTTGTTTACTTTCTCCAATCATTTATTAATGGAAACAGGTTGATTCTATGACTTTGCTTTTATGAATAGTGCTGTGATAAACATACAAGTGCAGGTGTCTTTTCAATATGGTGGTTTCTTCTCCTTTGGGTAGATTCATAGTAGTGGGATTCCTGCATCAAATGGTAGGTGTCTTTTTAGTTCCTTGAGAAATCTCCATACTGTTTTCCATAAAGGTTTTACAATTTACATTCCCACCAACAGCATAAAGGTATTCCCTTTTCTCTGTATCCTCGCCAACATCTGTTGGTTTTTGACTTTCCAATAATGGCCATTCTGACTAATGTGAGATGGTATTTCATTGCGGTTTCAATGTGCATTTCTCTGGTGATTAGTCATATTGAGGATTTATTCATATAAATGAGGTTCGTTGGCCTCTTGCATGTCTTCTTTTGAGAAATGCCTGTCCTTTGCCAACTTTTTAATGGGGTTGATTTTTTTCTTGTTGTTCTGTTTGAATTCCTTGTAGATTCTGGATATTAGTCCTTTGTCAGATACATAGTTTGAAAATATCTTCTCCCATTCTGTAGATTGTCTTTTTTCCCCTGTTGGGTATTTCTTTTGCTGTGTGTCAACATTTTTAGTTTAATTAAGTCCTATTTCTCTATTGTTGTTTTTGTTGAAATTGCTTTCGAGGTCTTAGTCATAAATTTTTTCCTTTGGCCAATGTTCAGAAAAGTTTTTCCTATGTCTTTTCTAGGATTTTCATAGTTGTATTTCTTACATTTAAGTCTTGAGTCCATCTTGAGTCTTTTGTGTATGGTGAGAGACAGGAGTCTAGTCTCATTCTTCTGTATATGGCTATCCAATTTTATTAGCACCATTTATTGAACAGGGTGTCCTTTTCCCATTATTTATTTTTGTTGACTTTGTTGAATATCAGTTTGTTATAGGCAACTGGCTTTATTTCTAGGTTTTCTATTCTTTTCACTTGCTCTGTGTGTCAATTTTCTACCAGTATCATACTCTTTGGGTTACTATAGCCTTGTAGTATAATTTCAAGTCAGGTAATGTGATGTCTCCAGATTTGTTCTTTTTGCTTAGGATTGCTTTGGCTATTCTGATTCTTTGTTGGTTTCTTATGAATTTTTGAAGTGTTTTTCTCTAATTCTGTGAAAAATGATGGTTATTTGATAGAAAGTGATTTGAATCTGTAAATTGCTTTGGGCAATATGGTCATTTTAATATTGGTTTTTCCAATCCATAGGCATGGGATGTTTTACCATTTGTGTCATATACAGTTTATTTCCTCAGTGCCTTGTAGTTTTCTTTGTAGAGATATTTCATCTCCTTTGTTAAGGAGACATTTTATTTACTCCTATATTGTTAGTGTTTACATGTACTAGGTACTAGTCGCTTTATAAATATTAACTCAATCTTTATAATTATTCTGTGATGTAGGTATGTTAGCCTCATTTAGAGTTGAAAGAACTCAGATATGGAGAGGATAAGTAATGAGACCAGGGTCACAGAACTGGTAAGTAAAGAAGCCCAATTTAAACCCAAGAAATCTGCTTTAGATATTGAATTTGAATTTTGGCCTGCCATATACATATACATATCAGGATGTGCATAATAAATATCATGGCAGAGGATCTTTTTAAACGTTTTCCTACATAGGTAATAGCCCCATAGATTTTGGATTTAGTGAATCTGGGATAAGTCCCAGGCATCTCTATTTTTAACAACATTTTAGAAGTAATTTTGATGCTGGTGTTTTGTTGGCTACCCTTTGAGACAAAATGATTTTAAAATATAGGTTATGTTTTTAACATTGAATTTCTTTTTCTTGTTCCAGTCTATGTTCATCCACAGTAATTTCTGTAACTGACTGATTAATGCTACACCAGCACTCACTTTGCTTCTAAATAGCACAAGTTCAGAAACAAAAATGCTCATATGGCTCGTGTTGTCATTTTCAATTATCGTTGAGGTCTGACCCTTTATAGATCCAACTCATTTAGGGATATTATTCATTATTCTTGAGTAATTAGTGAGCTAAATACTATATAAATTTTTGTTAACTGAAATAGTCATGAATAGCTTGCCTTGTTATGACTAAGATGTGTGCCTTCTTGAGTCTTTGTATTTTTATATTAAAGTTTTTAAAAAACTTCATCCATGATGAACTAGGCTGAAAATTTCTTTTGGTTTTTCCAATGAACACTCCCTACTAGCACTACAATAGTTAATTGAGTATTCCCATTTTATAAAATATCTTTGAGTGTAATGACTGCTAGTATTATGTTGAATATTCATTAACTATCTTTTCCCCATAGGGCATATAAATCCTCTGAAATGCAATACATACACACTTTAAACTTTGACATAAAATACTCATATTTCTAAGGTAAAGGAGTTTTTCTTCTTTAAGCACTCTCTCAAATCATATATAATCAGGAACATTGGCAACATTGCTGCTATGAGAAGGACAGAAAGAACATCAAGAAATCCAAATGAATTCAAACCCATTAAATGTAATGGTGTGGTAAATCTCAGTGTACCATCTGCTGTAGAACACTGATACACTATTGGAATTCCACATCTTATTTACATAACAGATAAGAATGTGCTAGTAGATTTATATGGTGAATAAATACCCAGAGACAAAACTAAGTTTTTCCTATATTCACATCTGGGGATAACCACATCTGTATAAAATTTAATCTATTTCTGTCTAGCTATTCTATGGTAAAAGTTAACGTGCCACCTTATCCAAATGTTATCATCAATATTGTAATAAAAACGAATCAGTTAAAGAAACAAAGAGTTCATATGCAATGCTGTGTAAAATGTGAGCATTTACCCAAAGAACTTTACCTCATTTATATTTACATACATATTTAAGGAATAGGGTTGTAAGCCTATGGTAGATGCCTAATATATTTGTGCTTATATTTAAAAAATAACGTGGTAGGTATTCTTTTAGAGAGGAGTTTGACTCATATTTACTCAAAAACACCTTAGGAGTTAGTATTGTGACTAAAATTACATTACATTTATTGAACTAATTAATCCCAAGCACTTTTAAATCTGTAATATTTAAATGATGCCATGAAAACTAAAACAAGTTTTGAAAAAAACAAAAAATCAAAATTTAAAATGGAGTTGTTTCTTGTCCCCAAATTCTACCTTTCTTTCCTCTTTTGCTTTTACTTAAAGATGCCCCTTAAATATACATGAATCACAAAGCCTGTAGATGTTTTCATGAAACATAGCTTACACATAATTTTAAGACCACATAATCCATTTCTATATGTGTCTTTTTCAGTGGCTGGAGTTATGCAGCGAGGTATTTTACAAGTTATTTATGTGTTCATCTGCTTTCCTTTAACAACTTTTTTTTTCATTTAAAGGAGATAAAGAGGAAAATGATATTTTTCAGGATTGTATCTAAAAGATCATGATATACCAAATTTCTTCTGGAGCCTTTTTCTGACTTTCATCACTAGCAATGTTGAATAATTAAGCACTTTTGCATTTACATTTGACAACCAGGATTTAATTAAACAGTTCTCATCTCTTCAACTGCTCTTACCAAGCCTGCAAAAGTTGAAGAGTGTTACTGTTGACAATGGCAGTCCACCAAGTGGAAAATTATGCAAAGAAAATTGAGAAAGTAGGAAAAATGCCAGGCCTGGTGCCTTAGGGAAGGTGGAGAATATGAAAGTAAATACAGTACAGAGTGTTTTGGTTATTGCTGTTGGCACTCTCCTTGATTATGTAATTGACTTTGTAAATTGATATATTACATGTTTATTACTTATTATCAAATCACAGGAATAGGAAACAATTTTGTTCTTGAAAGAATGATGGCCCATTACACAAGTCCCATCAAGAATGTATTTGACTATGTAATTGACCATGGTGGTAAATTGACCTAATTTCAATGTAGACTTGTAAAGCAATATTCATCTATCATTACCAATAGTTAGAGCCAAATTTTCTGTATTGTATTCACATATTTAACCTCATATACAAGCTATTTCTTTTTCATACAATTAGAATTTTGCTAAACAGGACAGTGACCTATTTTGTAATCAGAATCTGGACTCATAGTTTAAATACCATGAAACCATGGTGTTCTTCTGATACAAAATGTGTTAATTTTTAAAAATTAGTTTAACTTATTTAGCAAACTTCTAGAAAACTTTGAATATTGTTTCAAAATACACTTTTGATTCTTACATAATTATTAAGTATTCACTGGGTGCAGAGAGGCTGAAAAATACATGGAGACACAAAGTTGAAAAGGAAACATAGTCTTTGCCCTCAAGGTGACTTCCAAATTAAATGTGTTAAATTGAAAAACATGTGTAGTGGTTTAAAATGTGGCCCCTCTGCTTATTAAACAAACAAACATGTTTATGCCTCGGTCCCTATAAATGTGACAATTTTTGGAAAAAGGAACTTTGCAGATAAAATATTTTAAGATGAGATCATCATGGATTAAGGTGGGGTCTAAGTTCAATGACTTGTCCTTTTAAAAGAAAACATGAGGGACACAGAGGAGAAGGGCACGTGAAGATGGAAGCAAAGATTAGAATTATGCAGCCCTAAGCCAAGGAACTCCTGGAGCCACAAGGAGCTGGAAAAGGCAAAGAAGGAAAGTCCCCTACAGTATTCAGAGGAAGTATGGCTCTGTCAACACCTTGATTTCAGACTTCTCATCTCCAGAATTGTGAGAAATTAAATATATGTTATTTTAAACCATGGAGTATGTGGTAATTTGTTATGGCAGCCCTGGGAAACTAACACAGATTTTAGTACCAGAAAGTAGCATGCTACTGTAACAAATATCTGAAATTATGGAAGTGCTTTGGAATTGGCTAATGGGTAGAAACTGGAAGAATTTTGAGGCATATGATAGAAAAAGCCTAGATCACTTTGAACAGAGTGTTGGTAGTAATATAAAATTTACAGACATTGCTGGAGAGGTCTTAGAAAGAAATGAGAAAACTATATTTGGAAATTAGAGGTAAGGTGGTCCCTGCTATTACATGGAAGAAAGCAGATCAATTGCCCTCTACTGCTGAGTGGAATGCAGAACTTGCAAGCAACAGAACTGAGTATTTTGCCAAGTAGCTTTCAAGTAATGTTGAAAATGAAAATGAAACCTGGTTTCTCCTTACTGCCTGTAGCAAAATGTAAGACGAAAGGAAGAAGTTGAGGGAGAAATGTTAAGGAAAAAGGAACCAGGACTGGATGATCTGGGATATTCTTGATCTATCCAGATTGCAAAAGATGCTAAAATTAAGCTACTGACTGTTGAAAAAGTGTGTTCTACAGAGAGGGCCAAAGAAAACATTTGCCGAAGAGATTGGATATGTGATTCCTGTCATCTCAGGTAGACTCCTGTAATAGGATAGGTGTTTCAGAAAAGATCTGAGAAGGACCCTCTTGTTTAGTGGCATGTATCTCTGTGACATATAAAGGAGATTCATGAGGTTTGCAAGAATGTTGTATCAGCAGAAATACTGCCAGCTTGAACTGAAGGAGACAGAGAAGAGATGAAATAAAGGAAGGCTGTCAGATTTCTAGGACTGTACAAACAGGAGTGAACTAACAGAACTACTTGGCTACAAACATACGCTGTCCTTCAAGAAAAAGAAAGAATAACTCCAATGATAAAACTGCTGTGAACAGAGGCCACCTGGGCTTGTGGGTCTGATGTCGCCAGTGCAGAGGCCGAGTCTGACATGGATGGTGCAGAAGCCAGTGGGGCTGAGGAAGAGGCAGCAGGCACAGAGGCAGAGGACAGAGCTGTTGTGAGCCCAAGGGGTAGAGCCTTGAGCCACAGAGGATTATTCTCATGTCTTGAAACCTAGTGGAACCTTCCTTGCTGGATTTCAAACTTGCTTGGGACCAGTAACCTCTTTATCCCTTCCAATTTTTTTCCTTTTGGAATTAGAATGCTTATTCAATGTTCCACCATGGCATTTTTGAAGAAGATAACTTGTTTTTTAGTTTCATAGATTCACAAATGAAGGATGACTTTGCTCTAGGATGGATTATACCCCAAGTCTCACTCATACCTGATTTAGATGCCTTTAAAATACAAGATATGAGACTTTCAAAACTGATGATATTTAGATGAAATTTTGGGCTTGGAGCTGATGCTGTAATGGGTTGCAATACTGGGGATGCTGGGATACTGTGAATGTATTCTGCACATGGGACAGATGTGAATATTGGGGGCCACAGGGCACCTATAGCAAGTTGAGTTGTGGTATCCTTCCCGCTTTACTGAAATTGTTTTTGTTGAGATATTAAAGAACTCTATAATGCCAAATTCAAGAAACATTTTTTCTTTAATATTTGTCAAGTTTTTAAGAATAGTAGACCTAACTGATAACTCCTGTTTTTTCAATACTTTATTTTATATTTATATATATTTTTCTGATGAATAGGGTTGAAGAGAACTTAATGTGCCATGAACAGAAGATACTCTTTTATTCATGGTACATGGTTATCCTTAATATTTGCAAAGCTGTTCTTTATTTCAATTCATTTTCATCTACATAGCTGAGCAAATCTCCATTCCTATTGTTAAAACAGGCACTTGCTCAATATCTTTTAAATGTTTGTAATTTTGAGAAATATATGGTGTCTTTCTATATTCTTTAAATGTACAAAAATTGTATTGTGCTATGGATTTATTCTATAGCATTCATTTTGTTTTTTAATTTTCTCTCCAACATTTTAAGATTTATCCATGTTGTTGAATATATTTCTAATTCATTATCTTAAAATTATGTACTTTTTTCTAAATAATTTATCCATCTGTTTTCACTTATTCTTTTCATAATGAGCACCTAGGTTACCTTCAAATTCTTACTACCCCAAATACTGCTGTGATAAGCATCTTCACACTCCTTTTCTTACTACCTGTACACAGGTGTTTCTGGGGTATATATAACAATTAAGGTAAATGAAGAGATTTTGATTAAGAGAGTAATAAATCTATATATACATGTAGAAAACATTTAAATTTTAAAAATATTAAGTGTTTAATCTGTGAATATGTTATGTATCTCTCCTACTATTTAAATATTTTTTAATTTATCTCAATAATAACATAGTTTTTGGTAAAATGTCTTATAAATATTTATTTAATTTATCTCTAGCTATTAAATAAGTTGTATGATAATATAAATTCGATCTTTTTAGAAATTTGTTTTTGAAATTTTCTTAGTTATAGAGAAATAAAATGGGAGATGGCCTCCACTGTTCCCATTTTACTGTAAGTCTCTTGGGAGAAGGACTGACTCTTCAATCCCCATTGTATCTACAGCACTAAACAGGATATGTATGCTAAATAAAATTTTGTTGAATAAGTGAATAAAAATTTTATAGGAGCACATATACCTATACATTTAGAAAGCTTAATTCTGGGTTTTGTTTTTGTTCCTTCCTGTGGCTTTTTTTTTTTTTTTTTTTTTGAGATGGATTCTCCCACTGTCACCCAGGCTGGAGTACATGGTGTGATATTGATTCACTGCAACTTCCTTCTCCCGGGTTCAAGCGATTCTCCCGCCTCCGCCTCCCAAGTAGCTGGGATTACAGGTGCCCACCACCACGCCCAACTAGTTTTTTGTTTTTTCAGTACAGACGGGGTTTCACTATGTTGGCCAGGCTGGTCTTGAACTCCTGACCTCAGGTGATCCGCCTGCCTCGGCTTCCCAAAGTGTTGGGATTACTGGCGTGAGCCACTGCGCCCAGTCAGCCTCCTCTCATTCTAAAATGGATATGATATGGCCCAAATGCATAATGCTGAATTATTTGACCACAAATCGTAAGTCTCCACTCTCAATACAAAAGACAATTATCTCCAGTACTAAACATGTTAAAAAAAAAAAAATGTAATGACATTACATTTATAGGTTGTTCAAAAGACAAAAGCACAAATAAGGTAACAACTCTCAAAGTCTAATTTTCTTGACAAAGTATTTTTTTCTTCAACTAAAAGAAATGTAGTATTATAGTTTACACCTGTGAGAAAGTTCAACAAAAGAAGGAATCTAATAACTTATCCAAATTTCCAGCTGATTTTAATAAACATTTTAACATAATCTAAGAAATAGAAAATGCAAACAAATTTGTCATGGCCATTAAAGTGAGGCAATTTCCATATGCTGATTCAAATCAAAGATTTGGCCCTATTCCTTGGGATGAAATATCTGCCAACTGTCAAATGTCAGGCTAGATGAGGTTGGAGGAGAGGAGAGGAAGAGCAGACTGGGAAAGAGAGACTCCTTCTGCTTACATTGTCATGTTTCAGCACTATCCATGCACTGTTGTCAGGAACCATTAGTGCATTTGGTCTAATATTCAGTCCAATCCTACCATCTGGACAGTTCAGTACACTTCTGCTGATTTAAAACTCAATGTAATAAGGAGATTTTTGTTTGATGAAAAGGGGAATCATTATTACTCTTATTTCTATTATTCCTTTACTTCTGCAACAAATGAGTAAGCAGTAGTCAGCTTGCTTTCTAAGTTATCTTTCGACATTTCATTAGATAATATAGATAATATATTTTTCTAATGAGAAGAGTTTACCTGTTTCTTAATGCTATTACATCATTTGACTTAAGATTTTGGAGAATATCACCATTGATGGTTTTGTATGCTGTATTTTCTTTGAAAACTTCTAACCTGCAAAAATTTTAAACTGTCAAGACTTCGTTTTATTAAAAAATGTGATGGATATATGACAAGCATTTCTGAAGTCAAACACATTGATTAATGTTTCCCAAGATTTAGATAGTTAATAAAATAATACCGAAACAACATAAACCTTAGATATAAATCTTACATGACTGGCAAAATTCAAACTCATTACCAAGATTGCATCTAAAAATTCTAAATAGACTCTTCTCATTACATTTGATAATAAGATACTGTATAAACCCAAATGATTATTTCCATTTTAACAAGAGATTTGCCAGTGGAGAAAGATAGTGAAATACCACTTTAAAGTTCCACATTAGTCTGTTTTTAGCACTGCATATCAGACACATAGGAAATATGTGAAATCAATTAGTTTGGTTAGACAAAATTTAGAACAGGAAAATGGACTTGCTATTTGAAATGGTTCTGAACTTTTCAAATGTATGAAAATATACTGAGACCCAAGGTAACATAAAACTAACTTATTCAAATCCAGTGGCAATTTCTTGAGAAATTGGCTATTGGCATTTAATATTACAAAATATTTATTCTTAGAAAAATTTTGTTGTGACACAGGCAACTGTACCAACATAATTTCATCAAATAATATTAATTAATGGGTTCTTAAAGACAACCTAAATACACTGTAGAAGATGTTGAATAATAAAATTATATGATATGTAGAGTATTATATATTATTTATTACATATTTATATTAAGGATTCAGTATTTATTGAAAGTAAAATGCTAATTGCTACATGGTAACTTTTTGCTATGCTTTATTATGAAATACCATTTACTTTGCTGTATGTTGTCTATTGACATTTTTGGTTTTACATTATGAAAACTCCATAAAATTGCATTCATTTCAAATGTGAAGAGGTCATTGACTCTACTCTCAAATGCATTTGCAGATCATTTGGTAGGGTCTGAGGTAGAGCAGGAAGGCAACATAAATTCAAGTTCCTGGAGAGAGTGCCTAGAACAGAGACCCCTGGCATCTAAAGTGTCCAGAAAATGGGAGACAGGCATTTGGCAAGTTAGGTAAACTAAGCTAAATAATATTCTACATTTGGAATAGTATGAACTTTAGAGGTCGTCCAGCGATTGGCTAAACATACACACCGCATCAATTACAAGAGCAAAAATATAAGTAGTCAAGAAGGAAGTAAAAAAGAAGAAAATTATAGGAGACAGGTAAATAAAGTGGTGAGTATGGTGGAAGGAGACTCAGACGACAGGATTCGTTATTAGTCCTGGGCCTTATGGACACTGGGCAAGATTTCTAATGTGTATTTTTGTTTATTAAATATCCATAGTTGTGTTTTATTGTTTCTAAGATGCCATGCTACTTAAGTAATTACATATTATCTTAAATATTCTCATTTCCTCCCCCCATAGATAGTTTTTAGAGAACCACACAGGAAACTGAAGGAAGAGAATGTCCACTCAGTCAGCCAGATATGCTAGTATCTCATAGAAAGATAGTGATATATGACAGTTAACCTATTCTCACTTTTGAAATATATATTTCATCCTTTGAAATATTTTTTCATTTATATTTCTTCAGCTTTTCTCTATATTACACATTGTGGGGATGTGCTCAAATTAAAATTGGATACTATCATAATCTATGTACTTTATATTACATAGTTTTGCTATTAAATAAAATGCTTTGTAGGTCATTCATTTAACTTTTCTCTGGGTTCAGAAATGACAAAGTTTAAAGTCATGTGCATACTTCTTTGAACTCAGTAATGGATCAGACATTTCAGAGTTAGAAAAATTGGCAGAAGCGGTTTAGAAAAAGAGTATTCAAGATTTAGGAGTATATTGAATCATGAGAAAAAACTAAGAGAAAGAAAATAACAAAGGTACCAGTTTAAAAAGAGTTTTTGTTGTGGTGATATTGTTTGAAAATTCTCTATTTTTTCTCTATGCCTTCAGGCAAGATTCCTGTCTTCTAACCTAACCACATAAATATCTCTTCTATATGAAAAGTCTTTCAGAGCTTTTCTTGGAAATATTTCAGTATTTTTCAAGTCTCACCACGTAAACATTTTTGACAATTTTACTTTATTTCTGTGACTTAGTTTGATTTTATTATGTTTCATTTTCATGGATAGGTAAAATTTCCAGAGATTCCTCAATAGATATTTCTCCACATTTGCTGCTTACCAATGACCAGGGATTTAGAGTTGCTAAAAGGTACTTTCTTTTCCAAGTATCTGTGTTGTAATTATTCTACCATCACTACTAGAAAAAGAGCTTTTCATAAGACTGTAAACTTGAGATTTCTTCTGAAGTGAGCCATCCAATATAGTGCTACTCAGCCATTTCATAGCATGAAAATAAATGAGGATATCTGATCTCTTCTTTCCCAAAACATGAAATATAAGCTTCCTTGACCACAAGCATGCCTAACCAGTCATTCTAGTTAATATGTACCTTGTGATATTCTTATATGAATAGAAGAATAATCCATGTAGCTCACACAGTAGTCTTATCAAATAAGCAGTTAATAAACTACAGCTGTGATTAATTTTATTGTGACTAGTGTCTTCAAGTCAGTTCTACCTTTCCTTTCAAAAGTTTATGTTTCTTGGTTTGTAATTATTTCCTGGAGCACTCTGAGGCACAACATGCTTTTCTTTTACTATTTAGTTTGCTTTTGGTTTGGTTCAATCAAATGAGAATTTAAGCATCCAAGTTTCCAGAATTTTAGTACAAATAGTTCCAGAAAAACTGATAATCATACAACAGAGTCCAAATGAAATAAACAGTGTTTTTGAAATAATTACAATTATCATAAAGTTAATAAAAGAATAGAAAGGTGAACATTTCTAAGAAGGTTTTGAAAACAAAAATAACAAGCTAAGACTTGGTCTAGCAAATATTAAAACATAGAAAATGCTAGAATAATCATGACATCACAGGGCTGGCACAGAAATAGACATATTTATCAATGGAACAGCATTCAATCTAGAAACATTAAACCTTATATAGTAACTAAAAAAATTCATGCGATATAGATCCATTTTTCAATAATTTATGCTAAGCACCAGTTACATTGACAAAAAATTAGATCAGACTTTACTATACGTTATGTGCATATAATTTCTTGATAAGTAAAAGATGTGAAAAAAGTAAAGAAGACTGTAAGAAAATAGAAAAATTAAAATTTGAAGAGATTTCATATTTTGGTTCACCCTAAGATCCTAGAAACCATAAAGTGAAAAATATATACATTTAATTACATAAATATAAAAAAACTTACTTTGACAAAAAGTTACAATGAAATCAAAATAAAACTTACAGTCAAGAAAAAATGATTGCAAACAAGTATTAAATAAAGAATTGACCCCTCTAACACACAGAGTGCTCCTAAGTTAATAAGAAATGTATGTAGTGCATGTTTTATTTTAAAAGTCCAAGAGAAAAAGCATGTATTTCACTGAAATAAGTACAGACAAAAACATAAGATCAGATTATTATTAGTTATCAAAAAATGAAGTTAACATATAATACATTCATTGGTTTAGCAAAAATAAAAATTAATAGCGTCCACTGTTGGTGAAATTCTACATATGAGAATAAATGTGATTATTACAAGTTCTTTGGAAAGTAATTTGGAATTTAAGTAGTTATAATTTAGTTTAATATTATGTAAATGTAGGTGTAATTTAAACAAATAGTACTTATAGCACTTGGACTAGTTCTTCCATTTCATACCACTTATACAAATAAAATTACAGGATTAAGAGATAAATATTCCAGAATGGTTATCAGAGCATTGTTATTAATATTAAAGACTTGGAATAATCTGAATTTTCCTCAAAATTGGAATGATTAAATGGTACATCCCTTGATACCTTGGTATAAATGTAAGATTGATTATTATGTGGTTATTAACACAAATCAGGTTGATAAATGTGTTACTCTGAGAGAAAATCTAAAATACATATTTTAGCAAAAGCAAATTATAGAATGTATATATAGTGTGTGTACATGCACATGTGTAATCTTTGCAAATGTTTAAGATGCAAAATTAATTGCATGCAAATTATTGTCAAATTGCTAATAGTGCTTATATTTGAGATTGGAAGAAGAAAAGAAAATTATTAAGTTTATTTTACACACATCTTTTTATTTTCAAATGTTACAATGATTGAATTTTTGTAAGTTAGACTACTGAAAACCATCAAGTATTTCTAGTTTTTAATTTCACAGTCAAATGTAACTTGCTTAGTATGCTTACAACAATGTTCTCAGAGTTAATATTTGCTTTTTACTTATGAAAAAAATTTAGTTTCAGAAAGGTTAAATGACATATACAGTGACGCGTATCAGAAAGCACTCGTGCCAAGACTAAAAAACAAGCGTATTTGTGACTCCAAGTTCATGTACTTTCCAATTTATCCCATTATTTCTTGACTGTGTGTGTGAATGTTGAATTTTTCAGACTGACACAACTGGGTAGTTTAAATTGGATATACATTGATTCAGTTCATGTTTCTTGATGTGTAGACCAAGAAATTGAGTAAAAGTCTTAGATATCTCAGAGAATCACAAATGTGAGAGAAGTCATATTGGCTTAACCACTTTTTCGTTTTTTTTCTTTTTTTGTTTGTTTAGTCAAGAAAACCTAGGACCAAGAAGGGACAATTTTTCAGCTTCGCACAGTAGTAAACAACAAGAACTTTGGATTCAGGCATATCTAGCATCAATTTCCAACTGAGTCATTTATTAACAGTGACATTCACTGTTAAATATCTCTAAGCCTCTATCAACTGTTTAAGCCAAAACACCAAAGGTTTATCCTCAATCTCTTTCTGCCTTAAAACTTTACATCAAACCCATAATTAAGTCCTGTTAAAATGAGTGCCAGAATGTCTCTAATTAGACTATGCTGTCAATATCCACTGTAAATCCAAGCCACAATTATATTTTGCTTCATCTATTGCAATATCTTCCCTAAAGTTTAACCCCTTTTCACTCTTGCCTTCTCAAATTCATTCTTTGTAATACTGCCCTCTTTTTAAAATATGCATTATATTAAGTCAATCTACTTAAAAGACTTTTGTGGAAGATAGGTTTTAGAAAAAAACTACCTGCTTTACCATGATCTAAAAGGCCCTCATGATCTGACTCCTGCCTAAGGCTCTGGCCTCATATCTCAAACCCATCCCCTATTCCAGAGTTAATATGATTTTTTTTATGTTGCTCAGATTTTCAAGTTCTCTCTTGGTTCAAAGCCTTTCCACTTTGCTTTTTTCCCATACCTGGAAATGTTTTCCTTTTAGTCTTCATATAGCTGACACATTCTTATTATTCAGGTCTTAGATAAAACTTTGTGTTCTCATAGTTCTAGAGGTCCGAAATCTGAAACGGGTTCACTAAGATGAAATCAAGGTGTAGGCAAGGCTGCATTTCTTTTGGAGGCTCTAGCAAAAAATCCATTCCCTTTTCTTTTCTAGCATCTAGAAGCTATTTTGCCCACCACATTCTTGGTCACTGACCTTATTTTCTTCTCCAAATCTTGCTAAAACCATTCACTTTAAAAATTTTTAAGATATTGAGTTCTCTCTGCTAATATACTCTTTTTATTTTTTCTTTTAAGTCTTTGAACACATTTTTAAGAACTGTTTTAAAGTTCTTGTCTGTTAATTCCAATATCTGGGTCATCGTGGAGTCTGACTGCTTATTCATCTTTCCTATAAGAATATTCTCCTCTTTTATATACTTGCAGTTAAATTCTACATGAACTTCAGTAGCATGTTTAGAGACTGGATTCGTTTATCTTTCTCTGAAAAATATTGGCATTCGTTCTAACAGAAAGTGTTGGCTAGCAACACTGACCCTGTAGAACCCTGGTCTTATACTTTATTGGATGAGATGATTTGGGTTTTATCCTTATTCTCATTGTGAATTCCTTACTTCTGGCATATAGATTTTCTTCCTAAAGTGCATCCTTTCTGCGATTTCAACAGAAATCTCGAGATTTTTAGTCTATTCTCTCCAACTTAGTGGGACTCCAACTCAACTACCCTGAGTTGAACTACAAGTAGTTTTAGTTCAACTACCTTGAGACTGTCATACTGTGATATGTCCAACCTTACCAGTTGGGAGGTGACATGGAGGAGACCCTGGACCAGCAGCTCTAGCTGAGCTCTCAGCTGAGAATGAGTATCAATTTGACAGCTATGTAAGTCAGGCTATTGTGAAAGTAGATCTTCCAGTCCCATTAAAGCTGTCCCAGGTGAAATTACATGGAGCAAAGATAATCTATTCTCACTGAGCCTTGCCCAACTTGTAGAATTTAGTTTTACTCTAAGTATTTTCATTAACAACTAAATAACATGTCAATACATATCCACGTATATATTATTCACACTTCACAAAACAAACACTGAACCACATACATTTTTAAAAATAAAATTATTCATATGCTGGACACACACAACTAGCCCCACAAAATTAATTCTATTAACAGTACATGGATCACTGTATATATTTCCACATATCATACATACGTATGTATTTACATAAACTCATATGTATTCATTTATAAATTATATAAGAAGTTTTAAAAATATTTTCTACTACGTATCTGATAATTTCTATACACCTATCAATACAAATGCATTTACTTTATCTTACTTAACTGTTGTGGCATTTTGTGTTATACTTTGTATTATGTATATGCCAGAAGTTAAGAATGGGTATTTAGGTTATTTTTTACTCGGGGTCATCGATACTGCTCTAATAAACTTTCTTTTATAGATGTGTACACACACAGAAATATTTCTATATAATAAATATTTACAAATAAAACTCGTGTTAAGAAATTTACACCTTTTAAAGTTTAATTAGAGACTATAAGTTGCTGTTCATAAAATCAATCATGTATAAGATGATTTTATACATGATTACTACACCCTTACTAACACTAGACATTGCAAATCTGAAAAATATTTTTGCCAATATTATAAGCCAAAGTGACATCTCACTGCCTTATCAGTTTTCATATTCCTGACATTTACTCAGCTATGCATATTTTTTGTATTTCATTGCCCATATGTGTTCCTTCTGTGACTTGATCATTCTTGAATTTTTCCATTTTTGAAATTATGGTTGTAATTTTTCTACTAATTTTTAAGGTATTTTAGAAATGTCATTCATGGTAATTTTTTGTCTCATGCATGTTTGAAGTATTTTCTACAAATTTATTGCTTTTTTTGTTGATGGTTTCTTTTATCATACAGCATTTTAAAAGTTTTGTGTAATAAATGTCAACAAGTGTTGCCTCTGTCCACTCTGTTTATCACGGCAGTCAAAAAGTCTCTCTATGTTTAAAGACATGGGGAATAGACATCCATCTCTTGATAGGGCATGCTGATGTTCTGCAGAAAATGTGGTACCGGAAATATTGCTCTGAACTTTTTATGAAAATACAGTCTGCCACAGGTTGCATTTCAAAAACTACTTTAACTGACATATATATGTGCGTGTGTGTAAACACACACGCACATATACATAAACACACATATGTGTATAGATACAAAGTATGTGTAGATTCAAAGAGATACAAAGTTTGTGAGTATATATACACACACATCTGTGTGTGTAGATATCAAGAGAGGGAGAGAAATAAATAGATATAGATAATATAAATATAGATAGATATGGGAAGAAAAGTGAAAATCATTTTCTTTCAGAACTTTGAAGATATTGCTTCATTGTTTACTAAATTCCGTTTTGTTAAGCGAAAATCTGTTGCCACGTTGATTCTTGCTTCTTTGTAGATAATCTGAGAGGTGTGCTTGTGGGTGTGTGGGTGTGTGTGTGTGTGTGAATGAGTGTTTAATTGCTTGCTTGTTTTTCTCTGTAGCTTTTTTTTATTATAACTGTATCATTATCTTCTTTGTTTTGAGATTTCACCACATTAAGTTTACTTGTCTGACTTTTTATCGTATCTTGATAGACGTTTCAATGTGAAGATATGTCTTCAACTGAAGCATTTCCTCATCTCATTTGCGTGTTCTTGTCTTTTAGAACGCATTTTCAACGGATAGTAGGTCTTCTCAATGTACCACCCATGTCTTCACTTACCTCTTTATGCTTTTGTGCTGCATGTTGAGCCATATCTTCCATTTGAATATCAAGATTCTATTGCCTTAAGAAATGTTCCACATAAAAATATGAACCTGGTAAAGAAAATCAACTTTTAGTAACTTTTCTAATCACCCAAAATATCCGATATACTGATTCTCTTTGTTGACATTTTGTGTGATTTAAAAATCTTTATAGGAGTCTCAGGAATTACTGAATAGTAACTCAAATCTTGCCGCAAATTACTTTGTTAAAGATGTTTTGGATAGGTAAAATACAATTCTACTATATAAACACAAGCCAAAATGGTAAGTTCTATGAAATTTGAATTTCACAGAGACATTCTGTGGGGTAATGGCTCTTAATTCTTTTTTTTTTTTTTTTTTTTTTTTGAGACGGAGTCTCGCTCTGTCGCCCAGGCTGGAGTCTCGCTCTGTCGCCCAGGCTGGAGTGCAGTGGCGTGATCTCGGCTCACTGCAAGCTCTGCCTCCCGGGTTTACGCCATTCTCCTGCCTCAGCCTCCCGAGTACCTGGGACTACAGGCGCCTGCCATCTCGCCCGGCTAGTTTTTTGTATTTTTTAGTAGAGACGGGGTTTCACCGTGTAGGCCAGGATGGTCTCGATCTCCTGACCTCGTGATCCACCCGTCTCGGCCTCCCAAAGTGCTGGGATTACAGGCTTGAGCCACCGCGCCCGGCCGGCTCTTAATTCTTTAGCACAGTCTTTCAACTCACTAATTGTATCTTCTGCTTTGATATTAATAATTTGGTCATTTTTTTTCCATGATTAAATTTTATATTTCAATAATCAGCTTCTTCTTTTTATCACAGTTTATTCTTGTTATTGTTAATGAAAACTTTATCATACCGCCTCTATCTGCAGTCATTGCTTGTTTTTATTTTAGTTTTCTGTTCTCCCTTTTAACTCTGTTCTTTAGTAGCTATTTCTTATAATTACTTGTTGGGTCTCCTTATTTCATGGCATTATTTTTCCTCAAATGGTGGGTGATTTTAGATTACTTGTTCTTATTTTCTAATGAGTTTCTAATTTAAATAGCAAATTTCTTCAACTAAAATAAAAAAACTCATTTTGCCTTCTTATAAACTTTTTCTTGCTTACAGTTTGTGTATAGTTTGTTCAGTATTGGTTTTTCCATTAACCCTATTCCAACTATTTGCTATCTTATAAAATTACTCATGATTTCTGGTTTACATCTTTGGATGTATAATGTTTACAGTTTTTCTTAAATTGGAAGATTCATATGCAAGCTATCATTTTGGCCTAATCTCCACCAATTTTGTAGCCTGTTGGTAAAATCTTTCATGTAAATTTTATATCTTTTCATTTTTTAAAAAATTCTACATTTCAATTGAAAATATGGTGACTCCAGTATAGCACTATTGATGCATTATTTGCATTAGAAGATTATTTTTTAATCCAGACCTGGTCATTTTTCCAGCTGTAAGAATTGGATGAATTCTATGTTGTTTTATTTTCTGTGCTTCCAGATTTAAAATATAGATGTAATCTATTATAAAAGCCCAGATCTATTTTCCTCACTGGATAATCTGCATGTTGAATTAAATGACAGAAGTCAGATTCTACTACAGCATAAGATAGTGTATAGGAAAGGTATTCTTATTTGGTTCTTTTCAACAAATTTAAATATCTTTGAGGGAAAGGATCATGTTTCAGTTTTCACGTGTATCCATGCCTACACCATGACAGAATTACAAACATTTTCTTGTGTTTTATACTTTTGCACAGGTTGATCCTTCTGCTTATAATTCTCATATTCCTCCTCCTATGGCTGACTCCTATTCTTCTTGAAGACCCAGTTAAAGGTAGGCCCTTCATGGAATTGCTTCTCTATTGCCCAACCTCCCCAGCTGTGCAGCCTGTAGGCTAGATTGAGTGTCTTCTTCTACATGCTCTATTTTAGCCAAAGCACAGCTCAATCACTTAATCTACTATATTGCCTTATAAATGTCTGTGTGATGAAGCAGAGAGATTATGTACCCTCCCCAAGGTCACACAGTTACTCATTTTCAGGACCAATATTCAAATCCAGAAATTTCAGCTCCAAAGTGTGAGCATTTAATACTATGCTTAAGTACAGGCTTAATAACACTAAATGAATATGCATCAGAAGAGTTTAAAGGATACTTTGAATGCTAAAACAGATATCATAGCTGCTAAGCTATCATATTTTGTGCATTCATTTGTAGCATTTAATATAAAAAGCTATATTTACACAAGCAAACTGGATAAAGCCACATAATTTCTTCAGAGATCTGTAGTAAATTTCCTATGACATTTATGGATGAGAAAATGGGTGTTTTAAGTAATTTTTACCATTAAATTTAACAAAGTATTGCAACATGCCTTGCTTATTGAGAATAAATTTTACCATATCCCTATTTTTTTAATTAAGGAAAATAATCAGTTACATTTGGATATACAGCATATCACTATAAAGAAATGCAGTTACGTATTTGCAAAGACATTCTTAAATTTTATGTAATACATCTTATTTTTTGAACGCATAGATATAATTAACCAAACTAGGATTGAGACTAGAGCATGAGTCGATTTTGTAATTCATTGGAAGAAATGCTTTTGTTTTGACCCTGCATACAAATGCAAAATATCTCAATTGTAAATATTTAATTGATTACATTTTTTCTTTTAAAACTCTGTATGTATAAATATTTGAGGTTCACTTATATATATTTTTTTCATTAGGTTTTATTGGGGAATGGCAAGTGTAGAAAAACCAAGTAAATGTATTCTTTATTCTCATAAAAATTCAGTAAGATAAACTTTTAAAAATATTGTCAAATAGTCAGTTAAATAGATGTTAAATCAAATTTTTGCATCAGTAATATTCAGTAACTGAATAAACGAAACCCTGAAAAAATGGCATCCTACAACACACACACACAAAGTTAAATATACGCTTTTCTGCATACTAAGGTATTTCATTCCAGCCTTTCTAACTCCCTGTGCCTGGAAGTAATAATACTATATATCCCTAAGTTTATTTCACTTCCTTTTTTTCTCTTCTCGAGCATTGTCGTAAAAATAAATGAATATTGTTCCACTGTGCATGCTTTTTACACTCCTCATGATGAGAATGGATTCATGATAACCCATTTATTTTCTTTTCTTCTAACAATCTTTGCGGCAGGAATGAGATGCCTGAATTTTAATGCCTAATATGATCTTTGGAAGACTATAAACTTTTAATAGACTTTAAACATAAAGTGAGGGAAAAGATAAATAGCAGAAAAGTCTGTGGTTTGATCCTAGGAAATCCTGATTAATCGCCCTCAGATTGTGTCAAACCATCCTGAATATTTTCTGAAAACAATTGGTTCATTTTATTGCCAAATAAATTGTAATTGATGTTACCAACTTCTAACCAAATAAAATTCTAAATGAGTGAGAACAGACACAAGAACATACATTTCCTTATGTGCGATAGCATCTAAGACATATCTCATTTTATTTGTTCTCTGTGCTATTTATTCCTGTTAGTTTTATGTGATAAACACAACAGGTTTAAGATGACAAAGAGTTTCTTTCAGACTGTACCTCCCTGTGAATCGTTCTTGAGCAACCACAAATTAACATAAGATCAGAAATATTAAATATTGTCTTTCATATCTCAGGGGCAAAATACTGACTACTTTCAGTGGTGTATAAGCACAGAATTTAAGGCCTCCTGAGAAGGAACACTCTTTTCTGCAATATCATGGTTAGCAGTGTTTCCTGTGTGATTTCAAATTTTTGTATTCTATTCAAATTGTTTCAATAAAATTAGACATTATAATATTTACAGCTATTTATATAAATCAGCCTTTAAACCCTGAGCAAAATGCACATGGGCTTTACAATCAGAAGAAATGAAAAGAGGACTTGGGCATTAATACTGTGCAAAGGTTTAAATCATATATAATTTGTTAATATCCCTTTATTGACTTATTTTTAAAAATAAAGACATGAAAATTTTTATTACGTAAAAGAAAAGCAAAAACATCTCTTGGCGTGACAAAATAATACTATCAATTATTTTTTCTAAAATTGCATCTCCCTTTAAATAGAGCAGAGAAGAAAACAAAACAGTTAAAAAAAAATTAGTTGGTATTGCCACAATATATGCAACCCCCTGAGCTTTGCCTTTTAAATCAGCATTCTGCTGTTAAATAATAAAAGAAAAGTCCCATTATTTTCCCAGCTTCACTTTGCTTAAAGTGATTGATGTAGAATTTTACTGCCATCCAATGGCAGCCGCCTAATATAGCTCAAGTAAATGTCTAAAGCCTTTTGATCAAATTGCAGTCTGGGGAATTTAACTTATGTAGTACACTCAGAACTTACATCAATACATCTCTGTTTGTTACACAGTGAGAAAGAAATATGACTACAGTTTCAATTTATTGTTCGTTCTCCAAATTCAATTTAACAGTGAATTACTAATATTGCTGAACATAATTACCTAAATGAATAAATCAACCTAGGCTACTCACTAGAGAGAACATTAGAGCATAATATTAATTTTTACATGCACCTCATCATATTAGTTTAAAAGGTTTCTTTTTACAACTAACAATCTTTTCCTACCAGGCAAAATAGGCTTTATTAAAAGACTGTTCTCAGCTTTACTTCTGTTATTTGGAAGGCATTTCAATATTTTTACCTGCTACTGTACATCATATAATTTCTGATTAACATTAAATTGCATACTGTTTTAATTATAATCTTCTTTCCTAAATGATTGAGTATTTAGATCATTTCTCAAAAAGGCAAAATAAAAATTATGTCTGATTGATATGAATGAGTTTATGCTTAAAATATTCAAGCTTAGTTATTTAAAATTCCTCATTTGAGTTAGAAGAGTTGATGGGTAACAACCTAATTTTACTTTTCATTAACACTGACTAAAATATAATATATTTGAAATTATAGGTAATTGCTATGACAGAATTATTTCAATAAAACTTCATGAAAAGTATATTTTATGATTTATTTATATATAAATGATATTTTGCTAAAATATGAAGTTTACTTCTGTAATTAATTATTTTAAATACAGGGAAATTTAGATAAGCTATCTGGCCTATACTATGAAAAGTCTTTCCAATGTTATTTTATTCAACTGAATGTTTTAAGTGTGTGTGTGTTGTGTGTGTGTGTAAAAATAGCCTCAGGCTTGAAATACGTTTTGTACTCTTGAACATCTGAGACCAATAATTCAATGGAATTGAAACACAATAACATATTTATTTTAACTTATTTTAAATTAGAATATTTAATTCAAACTTTTCCTTCAGTTAAAACCTCATGTTACCGTTTTTCTAAAAGATCCCCAAATTAAATCCAAAACATTTTTTAGAAAAATCCAGACAAGACTTCATATTGGGAGAGATTTTGTAAGAGCTGAAAATAATTGTAGGAATTTTGAATGGAAAGCGATAAACTGACCATTTGCTGATATTAGATGGAATTTGAAGACTCGGTGTTTACAGAATAAAGGACCAGGCAGCCATGCTTCTGTGCCTATAATAAATTTGATTTTTGTTTCATATATTTAAAAATTATACCATCATTTAAATCCTCCTTTCTAACCAGATGATTTTGTGTGAACCTCAGTTTTAATAATGTTTATGAAAGAAGTCTAAATTTTACTCTGCCTCAGCTCCATTATTGATAAGATTAGAAACTAGACCTCAAATAATGTCAATAGAAAAATCAGTTGTTTAACGTACTTAGACATTGTTAAAAGTTAGAGATAAACTAAGTCTCATCAAAATTAATTCTACCTATACTATATTTTTGTGGTATATATTTAAATAGTATGAACTTAGGTACTATATATGCATATACATACTATAAAATACTATAAAATGATGCCTTTAGAAAGTTTTACATTTGACCTCTTATTATTAAATTTAAAAAATCAGTTTCCAGTTATGAATAATGTTTTAAAAGCCTCAGTCATATTTTCTTCATTTATCTGATATTGCTCTACCAATTATCTGAAAGTGAAGGACATTTTGCTTTTCTACTAAACAATCATCCAGTCTAACATGCACAATTAGTATTTTCTCCACCTACATGTATATTCAAGCAATTAAACTAAAATATAAACAGAATCTGAAATTTTACTACTTAAACTCACTGTGAATAAGAACATTTTCATTAATATATTTCTTTATCAATTCCTCTCATTTTCTTATACAAAGTAACAAGCAAGGTAAGTTAATTTCTTTATTCTATGTAAAATATGGAGAGATTTTAGATGGTTCAATTGCCTGAAATATCTTGTTCTATAATGATTTTAGTTCCCTTTTCATTAGCAGTAATACTAAGGAATATTTACTTATTATTTGCAATATTTTCATTCACTATGACTTAGGGAAGCATCTCGTTTTAAAATCTCAGATATTAAGAAATATAATAATTTCAACTCTTTTTTTTTGCATAATGTGATGGAAGACTGATATGAGAATTAGTATACAAAAATATTTAATGACCTTATCACTGTTGTCAGTGTTAAAGGTATATGCATCTATATTTCAAATTAAGTCTTAAATCTAACTTTAGGTAACATGTATTTTAATATGAAACTAATAATAGGTTGATCTATGATAATTTTCTTGCTTTTTAATTTTAACGCCCACCATTAAGAAGTCTACTTTGTGGTGCCTTTTTCAACATAGGAAATGAAGTAGAAAAAAAAAATAATGCCATATATGCCAGGAGATGGGGTGAATTTCTAAGCTACATATCTCTGATGATGTATATAATCAAAGATATATTTAGATATTTGCTTTTGGATTCAATAACCACCTTGCTGCCAAACGTATACTCTTATATTTGCATTAAATTTTAAAAAATTGGAATGAAGTCTGTTTACATTAAGGTTGTGATTAGTTACATCCTTCTGTTTGATTCCTTCCCTAAAAAAAAAAAAAAAAAAAAAATCTTACACCATGGGTAACACAATTCCTATGCTATGACACAGAAGTTCCCACAGCTTTCCAATTTCATCAGAAATGGAGAAACCCATTATGTTTCTGCAAGACAGCATTGCTGAAGGCTTCTGCCAGGCATCTAATAAAATGATAGTTATTTTGAGTCAAGCATGCTAATATCAGATCCTATCAAACTAAAGAATTTCAGAAGTACAGAGCATGGTCTTTCTTCCCCCAAAGACAGCATCAAAATTTGATCAAGATAAAAGTAAAAACTTGTGATGAATATACACTACATGATTAAAACCCTAAGTCCCTATGGTTTAAACCTTGAAGACATTTTAATTATCTATTTAACATCTTGCTATTTCTGGAATTCTGACTGAGAATGTTTCTGACATAGTATTTCATGGAATGTCCTCCTCTCATACTGAGCCGCTTTTATACTCCAGATGTAAACACAAAAGCTTGCCTTTCATCTTTTTAAACTCCATCACATAAAAGGAAAGGTAAAAACCCTAAAGACCACTTTTTCAGTGATTTTCTTATGTAGATTATATAGTCTGCTGTACAGATTATAAAACTAATACATATCTATGAAATATGGAAATCTAACTATTTTCCTTAATTATTGTTGTACTTGCTTGAGAGTATATTTAACAATTCATCATGAATGAAATTTATTTCTTCTAGAAGGAGAAGAAAGCTAATAGCACTTTAGATACAATATATACTGAGCTGTTTGCTTCTTTCACAGGAATTGTCATTATTCAAAATATCCACTGATTTTTTAATGTGATCAAAGTAACCATATTATAATTAAAAAAAAAAACTTTTCCTAAAATTCCAAAGTAGTATCTGATAAATAAATTTTCACTTAATACTATTTGCCTCAGTTAAACTTACTTTTGTGTAAACTAAAAGCTACGAAAACCTTGGAAGAAAATTTTTAGTACCATGTACCATGTACTAGGGAATTAGAATCACATTTTCAGTTACTCGACAATTATTCAGTTTTTACAAAGATAAAAGAAAAGGAAAACAACTATGACCCTTATTATATTGCTAGAGTCTGATTTTTCTTCACATTTTTTGTCATTTCTCTATATTCTTCACAGGCTTAGTTGTATGTCTCTGTATTTCTCTGTATATCTCTGAAAGATTAACTTATGGTTATGTAATTATATATTCATTTTACCTTTGAAAAGATGAATAGCATATCATGATGCATTTTATATTTAGTATACATATCTAAGAACACACATAACTTTTGAACCTATAAAACTTTTTGTATTGGGTTAAAAAGTAGGAGTAATATTAAGCAACATTTGTTTACAAAATGTGATTTATAATGGCATTTGGATAAGAAAAGATGCTTTCATTTGGGTTTGTCAACCTTATGGCCCTGATGGTTACTCATAGGAGACAGATTTTATCTTAGAAGGGGGTATTTGCTAACTAGGATTGAAAGCATCATGGTGGTGGCATGCTCCCATATTACCACTGGAGATTCATTGCTGGCTGATCTACAGAGCAGCTTTGATTGCAGTTTTACCAAGCCAGATTCCTGCTGTCCTGGCTGCAAGGTTTGTTTTCTTTTGTTTGCAGCAAGAGGCGAGGTTATGCTTGATTTTCTACTTGCCTCTAAACTTTAGAGCTTAATTTTGGCCTAAGAAAGAGGAGAATTTCTTAAAATTGAAGTGTTTCACTTAGCTTTATGAAAGTGGGAAAAAAGAAAAAACAGTCCCTGCTGTTTTCTTGTTCATTTTTTAATCTATTAACTGCTGGATTGAAACTTTTTAAAATTTCCTGATAACCTCTGAATCAAAGTAAGTCAAATTTCCACACTTGGAAATGAAGACAGGACTTTCACAAAAGAAAGTAAGACAGAAAAAGAAAACACAGAGGTTCTGAGGTTACCACCAAATCAGCTCTAAGTTTCTTTGCCTGAGAGTCAAGATCCTTCTGCAACTGGCTGGAGTTCCATTCTCTTTTCAGGGCTCAGCTCATGTCCCACTTCCTCTGTGATCTTCGGCACCTTTTCCTTACGTAATTTTATTTCCTCTGGCATGAAGAAAATAATGTCGAGGAATATAAAATATTGAGTAGATGTTGGAATGAAATATTTAATTGCACAGTAATGTAGAAAACATTGGAAGCTAAGATAAAAATTATGTGTTAGATTATTTAAAAATGTGAATGAATGACAATTTAAGGAGAGTTTAGACTTTAAAGAGCAATTAGAACTATGCTTTCATAACATGTTTGTCTCGGCCTCTCAAAGTGCTGGGATAACAGCCATGTAACACCACTAAAAATACAAAAATCAGCTGGGCGTGGTGGCACATGCTTATAGTCCCAGCTACTCAGGAGGCTGAAGCAGGAGAAATGATTGAACCCAGAAGATGGAGGTTGCAGTTAGCCAAGATGGTACCACTGCACTCCAGCCTGGGTGACAGAGCAAGACTCTATCTCCGAAATAATAATAATAATGATAATGATAATAATAATAATAGTAAATAAATAACATGCAGGTATTTCACACTTCACTGTGGCTTATTTTAAAAAATAGATTGCATTTTTTATGTCAGATAAGATAAGATAATTTTCATATATTGTACATCAACCTGTTGATCTCTAATTTCCAAATGTACAGTACATGCTCAAAAAACCTTTGAACAGACTGAGTAATGAATAAGACTAACTGTAATATTTACAAAATTGGCAGAACTCAATATAGCATACATCATTCTAGCAACCCTTAATCATTCATACTAAAATAATAATGGATTTTGTTTATTCAAAAAATTTATTGCAAATAACCTCATTCATTTCAGATATGACACTTAATTAGTTCAATAATAAAATTTATTAGGAGTATAGCATATTATTTTACTACGTACAAGCTTTAGAAAGTGAAAATAGTTTCTGTCCAAGTTTATCTTTATAAAAGACTTAGTAGTAAAGGCATTCCTACTTTCAGTTTTCTCTGTAAGGGATTCCAAAGAGGGGACGCATTAATAGTACACATTATAAACATTAGCTAACTGAATTTTTAAAAGATTAAATAAACAAGCACTAAGACATGCATTAAAATTTTATAAATAATTATTACTTATTTTTCATTAATCAGCAACAACATTGATAAGTTAACTGGCATAGTTTTCAACAGGTCAGAGGGTGCTTGAGTACTCATTGGTATTGATTATGCGAAACCATGCCCGACTAAACCTTGAGAAAATGTACACATTTTACACACGTAAAAGAGAGTGAATGGCCTACTTAGAGATTATTTGACATCTCTACTTGGCCATGCCCCTTTGTCCCTGTAAGAATGTAAGGCAGGTCGAGTTCTCCTGGGATGTTGAGGAGATAGTCTTTTGTCCAGATTGGTTAATGTTTTCAGAAATTTCAATTTCTCAGGTCACTCATATAACTCAGTCATTGTGTCTTATCTGGAGTGGTTGTTCTGGGGCAGCAGTTCCCAAACTCTTTGACACCAGGGACTAGTTTCATGGAAGAAAATTTTTACACCAATCGGGGTGGGGTGGGGATGGTTTCAAGATGATTCAAGTACATTATATTTATTGTGCACTGTGTTTCTATTAGTATTACATTGTAATATATAATGAAATAATTATATAACTCACCATAATGTAAAATCAGTGGGAGCCCTTCGCTTGTTTTCCTGCGACTAGATGATCCCATCTGGGGGTGACAGGAGACTGTGACAGATCATCAGGCATTAGATTCTCATAAGGAGGGCACAACCTAGATCGCTTGCATGTACAGTTCACAGTGGGGTTTGAGAATCTGACAGGAGGCAGAGTTCAGGTGGTAATACGAGTTATGAGGAGTGGCTGGTTCTTAACAAGACATGGACTGGAACCCTGGTCTGGATTAGCTGACCGAGTGTCCAGAATCATCAAAGTGTTTAAAGTGGTAAGTGTATCTAGAACAGTGTATCCAGACAAGAAGGGGTTATATATTGGGAATGGTTAGTCTCTGCTTATAGAGTCAGTCAGTTACGCCTGATTGACATATCTTATGCTTTTTGTCCAGACAGCACTTGGTGAATAAATATGGAATGATAATCATGTACACAAAATTAATCTTTCCCCAATGTTTCAGCTGGGTTTGGTTTCGTGTGATCACATTATTCCTTCACAGAGTAGTCATAGAATACTATGTTCAGTTGAACCTTGGAAGAAACATGCATCACTGCTTTATATAACAAGAAAAACTGAAGTAAATTGTTTGTTTAATGTCTCCTAACTCTGCTAAAGCCACCAGAATACTTGCAGTTTGAAAGTTGATCATAGAGAGTACATATTTGAATCTCTATATATTTATACACTATGAAAATGATTGCCATAATAAGAGTAATATAAAACATTTTATCGAGCACTCACTGGAAATCAGGTGTCAAAAGTAGATTCAGAGACAAAATCATTTAGAAAAAAAAATTCATTTGCAGAAAAATTTTCATTGGAGTACAGGTTTTAACCGAACTTGCTCCTAAAATTAAATAAGTGAGTCCGGGCACGGTGGCTCATGTCTATAATCCCAACACTTTGGGAGGTCGAGATGGGCAGATCACAAGGTCAGGAGATAGAGAACATCCTGGCTAACACAGTGAAACCCCATCTCTACTAATAACACACACACCAAATTAGCCAGGTATGGTGGTGGACGCCTGTAGTCCCAGCTACTCGGGAGGCTGAGGCAGGAGAATGGCGTGAACCCGGGAGGTGGAGCTTGCAGTGAGCCGAGATCGCGCCTCAGCAAGCACTCCAGCCTGGGTGACAGAGTGAGACTCCATCTCAAAAAAAAAAAAATTAAATTAATGAAAATAGACTAGAAATTTAATTTATGAATTTTTTAATGTTTATGGTGGAAAATTAATAACTGCTTTGAATTATTATCAAATTAGAAGATATTCTCCAATTTCTATATATCAAAATTTCAGAGGTCAGGATAAACTTATTTTTGTTAGGGAGTCAGTGACTTACAAGAAAGTCTAAAGGTTTGGCTTAATTTGTGGACTTGAACTAGACAGAATGAGTCTGTTATTCTTTCTGTCATTGTTTACCTTAGGGTACAAAGCATTTTTAAAATTTTCCCTTGGGTGGAATATGATGTAAACTCTTATTCTTTTAATGGAGCAGGGTAAGGTGTTACATTATTTCCTTACAGACATTGTGTGAGGCACTTCATTCACTTATCTCTAATGATAAGCCCATGATGTTCATAGGGCACTATTTACTCACTGAATTTACAATTACATGGGAGGTGGAGTTTAATTTGAATTAGTAATACACTAGGATTAGTAATTTAGTGAGCCCCTTGAGAATGATCCAAAATACCAGCACCCACTTGTACCATATATATGGTCAATATTATTTTCTGTTAGAGACTCACGAGGAGATTACAGAGAAATTAGAAACTAATTAAGCATATAGAACCGAAGTTTTCACTCCCCAGTCCATTATATGCAGCCTATTACTCCTCCAGGAGCTTCTTAAACTTCACTTTAACAAGCTGAAAAGACATTATGAAGATGAATGTATCAACAATTCTAATACATATTTGCATCTGATTAACAATGCAAGAAGAAAGCACTCTCAGAACTATACTTGGTAGGATGTAGTACTTCTCTGAGATACAGCTTCCATTCCTTTTAATTGGTGAATGATAATATAGCTTTACATATTGCATTATTTTCAAATTAAAAAATTAGGTTAAGAAACAGTCTGAATTAAAATAGAAAACAGGCTGCATTAAGTCAGTTTTACATATTCTAAATATGCAATTAATTTCCTTAAACATATTCAATAATGAATCAACTAAGAGCATTTTCAAGTAAAATCTCCTTTTGTGCTTATGCTAATGAAAGGATGAAATTCACTTGTAATTGGCATCTGTTTGCTCATCAACAATTAGAATGCCAACCCTCTTAAAAATAATTTGTCAATTAAATAAGGTATAGTGGAACCAAGACTACATTGGCATTGTTCATAAAATAAAAAATTAACTTTACTTCCTGTCAGATTCGATTACCATATTTTTCTTGTTTATCCATGTGTTGAAGGATCATATACACAGGGCAGGAATTTGGGTCTGGAAATTAAAGTTGCAGTGGAACCCAAAGAAAAGGGAGCAGGCTGTGCCTGGAAGCTACTAAATATTGGAAATTCCATTGCCTTTTGAGATATCTCAAATGTATCCCTCTTTTTCATCCTCATAGCCTCTACCTGAGTTCAAAAGTGCATGTATCACCTGAAATATTATAACATCTCTTGTTTTCTTAACAGGTGTCTGTCTCCACTCCTAACTGGTCTCTGAGTTCTTCCCACTACTATCTTTTTTTTCACACTAACACATGAGTTTTGCTTCTAACAACAGATAAAATCAAATTTTACTTTCCTCCCTAAAAACCACAAATTCATTGAACAACAAATGTCTAACTTCAAGGTAATTATTCTGCATTTCAACCCAAATTTTTAATCACCAGTGACCGTCCCACTCCATTCCCCACAGACCTATACCTTGGTCCACCCATGTTTGAATTTATCTTCAAATCTTACCACCTTTTTATCTGTTCTCCAGTGGGCCACAATATCTCATAGTTCTGAACATTCTCTTTTCTCTGCTTAGAATGGACGTAGAACTCTTCCCTCAAGCTCACCAGTAAATTTTACTGTCTTTTAAGATGCAGAAATAATCTCTTATTTTTGAAGACTCTCTCTCTCCGTTTTCCTCTCTCTGTCTCTCCTGCTTCAGGTTATATTCTAGCAGAAGGATGAGGCAAGGATAGATGTTCTTTAAGGACAGATATTTGCCTGTTTAAAAAGCTAAGGACTGCCCAACCAAAATAATAAAGGCACTAACTTTGATAAGAAGGTCATACAAGGAGATCTATATTTGTTGTTACTGCTATTTCATTCAGGAAACCAAATTTTACCATACTAGGACAAGAGATGGCTAAACTGATTTGAGTGGAAAATATAAGACCCAATTTATATAGAAATACTTTTTTTTTAATTTAGTAAAGATAAAATTTTAAGCATTCCAATTTACAGTGTGAATTGTGTCTTTTATATAAAATGAGATAATGCAAGTAAAACACTTTTGTTTTAATTATAATTGCTACAAAGGTCATCATTACTGTTCTTGTTAATATTACTTTTAATTTTCCTGTATAGTCTTAGTCTAACACTTTCTGTGCTAAATATTTCTTTGACAAAACTAATTTTTTTCTTTAAAGAGAATATTAGTTAGTGTATCAATACTGTGCATAATCACTCATACCAAAACTTAGTGGCATTTTGGAGTAAGCATGTATCTTTTTTGCCTTTGTAGTTGCAGATAAACTGGGTTTTTTGGGGTTTTTTTTGTTTTGTTTTGTTTTGTTTTACTCTTCTAAGCTTAGTTAGGCTTCGTTTTGTCTCAGTCATCTCCAACGTGTTCTTCTAAATCCCACAGCTAACTTATTTTCTTCTGGTAAAGAAAAGCAGGAAGGCAACAGGGTAAGTTCAGTGGTCAAACACATTTCGAGACCTTCCTTGTTTCCCATGTGTGAACATTCCATCGCCCGCTACCCAGAAGCAAGGAGCAGAAAAGCACAATTCTGCCGTGGAAAGTGTGGATATTTGCTAAACAACAGGACTTTTAATTTTAAATAATGTGCTGTTAGGCAGTTTTTATTCTGTGAACAATGAGATTACAAGTGACTTGTATATGTTAACTTTCTTCTAGAAATCACACCCGAGTCTCTACTAAAAATACAAAAAAAATTAGCCGGGCATGGTGGCGGGCGCCTGTAGTCCCAGCTACTCAGGAGGCTGAGGCAGGAGAATGGCCTGAACCTGGGAGGCTGAGCTTGTAGTGAGCCGAGATGGCACCACTGGACTCCTGCCTGCGCGACAGAGCGAGACTCCACCTCAAAAAAAAAAAAAAAAAAAAAAAAAGAAAGAAAGAAAGAAAAAAAAAAAAAAATCCACACTCGGACAGCTTTTCCACTATTTCTGATTTCAGAGGTGTTTAGTTGCCAGATATTTTTCTCAGTTTCATTGACCATTTTCCTCCACTCTTCTAATCATCTTCATACTTATTTTAAAGTCAAAGTGAATTATGTTTGGCTGTCAAGGTTTACTAATCTTGGACCTTGCAATTATAAAGATTGTTATGTATCTTTCTAATATTTGTGGTATTATTATTATGGGGAAATATAGAATTTTTTTAAAATAACTGATTTGAAATTTTGTAACATAACCCATTTTATGAGAAATAATATTCTCTCACAAACATACACACTTAAATACTCTCCATGGTTAATTTGTTTTCTAATGTTATAATTCAAATACATATTAAATATGAAAGTTAATTTACTTAATCAGTTGGGATTATTTTTGATTAAGTACAGGTAATTTGATATGTTAAGTTTTTTCCTTTTGTCACAATTAATTTATTGTTTATTTGTGGGGAATTTTATATTCCAGTTACCAAAAAGTTATAAAAGCATTAATATACAATATCATACACATTCTATATGACAAATTTTGACATTAATTGATCTTCTGATTCAAAAATTTCTTCCTGTTTTAATAAAGATATGCATTGGAACTTAATCTGTTTTCTACCTTTTTAGGTCTCCTTTTAATAATGAACTAGAGAATTAAAATGTTATATTTAATAGTATTGCTGTTATAGCCTCATTTTAATAAATAAATATGTCTATAATAAATAGACATAAATGATAATATATGATATACAGGCAAGATAATATTTTGGAGGTTTTACTAATTTTGTTTAGATGTTATGCATACTTCATTGTAGTGAAAGAGCCAGGAATTAATCAACACATCATAGATTTAGAGAACTAAATATCCCAAATGAGAGGAATATATTTCCCAGATCAAGTAAGTCACCATGGAATATTATTAACAAAGGCCTCATTCAAGAGGATTTCAGACACTAAACTATGCTTAGCAGGATTAGTAGCATAGTATGATACAAGGACACTGAATAAGATTATATGATTAATGTTTTCTTATGGCTGCAGTTAGGCTTTCATTGGTTATAGCAAGAAACGTGCCCCACTCAAACTTGAATTGCAGTTAGGCAGTTAGGATTTGGAGGAAGGCCCAGCAGGTGCAATCAGGGCACAAAGACAGAGTCCTGGATTTGCCTATGATCTTTCACAAGGTAACTTTATATGATAAGAGAGCATATCTTCTGTCTTAAATTAGATATTTCAACCAAAATTATTACCTTAAAAATATTTGTTCTTACTCTAGTTAAATTCACTGTATTCAAGCTTTAAAATTTAACCCTAAGATCTTTTAATGTCACAAATAAATACAAAGTTACCTTAAGTTAAAATTCATTAATGGATATTGAAATAACTACAAATATCTTCCAAAATTCCTTTTTTTTTTTTTTTTTTTTTTTTTAAAAGACTGAGTCTCACTGTGTTGCCAGGCTGGAGTGCAGTGGTGCAATCTCGGCTCACTGCAACCTCCACCTCCCATGTTCAAGCAGTTCTCCTACCTCAGCCTCCCGAGTAGCTAGGACTACAGGCATGCACCATCACGCCCAGCTAATTTTTGTATTTTTAGTAGAGATAGGGTTTCACCATATTTGCCAGGATGGTCAGAATCTCTTGACCTCGTGATCTGCCCACCTCGGCCTCCCAAAGTGCTGGGATTACAGGCGTGAACCACTGCACCCGGCCACAAAATTCTTCTTAATGTTGACATAAATAAAGTTATCTCAGGATTATATTTTAACCTGGGCTTCAATAATGATCTTTCCATTAGCAGCCTCTGGGAGTAAATGAATCAATGAGTTCTAATCACACTAAAATATTTCCAGAGACCGATTTACATTTGCTCTAAAAAGTGGGCTCTTTGACACTTTTCATTAGAAGTAATGAATATCTGACAGTAGAGAACAAATTTTGTAATTCCTAAATAACTGACTAGTAGTGTCATTTTTGTATATGAGATGTTTTAATTCATCATGAATTATTCATGCACCTACCTTAATTTTCACTACCAACCCAACAAAGTTAAAAATCACACTGTACCTAAAAATATAAACTCTATCACACTAAAGTTGAGAATGCATTATTCTTCATACATAATTGCTATCATGCTGAGGTTGGGTTGCCACCTTTTCCTGTGAAACCACAAAGAGGTTCTGTATATTATTGCCTTCAACATATGCACATGCTAGTTTCCATTACCATTGTCAAAAACAGACTCTTTTGACAATCTTTATTTTCTAATACTTTTCATCCTAGAAGGTTTATTAGTTTTACTTTACACAACCATTCAGCACACATGGCCACTAAATAGATGACTTCTCACCAAATAATTGAATCTGCAGTTCGTAGGAAGAAGAGAAATCTAGGCTCCAAGAATCCCAAATTAGAAATCCTCCTAGGAGTCATAGTAATTTAAAGCTCTGCCATAGTTTACTTGTGATGAAGACATTCATAAAATTTTGTTGGGGGTACTGCATCCTTGACATGCTTCTAGAAAGAGTAAGAGCTACTCAAGATAGATACTAGTTTCACTTGTTTCACTTAAGTACCTGTGGATCAATGACACAACTCTTCAAAATGTTGTGGATTGCCTTCCTACAAGACAGAGAAAATAAAATGTGACTGTATATTGTGTTCCAGATATTGTGTATTTAATTCTCAAACACATCCAAATGAATACAGTTGGAACAATGGCTATGCATTTCCTGGTACAATAAACTGCATTTTAAACCTTAAATTTTCAGTTAACATGCAAATATAGTATTAACCATTATTCTTTTTACCTCATTGCAATGAAGAAATTTGTGAATGATATACAGACCATCACTCTCATGCCTCTTGAGTCAAATTATAAAGGATGTTTTATGGCAGGTTCTTGGAGAAGAAAATTAATTTTCACAAGTTTTCTAAGTTTCTCATTGCCAAGTAGTCATTTCTTGTAAAGAAATAGAAGACAGTTCTGCTGATTTAAAAAATCATGTACCACTTGGTCTCAAATTTCTCTCTTCTGTTTTAGCCAAGGCCTTATTTGAGGATATTCAAAATATTACATTGTCTGTGTTTGTATTTTGTTTTGTTTTGTTTTTAAGTAGGCACTATGGAGCCAGAACAAGGTACCTTGCTGTTCAGTTAGAGTTAACAGAGGCCATGACTGGTCTTACACAAGATCTAGGGAGCAGATGGGCCAGGAAAGCAGGGCCATGGTGACCAGCCATAAAAGTGTTTCCCCTGGGGTGTCTTAACAACAGCTGAAGCATTAGAGGCATTTCCTCTAAAGCCATCTGGCTTTGATTTTTTAAGCTTTTTTTTTTTTTTTTTTCTGTCGACAGACAGAGAGCCACAAAGTTAAGGAAGCAATAATTCTTCTCTAGTTACTGTAACTGCTGGTGCAAAATCACCAGTCTCTAAAGCCACTTGTAGAATACAGAACCCAATGACTAAAGGGTGTTCTTCTTTAGAAAAAAAAAAAAACAAACAAACTGTATTATTAAAAAGGAATTTTGTGAAGTGCTACTATAGTTTAAACTCAGTGTACATGCTTTTCAGATCTTATAATTATAGGTTAAAGTAATGTTGGCTTACTTTATTCCAGCTCATTGAAGTTTCAGTTATTCCCTTCTGCCACCCTCAAAAATGCTTTTTTAAAATGGAAACAAACTAATGGTATTCTTTGGAAAAGCAACCATTTTCCCATCCCCACTCCAAGATTTATTTTGACAATAATTGAAATAGTTTCAATGGTACATCAGTAATGCACTGAGTTGTAATTTATTAAAGATTTATGAAGTTCTGATTAGATCAATCACTGCAGTTAGAAAAGTAAACTCACATATATTGTTGAAAAAGAACATTTTCCTAGAAAGGGGTTGTGGTTGGCAACGTCCAATTGGAAAAGCATTTAGAAGACAAGAAAGTGAATTAGCAGAGTGGGGAGAGATGCTCAATTAGGATATATGCAAATGTTTGCAAATTTTTTATGAAAAATTCGTTCGAAATCATAGGTTATATGTGATTCTAAAGACAGACGATTGATGTCCCAACATCAACTTTATTGCCAGAATAAAACAAAAGGAGATGCCAGCCACAGGGGTCTTTCCTAAAATGTACAGTTTTTTTTTTTTTTTTTTTTTTTAAGTGAGTGGATTCTAGAAATAATAACCTGAGAGGCCGAGAGTGAATAGGAGCTGGCAGTCAATAAGACTATCTAGAAATCACTAAAGAAATAAAGCCATACAAAGAAAAAATGAACCATATTTAAGAAGCTACAGGAACATTATCAGGTTATGCCATAAGGTGCAAGGTGGGTCTGGTTGGTTCAGTTGAACCCAGAAACTACAAACAATGTACGGATAATAGAGATCCACTTCTATTTGCACTTCCTGCATAGCATAAGTTTTGGCTTTCTGGTTTAATGAAATAATACAGTAACAGATTTGATGATGATGACAAGCTTTCAGTTATCTTTAGCTTTTTGTGGCTCCTTGGATTTTGTTTGTTTGTTTGTTTTTCTACCTAAAATGCTGGCTTTAAAGTGTTACTGATTGGACCATAATGTCAGGTGGTCAAGGGAAAGCAGTGGATAAGTTTCTCTTTGATTTGAAACTTAAGACCATGAAATGGTATCTTCAGCACCCTAACTGAGTAGGAGTGGTTCTACCAGAGAACAAGGTGATAATTAACTTATTAAACCACTCTGTTTTGAAATCTTAAAGAACTTAGTTGAAATAAAGGCGGTAAGGTGTACCAATAAAATGAACTAAGACTTTAAGATCCGAACTGAAAATTTTGAATTGGTAGAGCTGATATTGTGTTACTAATTTTCTCTGAGAAAATGACAACAAGAAAAATATAGGACTATTAAGAAACAAAAAGTTACTTAATTGAATTTAAAAGCAGTTAGATGACTTTATATTGATTTAAAGATATTCAAAAAGCATCTCTAATTTCACAAAATTAAATTGATAGCTTATAACAAAAGTAACTTGTTTTTATTTTTAACTGTCACACACCCCATACTCACACGTTATTTTTGTTAATTAATGAAAAATAACTCAAGTGTTATCTATTGACTTAGTGGCAAAATAATAAAAAGGAACTAGCAAATCAAAAATTTATACACACACACATCTTAAGTGACTTAGAGAGTTATTTCTATGTAAAGATTGTGTAAATATATTTCAATCTTGTATCTTGTTCTTCTCTTTAAAAATACAGAATAAACACAGGAAGAAGAAGAATTAACAAACAAGAAATAAAATAATTTTTCAACAGAAGTAGAGAATAAGTCTGGACAGTGTCATTGGAAAATATGTAAGGGCTAAACTTAAATGAACTTACGTAAGATGCTAAGGAGTATGTCTCAGAGCAGTATTTGCAGAGTAAGCACACAGTTTTCACTTATTTTATATGTGATACATTAGATAGGGAGTGCTAGGAAAGCCACTGCTTGCCCGTGCACTGATCCTCAGTCACAGTCTATGAGATAAGGCTGCCAGCACTGGTGAAAATTAGATAATTGGTGTGGTATAGAATATTAGGATTGAGTGCATGCTAATACACATTTGCAGACATCAGGCAGAGTGCAAACGTTCCACATTTACAGTGACTAGCTATTGATTTTTTGATAAAAAAAAATTAACGCTGGGAATGGTAGGCTATACAATTACTGATCTAAGACATCTGGAAAAGCGAATTCCTAATACACTGCAAGACTTGCCACCTGAAACTTCACTGGTAGCCCATGCAAACATTCCCGCATGGTGACCACGGTTACCAATACTGTACTGTCTTATTTGAAACTTATTAAGAGAGTGGATCTCTATTGTTCCCATCAAAAACAAACAGTCAAAAACCCTAAACAGATACTAAACATAAATAAATTATCTTAAAAGTAACTAGGACTAAATAACAAATGTCCTATAATAAATGATATTTACTCTGACAAGAAATTTCTCAAAAGTAACAATTAGACATAACGAGTAAAATCTTTTTAAAGAGATGAGGTAAAACAACGAAATTTTAAAAAAACTATTATTCAACAGTGAGTGTGAAATAAAGATATTTTATGATATACCATGCTTAAAAGAACATAGTACATACAGTTTTTTGGTGAAATAATTTCTTAAAAATATGTTTCAGGAAGGACGCTATTTCACACAAAAGGAAAAATGTAAGAAGTAAAGTGAGCGAAGAAATTGATAAAGAAGTAGATAAACCTAAGCTAGCAATAACCAAGTAAACAATAACACTGACAGTGAATAATTCAGCAATATTTATTTATAAGCTGCAGCTAAAATTCTAAACAATTTGATTAGAAGGTATAATCACAATTAAATGATTCTGAGGACTTGTATCATTTGGAGCTAGTTTAAAAATTAGGTGAAGTCACTAAATATATGGACATAGAATAAACATTATTTAAATAAGCAGAGAAAATAAAGGATTAAGAAAGCTTTATTAGCTTGGTGCAAAAGTTATTGCGGTTCTTACATCACTTTCAATGGCAAAAACCGCAATTACTTTTGCACCAAGCTAGTAAACAGAAAGCAAAGAGGGAGAGGAAAAAGAAGCCTAAAGTTACAGACAGAAATAACTACAAATATAGCTAAATCATAATGAAACACAAACATTAAAAAATCAAAATACATACATATATAAAAATATGTATATATTGTAGAAAAGAAGGTAGTCTCCACTACCTTGTAAAATAATTTTAGACAAAATATTTTTAATACAAAATGCATATTTCAAAAATAGTCTTTATTAAGGAAAGTCATATAACAGACTCAAAATATATTTAAGTGAATCTACAGTACTATTCTGAAAAGTTACAAATATAGCTTCAAAGTGGAAAGTTTAACAAATCTCTCCTAGTGATTGATAGATGCATAAAGCAAATATTTGTAAAAACAGAGTTTTAAACCATATAATTGAAAATAAACCAACCCGGGAGGCGGAGCTTGCAGTGAGCTGAGATCCGGCCACTGTACTCCAGCCCCGGCGGCAGAGCGAGACTCCGTCTCAAAAAAAAAAAAAAAAAAAAAAAAAAAAAAAAAAAAAAAAAAAAAAAAGAAAATAAACCATTGGAAAACCCATAATCTTGTAAGGAAACATGAAATAGTTAACAAACAGTCCTACTCTAGACATACAGTATAATCTAAATTTCAAAAAAAAATGTTTTAAAAATATATAATGAGTATGCAATTTAAATGTCTTAAGGAAACTGGAAAATAGAGATAAAGACAAAATAAGCACTTTATTTAAACTTATGCTATTCTGATAAGGTGTAATACGAATCAATTTTAAGGCTTTAAGTGAATATTTTTAAAAGAAAAATGGGCTGAAAATTCACTACCTATTTCCCCATTCTTAAAAAAAGTATGAAAATAATAAGAGAGTAAACTCAAAGAAAGCAGGAGAAAGAAGATACTACATAGTGGGACTGAAATTACTAAAATGGAAACAAAGAGCAGAAAGGGACAACTGAACCGAAAGATGCTTCTTCAGAAAGATGAACAAAATAGATGCTTCCCAAGCAAACCCACAGAAGAAAAAGAAAAAGAAAAAACAAATTTAGGATGACAAAAAAATGTTTGTTTTTTTTTTTTGTTTGTTTGTTTTTTAACGTCTAAACATACTATGGTCAATAATGCTGATAAATTGTAATTTTGTTGAAATGAACAACTTCCAGAAAAACTACTTATCAAAACTAACTTGATGAGAAATAGGAAAATCACATAGAGAACCATTCGTGAATCAGAATCAGTACTTAAAACGTACCAGCATCAAACTAAATGCAGCAACACATAAGATAAACAGAATACTCACTGTCTTATTAGGAGGTGCCTCTCTACACATACAATGATGGAGTATGGTTTTAGGATTAGCAAACTTTAGAAAAATATGTATCTTATTACATTAAATAGAATAAAGGAAAAGTTATGTTGCCCTCTCACCCCATGCAGGAAAAAAGCTATTGATAAAATTTAATATCTATTTGAGCTAAAATCAAGTCAAATAAAAATCCTTAGCAATCTAGGTCTAGATGAGAACTTCCTTAACCAGATGACAAATTTATCAAAAATTCACATTAAATACCACAACTTAATGATAAATCTTTAAGAACGTTTTATTGAAAATCTGGAATAAAATGAAGATTCCCAGTATCAACACTTCTATTTAACATTATTTGGGAGATCCTAATAAATATAATGTGAGAGAAAATATAATATTGTGACATAGGAAAGACAAAAATAAATTATTTGCAGAAAATATGACATAATTGGTTATATAGACAAATCAAAAGAAAATATAGTTTATCAGTACAAATAAGAGTTTAGTGAAGTGGAATATTAATAAATATTGATTATAATTATTTGTATCATTAAGAATTAATTTGAAAATGCGCCTTTTATACAGTTTACAAGAACAAACAAAATTACCAGCCATTTAAAAATGAATGTAGCAAGAAATAAACAAGATTTTCAAGTAAAATTATTAAATTTTGTTAGAAGACATAATAAGTGAAAGCCTATATACATTATTTAACAGTCCATTATTTCAGTATTGTTTAGACTACAACTTTCGTCATTATATGTGTATTTATTTCTGGATTGTTTATTATGTTCTAGTGGCAATAGTTTATTCTATACCATATTATTTAGAAATAGCTCTATAGACGTGTTCACTATTAGTGAACCAGGTTCACTAATATACCAGGTATTTGTTAAATAAAGGTATACCAGGCAATTGTTAAAAATATGCACATCATAAAATATCTCTCTCTAAATTATTATACAAATTTAGGTAGTAATAATAAACATTACAGCAAGATGCTTCAGGAATACTGACAAGCTGATCCTAAACCAGAAATTGAAAAAAGCTAAGGCTAATTCAGCCACATTTAGAGAAAGAAAGGGACAAAGATGGTGTTGAAGAGAATGAACGAAAAGGGGACACAATCTGCCTAAGAGTGAACACGTCTATAGAGCTATTTCTAAATAATATGGTATAGAATAAACTATTGCCACTAGAACATAAAGAACAATCCAGAAATAAATACACATATAATGATGAAAGTTGTAGTCTAAACAATACTGAAATAATGGACTATTAAATAATATCCTGAGAAAAAAATTGAAGGCACAATTGACTAAACACATTTTTTTAATGACAGATAAAAATAAATCCTTATATCATAGCATTCACAAGAGTAAATTGCAGATGATTTTAAAAATACATGTAAAAGACAAAGCTGCTAAATTGCCAGAAGAAAATATTAGAGGATAATTTATAACATCAGAAGAATGTTGTTAATAAGGTTTAAAAGGGCTTAATAAAAATAAAAGTTTTTAAAAAGTATATTACTAAAATTAAAATCTTCTTGACAAATCACACCATGATAAAATAAGTTAATCATATCACTAACTGAAAAGAGATAGCTATGGCACAAAGAGTTAATATGAAATAAATAACACATGTAAATCTGTAAGATAAAGGCTAAACTATAGAACAAGAGTGAAGGATATGAACAGGCACTTCACAGAGGAAAAAAGCTGCATGGTCAATTTATACATGGAAAGAAAATTGAAACTACAATAAAAAGGCCATTTTGAATCTATGATATTGACTAAAATTTAAAAATCTAACATAGTCAAGTGTTGACAAGGGTATGGGGAAAGCACAAGCCTTAGCATTGTTGCTGTGAATTGACCTGGTCACTTCAGAGAGTAGTTTGGCCATGCTTGGTAAATTTGGAAACAGGCATACCAAATTACCAGGAAATTTTATTTCTTGATATACACTATTAAAAAAAATACTCTCATATGTTTGTAAGAAAACACAGGACAAAATGTTTTGGGGCTAAGAAAAAATTAGTTGAAAAATTTAACTCTCTTTCAATGCAGAGAATGTATGAAAAAATAACTTTTCTTTCACATAATGGAATGTAAAACAGTAGTTAAAATGAATGAAATGCTGTAAGTATAAGCATCTGCAATTTCAAAAGTATAATAATAAGTTTAAAAAGTAAATTTCAAAGGGATGCCTATGGTATGAAATGTTTATGTACTCTTTAAATGCCTCCAAAGCAATACTATATATTTTCTATGAGTAAATATTTACTGTATAAAAATATATGTGGGAGAAATACACACTAACTTCAGGATAATGACTAACTCTGGAGAGAAAAAGGGAAAAAAGGATGGAGGTAGTGTATAGCTTTCACTACTCCCATAATATTTATTTACTTTTTTGATTTCTAGGAGAAATGACTGATATGGAAAAATGTTACCATTTAATTACTGTATTATATTTAATAAACATATCTTATTTAGTATGTAGCAGTCACTGTTGTACATGCTTTACAAATATTACTTGATTTAATTCTAATGATAAAATCTAGGAGATAGCATTATTACAAGGCTTATTTTGTAGGCCAGGAGACTGGGGCAAAGAAAGTTTAAATGGCTTGCCCAGTTTCACAAAGAGCTAGATTTTGAAGCCAGGTAGTCTGTTTACTGATATCAGGCCCTTTCTTGTTTGGCTCATTTCTTCAACATCTGTAGTACATGTACATGGGTATTTATAATATAATTTTTCATACTTTGGAATATTCTGAAAGGTATCATATATAAAAGGAAATAATTAAAAATGAAAATGGAGGAAAGTCTGCTTGCTGCTATTAGGTGATAAACAGAGCATATATATTAAAAAAAACAGTTGATAGAAATAAGTCCCAAAATATCAGTAATCTTAATACATGTAAATGGTCTATACTCATTCATTAAATTTCGGTTCAATAATATTTACAAGAGAGCAGTTTAATGCATCAAGACATGGGGACTGGAAGTAAAAGGATAGAAAGAAAGAAACAACATAAATATTAACCAAAAGAAAGATGATATGTTTATATTAATTTTATAAAAGGTAGGCTTTAATACCAAAAAAAAAAAAAAAAGAAAAAAACACTTTTTAAAGATAGAGAAGGCAACTCCATCACGGAAGTCTTTCTTCAGCAAGAAGGTAGTTACTTAAAATTTGTGTGCATCTAATAAAATAACCATATATATACTCAAAAATGATAAAACTTCAGGGATAATTTTTTTAATCCACCCTTCTGGTAATTTTAAGTGTCAGTTTGACTGGGCTGCTGGATGCCCAGACATTTGGCCAAACATTATCCTGTTGTGTCTGTGAGGGTATTTCTGGGTGAGATTAACATTTTACTTGATAGACAGAGTAAAGCAGATTGCTCTCACCATGTGGGTGAGGCTTATGCAATCAGTGTAAGACTTGCATAGAACAAAAAGTATGAAATAAAGGGGAATTCCCCCTGCCTGTCTTTGAGCTGGAACTTTGTGTTTTTATACCTTTAGATTCAAACTAAAACCTTGGTTCTTCTTGGATCTTGAGGTTGCCAGGCTTCAAACAGGAACCACACCATTGGCCATCCTGGTTCTCAGGCCTTTGAACTCAGACTAGAACTATGCTATCAGTTCTCCTAGGTCTCTAATTTGCCAACTATAGATCTGAGAACTTATAAGCCTTCATAACTGCATGAACCAATTTTTTTATAATCTCTCTCTCTCTTTCTTGATATATATACACACACACACATATACACAAGAATGAAGCCTTGTGTATGTGTTTCCACAGTTACACATGCATATACACATATACACATGCTATTTTTTCTGCTAATGGAGAATCCAGACTAATACAACCCAAAAAATGATTAATTCAGTAAACATTTCTTGAAGATTGATGTTAATGTTTTAAAAATCATTAAAAAACAAGTTTTGAAAAAATAAATAAACAAACTTATTCTGATAGTTATATATCAATTTCCAAATATAATAATTTGAGAAAGAATATTTTTCTCAAGCACAAATAAAACTTTACTACTACTGTTTTACATTTGGTCACATACTAGTATGTAAGCAAGTCTTAACAAATGTCAAATTATCAGCATCTTAAACACCACAAGTTCTTTGACCTCGGCAATTAGGTGGGAGGTCAATTGCAAATGATTTAACTCCCCATTTATTTGAAAAATTAAAAAGCACAATAAAGCAGTTCTCAGGAATTTTATGAATCCATACATCAAAGAAAAATAAAAATTAAAGCATTCAAACGTACTCACACATGCATACAAAGATAACTGTACAAGATCTTACTGTGTTACTGCTTGTTATAGCAAAAGCCTTGAATTGACATAATTGTTCATCGTGAAAGAAAGAACTTTTAAAAAATGTATTGTACATCCAGAAAGTGGTATGCTATAGTCCATTAGTGTTATTAAGGAGAACAAAGTTGCTCTTTGTTGATTAAAGTATTATTAGGAGAAATAAATTAAGTACAGAATAGCATATAGAGTATACGCTCATTTTTAACCTAAAACATGTATTTTAATATAATGTATATTTGTAAGGAATTAAACAAATTTGTATTAGCGACAACTTCAGGAGGGAGAATTAGGCAGCTGGGCTGAAGTACTCTTTGTTATTGTCTAGGTTTTTTTTTCTTTCATTTCCTCTATACGTTTACAGTTTAAAATTACTAGTTAAAATGAAGAATGAATCTAAGAATTCCAGCCTAAAAATCTCTTCTTGAAATGTTGTCAAAGAGCTTTGGGATTCTTCCACAAGTGATTTTTTTTCCTTTGGTTTTAGTGCTGGCACGTGCATTAGAATACTCCCCAATAGAATCCATCCTCGTGAAAGTGTACCATATAATGTCATCAGTAAGTTAATATTTAAAAAATTAGGGTTCAGTTGTCTGAACTAAAGACAATAGGTGCCAGGAGACATCTGGAGACAAAAGGAAAGGAAAGGAGACATCTGGAATGAAGAAAGTGAGTAAAAGGCATTAATACTTCCTACATCACAATTTTACTCTGACAAAATTTCATGCAGAGACTTCAGCGAATGATTTTAACTATTGAAAGTTCTCCTGCAGTCCCTATTTCTTCAGATAAGAGTCTCAATATTACAATATTCTTAATTGTAGTATCTGATCTGAAAGGAAAAAAGATTGAGGTTCTGAGAAAAGTGAATACAAAACTCAGACGAAAGCGTGTTTAAAGTAGGCCTCAAATTTAAAAGCTTCAAATTTACTTACACATAGTTTTCTTGAAAACATGCATAATTTTAATTTTATTGCAGTCATCACTTTCAGACACTGGTTATTTTGGAGAAGTAGTCACAGAAATCTGAAAAATAAACGCCTGATGAGAATACTTAATTTAACCACATTCCAGAAGCCCAACTCTGAAAAGCAAAGGTGTTTCAAATATAACAGGCCAAATTCTACATTTTTCCTCTATTGAGAAAAGTGATATTGCACTGATTAAAAACAAATGGAGTGTTAAATAAAAAATAATTGGATTAGGAGGAGTCATTATATAGTGAGTTAAAATGACACATGAATAAATTGAGAAGAAAAGCAAGACAGTGATAGAAAACATATTGTCTATTAATTTAGAGTAATTATTTTTTGTTTATATAATATTGTCATTAAAAATAATTTACTGGCCGGGTGCGGTGGCTCAAGCCTGTAATCCCAGCACTTTGGGAGGCTGAGACGGGCGGATCGCGAGGTCAGGAGATTGAGACCATCCTGGCTAACATGGTGAAACCCTGTCTCTACTAAAAAATACAAAAATCTAGCCGGGCGAGGTGGCGGGCGCCTACAGTCCCAGCTACTTGGGAGGCTGAGGCAGGAGAATGGCGTAAACCCGGGAGGCGGAGCTTGCAGTGAGCTGAGATCCCGCCACTGCACTCCAGCCTGGGCGACAGAGCCAGACTCCGTCTCAAAAAAAAAAAAAAAAAAAAAAATTTACTTTTATGTATTTACTTCTAGCATGTGAGTGGTTTTTATTTTTTATGTTTGGATATCTGATCAAGGATTCTTCATAAATTTCATTTCTTCCCAAATTAGCTAGCTAATAGCTAGTTGTCTGAAAGCCGCTCATTAAGTAGTTTGTCTTTTCCCACTAACTTTAATATGAACTTGGCATGTATTTTGTTGACTCTTTTACTGTATCTCCAGGTCTTTATGTTGTTCAGATCTCAGTCATGGATCCTCTTTGCTGTTTGTTTGTTTGTTTGTTTTTCTTTCTTTTTTTGGGCTTAAACACCCTTTTCATGCTGACCATTAACCAAATTCTATCTCCAGGTCAGATCTTTGCTCTGACCTTCAGACTTGGCATATCCATCTGCCTGCTTTACTTCCCCACATATCAGAACCAGACCTTTATTTCATCCTCAAAACATACTTCCTCCTTAAGTATTTCACTATTTCAGAAGTTCACAGCACCAAATACTGTATATTTCAAGCTAGAAATATAGAGGTTAATTCTTGAGGCAGCATTTTCTCAATGACTCTTTATTTTTCACATCCAACTCTTCACAGGCTGTGTGTCCTACCCAAACATTATATAGACTTAGGTCGGGCGTGCTGGCTCATGCCTGTCATCCCAGCACTTTGGGAGGCCGAGGCAGGAAGATCACTTGAGGTCAGGAGTTCTAGACCAGCCTGGCCAACATGGTGAAACCCCATCTCTACTAAAAATACAAAATTATTTGGGCATGGTTGTGGGCACCTGTATTCCCAACTATAGGGGGTTGAGGCAGGCGAGTTGTTTGAACCTGTGAGGCAGAGGTTGCAGTGAGCCGAGATCACCCGACTGCACTCCAGCCTGGGCAACAGAGCAAGATTCCGTCTCAAAAACAAAAAAAGAAAAGAAAAGAATTATAATATAGACTTAGAAAATAACTAACCTGCAATTGTCCACCTTTTTTTTTTTTTTTTCTTTTAGCAATCTATCTCAGGTTAGTTTCTTTACAAAACAGCTGTAGCTCTGCAATATTAATGCTGGAGTAAGTACCATACTCTGCCAGAATTACTATCCTTTGCTTTGTCAGCAGAACAATGTTTCTTAAAAATGCTCACATGAGGCCAGGCATGGTGGCTCAGGCCTGTAATCCCAGAATTTTGGAAGGAAGAAGCAGGTGGATCACTTGAGGTCAGAAGTTACAGACCAGCCTGGCCAACATGGTGAAATGTTGTAACTACTAAAAATATCAAAAAAAAAAAGAAAAAGAATTAGCCATGTGTGGTGGCCCACATCTGTAATCCCAGTTAGTTGGGAGGCTGAGGCAGGAGAATTGCTTGAAGGCAGGAAGTGGAGGTTTCTGTGAGCTGAGATGGTACCACTGCAATCCAGTGTGGGCAACAGAGTGAGACTCCGTCTCAAAAAGTAAACAAGTAACAACAAACAAACAGAAAACAGAAACACCAAAATAAACCACATGAAGCTATACTAAATAAATCAAATGTCTTTGTTTTAGGGAAAAGTACAAGGCAAATAGAATACATTGTCATTATATGATCTTTATAACTGCACCCCTCAGGTAGTAGATATTTTAGACCCCACTCTTCATACACTTGAAATTTGGGTCTTGAAATACTCTTTTTTTTTTTTTTTTTTTTTTTTTTTCGGACTCTCTCTTTCCCCCCGACTGGGGTGCAGTGGCAATCTCGGCTCATTGCAAGCTCCGCCTCCCGGGTTCACGCCATTCTCCTGCCTCAGCCTCCTGAGTAGATGGGACTACAGGTGCCTGCCACCACGCCTGGCTAAAATTTTGTATTTTCCGTTGAAATGGGATTTCAGCCGTGTTAGCCAGGATGGTCTCGATCTCCTGACCTCGTGATCCACCCGCCTCGGCCTCCCAAAGGGCTTGGATTACCAGCGTATGCCACTGTGCCCGGCTTCGAAGTAGTTCTCTTCAAGTCTGATGTCAGATTATAAAACTGCCTTCTCCCACAATATGGTGCTATCTCCCCTTGAGAACCTGCTAGCGAATCAATGAGAATCAGGAATATCCTTTTCTAGGACATCTCCCAGCTGAGCCAAGGTTTATATTTTCTGGAGAGATATTACAATGTGCAATTTCACCAAATCTTTTACAACTTTAACCACAGTTATGCTTCAGTGGCCTACCTCAGTATCCAATACCCACACATCTGCCTTAACACAAAACAATTTGGAAGTTAATAAGAGTAATAATTCTCATTATAGCCTCTGACATCTGAAGATGCTTTCCAGTCTTCCATGAATATGTGAAATTCAGAATGTCAGTCTCCAAATTTTCAATATAATCTTAGTTGCGGTGGAACATTTACAGGAGATAATTTGCCACAGTGGTAAAACATTTTTGTTAAATACTGCTATTTTATAGCAAGACATAGTATTAACTGACACACAAGTGTGTCTCTAGAAATGCTATGTTCCTAAAGAAAATATTCAGAAATAGGTTTCTTACTTTTTTCTAAATTGCAGACTAGCAGATTTCTTATGCCTGTGAAATGCTAGATAGTTGGAATAGTATTTACCAAGAATGGAAAAGAAAATAAAAGCAGATGATTTGAGAAGGAGGAGGTGAGGAAAAGATAAAGTATTTCTTCCTGATTCCTGACTTGTTTTTCATTGTTTTTTTGTGTGTTTTTGTTCTTGTTTTTTACTTTCTCCTATGCGTCAAAGCAGACTTTTCCAAATATCCCCAAATAAAAACGTGGGTCTTAAAAAAATTCAGATTTTTTTTTTTTTTTTCAGAAGGAGTCTCGCTCTGTCACCCTGGCTGAAGGGCAGTGGCGTGATCTCGGCTCACTGCAAGCTCCGCCTCCCGGGTTCACGCCATTCTCCTGCTTCAGCCTCCTGAGTAGCTGGGACTACAGGCGCCCAACGCTACGCCAGGCTAATTTTGTTTTTGTATTTTTAGTAGAGATGGGGTTTCACCGTGTTAGCCAGGATGGTCTTGATCTCCTGACCTCGTGATCGGCCTGCCCCGGCCTCCCAAAGTGCTGGGATTACAGGCGTGAGCCACCGCGCCCGGACAAAAAATTCAGATATTTCTAGGTAGTTTCCTTCAAAATCCTGGTTCAGTAATCTGAAATGAGACTTGGAGAACCAGTAGTTTAATAATCTGCTAAGTGATTATTACCAAAATGACAATTACAAAATATTTATTAAATCATCCAGGAGCTAGGTAATTTGAAACATTTAATAATTGTTTCTTACTATAAAGGTAAAGTATTTTGTTAAAATGGCTATTTAAATGCAACATTTATTAAAAGGATAGATTTGAGCACTTTAGCGCTTTCTAATGAACATCTTTTAAGTATGTTTTCTAAAGTGGCAAAATTCTTTAGTTCATTTGAAGTTAGCATTATAGTCACAAAATAATTTCTAAGTTGACTTGCTGAAAATCTTCAGATCATAAGTTCTAAAAATTATCTTGGGGGTTTATAAAACTCCAGAAAAGCGCTATTAAAAATATACTTAAAATACCAATATCCAAAAAAATGACAAATAACTCTCACAAATATACAAGAAAAAATATAGACAATCTAACCTAGTAGAAGAAAGCAGGACAAGTGACTAGTTAGATCCGTTTCAGAAAAGAGGAAAGTCAAATGACCAATAAAACATGACTAGATGCTGGAGCTCATTAGTAATCAGGGGATATGAGTCAAAATCAGATGAAATTCCAACTTTCATTCATTAGCTTGGCGACTGTTCACATAATAATACCAGGTGCAGCCAAGGAAGTAAGGAAGAGTAAGTTTGTTCCCTCAACCCACAGAACTATTTGACGATATTTAGTAAAGTTAGGGTAACTAAAAACTTTATTGTTCAAACTGAAACTTTTTTAGAACATAAAAGTACTAAAATAAACAAAATTATTTCACATTTAATATATTGTTTACTCACAAACTGCTTTTACTATATTGATGGGCCTATAAAAGAGTTCTCCTCAAACTATTTTTGAAAAGAAAATCCTTCAAAAATTTAAAACCATAATTACTTAAAGGAAAACAGAAAAATAAATTCTTTTTATTTATTATCTAAATATTAAAAAATAGCAGGCAGAATAATTATTCTGGAACATTTTTATATGCATTAATCACTATTGTAGCCATAATTATCCATGGTTCTTTTCTACAAAATGTATTTCTTTTCATTTTTCATTGAGTTTTTAATAAAATTACTTTCAAGCTTTTTCAAAGTTGCTTCTCGTCACCAATAAAAAAGGTTATCAACAATGTTTAGCTTTTTAATCCAACTTTAAAAAACATTTATCATATTGTTCAGTCTTTTATTCCTGGCAGAATAAACTTTCAACAACTTTATTTTGGTTCCAATGATTGATTAAAAAATGGAAATTTTTTAAATCTAATTTTCCGTTACATGGAAAGCGGCATTATTCAACACTTTTGAAATTTCTTCTGTTGCTAATGGAGCTAACATAACTAACAATTATTGATGTATATTTCATAAATGCAGAAAAACGATTAATTAGATTAATTTAAAAAGCACACAATTTATTTTTAAAACAGTAATTTAATCCAAAAAAGCTATGCTTCTCAGAATTATATGCTTACTTTTTCTAAGTTCACATATTAAACCTCTGAAATGTCTTCAGGCACAGTTTTCTTAGTATAACTAAGTATTCACTTTTGAAATAGCAGCAGGTTTTTTCCCCTCAGCTTTCTATCTTCTGGATTCCAGGATATCATTGTTAGCCTTGTGGTCCCATTTGTGGACTGAATTGAAAATGCCAACAAACACATTGTACAAGTTTTATGACTGTACAATATGTTTGCAGACATTTTTCAATCCACAATTAGATTGAAAGGGAAATTCAATAATTTTAAATGAAATATGTACTTGCATTTTTTTAGGTCATTGCTGTGAAACAGATTATTTTTTAAAAAGTCATCATTACCAAGCAATTTACACATAAACACTTGTAGGTATATGAGAGATGACAAAACCACTGTAGCCAGACCAATTAACTCCTCTCTGTGTGCTCAGCGTCACATAATTTACATATATCTAGCCTATTATTTCCTTCATTTTTCCCAAACTCACCATATGATGGTCTGGCAGTTTCATGTAAGTGGATAAAAAAACTGTCAAGTACTTCCTCCATCACCATACAAGATTGGAAGAAGTTAGCTATCCCTCGCCACCACTGACTCATTGGATATTGGTTTATTATCAAACACTCTGCATGCTGTCCTTGAAAGAGTAGCATTATCTATGTTTTGTGTGAAATGGGTGAGGAAAATAAAGTTGATTTTCAGACTTAACCCCCTATTGAAGTCATAACTCTGTTAACATTTTATTTTCATCACATACTGGTAGTGCCATGACAATAGCTGTAAGTATTAAACAAAATGAACATTTAACAAACCCATGCTGGCTTTAATCAATGTAACTTATGATAATAGTTCATTAAAAATGAAAATCCAGGACATATGTTAAGCCAATTAGGATAGAGGAAAAATAGTAATGAAGTGGTACTTCTGGGAGCAAATGAGGATATTTGGTCCCCTCAAAGTTAAAACTGTACATACACTGCAGTCCAGCTATCCTCCTAGTATATTCATTAGAAATTCTCACACACATGCACCTGGAGACATAGAGAAGGGTTTCTATTGTACCGTTTCGATAAACTCATCAGGAACATGATGGAATTCAGTGGCATGAGATATATGCTATCAATAACGGTAGCTCTCAACAAGAATGTTAAGAGGAAAAACATGAAATAATACCCACCCATGTTATTCACATAAACATTGAAAATTCACAAAACACTAGTATTATTTAGAAATATGAATTTGATACATTTATAAAAATCTAAAGGTAATACCAGGTTCATGATAATGGCACCTCTGGAAATGGAGAAAGGGAAATAAACTTGAGGGGGTATATTTCAACTATAACCAAATGTAATGTAAATAGGACAAGATATGCATTAATAGGTGTTATTTCTAGGTGGGGTTAAATCAGTATTTATTACATTGTATTGTATTTATTATGTTTAAAAATTTTATTCAAAAACAAATAACTTTTATAATGAACAATAGTTAATTTAATTTTGAATCACCTTGTGCAGTAATTGCTTTAAAATTTGTTTGTCCCCATTGTCACTTACAAGAAATTTTAAAATAATTGGAAAAAGGTTTTTTCAAAGAAAAGCATTTTATCAATATAAGTATGAAATAAAATATATAACCAGCACATCATTTTGTTGACTCATTACCCATATAAAATCATGCAGTAGGAGGAGACAGAACAATATATTCAGAATTTGACTTATGAATAGAGGAAGTAATTCAATGTGTATTTAAAAAATCTTCTTAAGACATACAAGTGGCCAGCAAACATAAGAAAAGGTGTTCAAAATCACTAATCATCAGAAAAATGCATATCAAAACCACAATAAGATACCATGTCATATAAGTCAGAATTACTATTACTAAAAAAAACCAACAAACAATAAACAAATATGTGTTAGCAAGAATGCAGGGAAAATGGAACACTTCTACACTGTTGGTGAGAATTTAAATTAGTTCTGCACTATGGAAAAAGCAGTTTGCGGTTTCTCAAAGAATTAAAAATAGAACTACCATTCCACCCAGCAATCTCATTACTGGGTATATGCACAAAGGAAAATAATTCAGTCTACCAAAAAGACACATGCATTCTCATGTTCATCACCATAGCGAAGACATGGAATCAATGTAGGAGCCCATCCATGATGAATTAGATAAAAAATATGTCCATATGCACCCTGGAATACTACACAGTCATAACAAGAACGAACATGGATGCAGCTGGAGGTCATTTTAAGCAAATTAACGCAGAAACAGAAAACCAGATATTGAGTGTTCACAATCATAGGTGAGAGCTAAATCATTAGGGTATGCAGACATAAAGATGGGAACCATAGACACTGGGGACCCCAAAAGAGGGACAGAGTGATAGGGGCAAGGGCCAAAAACCTTCCTGACGGATACTATATTCATGATCTGGGTGATGGGATTAATAGCAGACTAAACGTCAGCGTCACACAATATACCCTTGTAACTAACCTGAACGTATACTCTCTGAATCTAAAATAAAAACAGAAATAAAAAATAAGGTAACATGCATTACTTAAAGAAATGATAGATTACATTTCAGAATTGAAATTATTACAGTGATGAATGATTGAAACATGCTAATAAAATCTATATAAGCTTAATGGAAACAATGAAGTCTCTTGACTGTCTTTTAAAGTACAAAAGATGGGAATAGCTACCTTTATGCAAATTAACTTGACTTCAGTTGCACTAATTAAGAGAGTTACAGCTTAGTCAATCAAATGGTAATCGATGAGTTATAATTGATGTCAAAATTCTACTTTATTAAATTACCTTTGAAATTATGTCCCAAGTTTTCTTCTGTTTTGAGAAACATCACTTTACTAATATATAGAAAAAAGACTGATTGTGCAGATTAGTATGATTTCAATAAAACACATTTCATCTTCTAATCTGATAAGAACTTTCCAATCCATAAAACACTGTAAGAGAAAACTGTGAATCAGGCTAGACACACATTTCAAAGAGCTGATGAGGTTGCAAATCACGTATGCCTCACTCTCGTGTTACCATGATAATGCCTAGCACTTCCGTGGTGTTTCCTAGCTTCAAAGAGCCTACAAACTTTAACTAATTAATCCCTACACTACCCAGGGAGATAGTGATAACAAGCCCCTTGAAGAGAGCATCTAACTATATAATTCACACTTGCTTATATATAGAATTCAGCATATACACCATATTGTGTTTTCCTATCTTTCTATTTCAATCTTCAGAGAAAAGATATCCATATGTGAATATATGATGCATGGCTATCTATTGTGAATAAAATTATATACACTGCATTCTGTCTGTAACTAAAAGCTAATAGAGAAAGATATATGTACAACCAACACATAAAAACATCTGGTACATTCTGTTGTATTTTCTTTTCTCACTCATTTTACACCTTATTCTCAGGTATTACAGAATAGACTTGATAGATTTGAATAGGCTAAAACCTTTCCGTGAGGAATATACAATAATCTTGTTAATTTTTATAATTATTTTATTTATTTTGAAAGTGTATTAAAACCAAAAATGTATAGTTATGCTGCATAGAAAAGAAAATCATATGTGAAACTTCACCCAAATGAAAGAATATTTAACCACTGTATTAAGAATTCTCTCTAGCAGGATTCCTTTCTCTCTGCAGGTAGCTGGCTACAGGGGTCTACCAAAACAAATCTATTTCTGCAGTAAAGGCCAACACTGGGTCACTCAGGAAAGAACGTTTTTAGTCTGAAAAGCACAGTGCATCTTTTCCCTGAATAGGGTAAATTCTTATCCAGTTTTACTGTTCAACTAAAAATTCAATTAAAATTAATCATTTTCTTTTTTATGACAAAGAAAATCTGGTTACTTTCTAATTACTTATCCAATATTTAATTTCTATAACTACCTAAAATTACATAGACATACACATATATACATACAAGAGAAACAGTACAATTGGAAGAGCATCCAATGTGTACATGTGTTCTTTTTTAAAAAATGCTCTAATGTACCGTTTCACATTAAGGTTATAGTTATAATTCAATCAATGAGGTATTTTACAGGAGTCCCTAGGACATCACTGGAGAAAGTATGTATAATGCAAGAAACATTTCCCTATTCATACATTTTCCTGGAGAATAAAATTATACTGTATAGTTAAAATGGTTAACTTTGTTGTCAAAGACTGATACTGGTTAAAGTTTATTTTTTTAAATATTCTTTTTATTTCTTCAGAACGTTTTGAAATATCTTTCATGTATTTAATTTCATGTGGGTATAGACAGCCAAAGAAAATGGAGAATACTATTTATTCTCATAAGGTTATTATCTCCTGAGTGTCAAATTTGTTACGAAAGGAGAAATGCATCCTCTACTCCTACTTTAGGACCAGACTTTCCACCAATAGATACTAAATGTGAAAATATCTGTGTGATTAAAGCCGTTGTTCTGTAGAAAACACTATTACAGTTTGAGATTGAGCCCTAATGATTGGTCTTGGGATCTTTGAGACTTTGGTCAAACTAATTTCTAAGCTTATTTCTAAGATTTTCTCTGTTGCAAGAATTATTGACTCTTTAGTCAAACACTCTATCCTGGAAAATCTAACCTAGTGGACCATTTGGTTATGAGATGATTAAAAAAAAAAAAATCTGCAATGCAGATGACCAAAACTATAGAGTTTCAAGGAAAAGTACTCTGTATAACAATATCAAAGTTTGTCTCAATTATGACCATTTCCGCATTATGATAACTATGCCACATTATGTGGCATTTCCAGGAATCATGTCTTGTTTTGTCTTTATTTTTGAATGTAGATTTACCTCTGCAGGTTAATATTCTTTCTTAGGGCCATTTGTATAAATTTTGCAACATTTAATGGGAGCTCATACATGGAGATCTAATACAAGGTAAAGAATGAGACAGGTGTTTGAGATGGCTTAGCCTGGATGAAGAGGGGGCACTCTTTCTTCATGCTGAGTCTCTAACTTCTGATAGGACAAACTACACAATGATTAAGAGTTTAAAAATGACTTAATCTTTTATGTCCAATTTGTTGTTTTCTATCCTATAAACGCTTTTATGCTATATCTAAGACTTAAAATGTTTTAAACATTAGATTTTGATCTTTAGTACACCATGTGGAGGTGCCCACACAGTTGTTGCCTGTAAGAACTCATGTACAGACAGAAATCAATAACTTGCAGCTGAGAAGGCAGTGGTCCAGTACCAGGATTTTAGCTGAGGCATGTATAAGCCTCTCAGGAATTCTCACAAGTATTTGGGGAAAATGAACCTGGTTTACCAATGCTCCTAAAAAAGTTAAGCAAAAGAATATTCTAGAGTATAGTTTCCTGAGCAGAAAAGTGAGAAAGGCATATATGAATTTGAGATAGGAAGAACACACTGTGATTGCAGGAGAATAGAAAATCCCAAGCTGCAGTTTCACAGGACTAGCAAAAAAACCTTTGTCCAAACAGCTGCATAAACTAGATGCTGATAAGACTCCAAAAAACCAGGGTGAGGGTCAAGCTGGCTAAGACTAACTGTACCCAACATGGAGCTGGACTTGAGCTAGGTTTCACCTAGGACCTCATTATATGCTCATTCACATACTAAATTACACATCCACCAAGACCATGAAAGTTCCAGGAACATTCATATCTGGTGTAAAAATGGATGACACCACAGTTCTGAGAAATCTCTACCATTTCCCCAAAATCTTCATGAATATTCCACACCTTGGTTAAAGAAATCCATAAAGGGAGCAGCCCCAAACTCCCTTGTGCAGCTCTCTTGAGTAGGCATACACTCCCCTTTCTTAAGTGTGTATTTCATTTTGCAATAAATCTCTATACTTTCACTATCTTCCTACTCATCCTTCTCACTATGGTGTCAAGAGCCTAGATACTGGCTGGGGTTGAAGTCCCACCATGTTTGGGGACCTTCCCTAGCCCACTGGTATCAAATTCAGCCTGAGGTTTTTTTGTTTGTTTGTTTGTTTTGTTTTGTTTTGTTTTTTGGTGTAAATCCTCCAATATTCCAAATCAAAGTTACATTATAAAGCATGTCTGAAATGGGTTAACTAAAATTGAATGGGTTAACTAATTGAATGAGTTAACCATTCAATTTCCAGTTATTTTCCATCATTAATGAAAAGGAAGAACTCATGATATCTAACCTTAAACTGTAAGGCTATTTTAATGTTTATAAAGCGTCGTTAGCTTGGGGAAAACAAATGTTAACTGTGTTTTCTTTTGCAGGGGGGTTAAGACGTTCTTAGAATTTTTACTTTGCCTTGAGTCTGGCCATCATGTTAATGATAAACACTGGACAAAACTAACAGGAGAAGTTTGCACCAGGAATTCTCTGCTTCAAAACAAAAGTTGTTTTGAACTGCGACCTTGAAAATGGTATCTTCAAACATAAGGAGCTGAACAATACCATTAAAAAAAACAAGACCTTTGCAAAACTAATATTTTCAAAGTATATTACATTTTCACTGAAATATAAAAAGGGTAGTAGAAACTTCTCACTTCAATAATATTCCAGGAATCTTAATTATATTTTTTATACTTGTCAAGAGGTGTGTTGGGCACCAATTGCAGCTTTTAAAGTCCTTTTTAAAAACCTTCTTATTTGTTTTTTATGACTTACAATTTGGATCAAAGTCCCAGATAACTTCAATTACCTGTCTGACACTGTGCTATTTCCCTTGTGCAAAAACACAAAAGCTAAATGACTCCGTAGGTTAACAAATTAATAATAATAACAGTATATGGATAGATGACCATATAATATTTTTATTCTCCATTTGTACAATCTTTTTCTTCAATATTTGTGTTTTACCATGAATATTAACATTAAACTCTTGTAAGCTGTATTTTTTAAACTAGGATACCAATGATAATTTTTTCCCTTTCTGTCTATAAAAAACATTTTAAGGCTTTCTCTGTTTTTTAAAAGTTCAATATATAATTATCTTAGTAAATAAAAATTATATTCATCCAAGCATACATTTGCTGTCCATATTATCTTAATTTTTAGCTTGTGGCACATTCACTTTATGGGCAAGTACACTTGGCACTCTCAGTTTATTCTCTTGAATAAACAGGCTTTCAGTGACTTTATAATTCTTTTGGAAAGAGATCTCAGAACTAAGTTCTTTCATTCTATTTTTAAGTAATCATGAGCAATCCAATTATATGACTAAAGATGATCCAAAAGTAACTGGAATTGTTCATAATTTATTTTTTTCTGGAGATAAGAGTCTTTAAAAATCTTAACTAAAACCTCTCTATTATGATATCGTTAAGAAAGATTATTATTAATGTTTCTTACAGTAGAGAAGGGTTTCTAATTACATAGAAATAATGAAAATATAAAGATTGAAAAAGATGATAACAGAAGAAACCTTAACTGCTGGATTAGTGAAATACACACAGTAACTTTTCATTCAAATTACATACATTTTTAAAAAGGAACAACTTTTAATGTCCTTTTTTTGGATCTTTTTCTGCAATTATGCTAACAAGTTACATGCTGAGAAAGGATTAGTCCTGATGGACAATCAAAGACAATGCTTCCTTCCTGGTAAAAAGGTGAGAAAGGATGTAGGTAACTGAGCTGCAGTTATTAGGCATAGCGGCAGGAGGTCCATATGACCAGTTAGGGAGTAAGATCCGAGTTTGCTAAAGCAGAGAAACTGCCTAGTCACTATTGTTGATTCCTTAGTGCCATCATATATGTAACACCTCTGAGTTGGAGGTGAAAACCATGTTGTACACATCTCCCTGTCTGTTCAATTTAGTGTTCATCCTTCAGCTTGGCAGCCATGACACCTGGCCAGGTAAAAACCCCTAGTAAGGTGAAGCATTTGGCATAGCAGCAGGACATGGGCATCTGCAAAATCTGAAGGAAGAGATTACGTCCCTAAGGAGAAGAATCAGAAATAACCTACTGTTTTGTATTCAAAAGAACGAGAGGGAGGGAGTGAGGGATAACAAGATTTTAAAGGCAAAATTAAATTGCGTTTTATTGCATCCTCCTTAATGGTTCTTATAGTAGCCAATATAGCAAAATGATGGAAAGGAGATAACAAAATATCCTGTTAACTTTTAATGATATTACCATTAATGATTGTGATATATTTTCATATATTTTTATATCTCAGTTAGTGTTTTATTCAATGTTACTGTCTGAAAATATCTTTCTTAATATCAAAGTCTGAAGCCTAAAATCAGATAAGATATATTTTCTCTTTACTGCTAATTGCTTACATTACGTGTCAAAATTCAATTCCACCATTTTTGAAATATTAAAGTAGCATAATAGGTGTGCAGTTAGCTTACCCCACATACATTGTATAAACTACTGATATTAACATGAGAAAACTACAGGTCTCCAAATGAACTAATCATATAATACTAAGTAAACATCCCTGTGTCTTAAGAATATGGGGTTAGGTTACATTCCAAAAGGATAACGTGGAATAAAAACATGGTATCTTAGAAATGGGTGTCTAATACAATCATTTTTAATGTACCTCCCAGAGATTGCTTAAAGGCAAAGGTGACCACAAGGCCAGTGGTAGATGGTTACAAGCCGTCTTCCCCACCATCTGTGTAAATAGATTCAAAGAACCAAACGCTGCAGTTTCAAAAATTAAACTACAAAAGGCTATATCTATAACTGTACACAAAATTGCTTTGCCTACCCCTTCTTCTTACCCCCTACTACTTCTGGTGCTATTAAAGAAAAAGAATGTCTGAAGACCACCAAGAAGAAAAAGGGCAGAAGGAGGACATGGGAATAATTATTTTCAAAGGTGTCTTGAAACTGTAGTTAGTCCTTCTTTCTGTACTCTGTAGAAGTAGTATCCCTGCATATAAATCAGGTTGATGTGTTCAGATCACATTTGTTCATAAAAATGTGCAATTTCCAGTGATAAGAATTCTACATTTCTTTCTATTTTCCTATTGTTTTAATTTGCAATTAGATAGTTAAATATGATGATATTTGGAATGGTATGCTATATTGCTGTTATTTGTGAGCATTTACCCAAAAATTGTGGATACTCCCAATCTCAGCAAAAGATACAAATTATCAAATAACCTTTTTAGTTGTGCATCTTTAACCTATTACTCTAAAATGTGCCTTGTACAATCAAACCTAAATTTAGGAACCTAAGCTTTCCTAAATTCCTTAAGGAAAAGGAATACAGATTTTGATCAAAACAGAAAAACTGCAAGTCGGTATGTCATAGGAGAGAGGGGTAGGAAGATGATGGTGATGATAGTGTATTTCAGTTTTTGAAAATGTAGTCAGCCTTTGTTGAAATCTGTGTGTCAGATATACAACATACAATTAATCCCCTATAAGATAAAGATGAAAAATTAAGACAGAGTTCTGAGGGCATGTGGCCCAGTATGAAAATCATATGTATCTTACTCAAAAATCATTTTCTGGCGGGGCGCGGTGGCTCACGCCTTTAATCCCAGCACTTTGGGAGGTTGAGGCGGTTGGATCATGAGGTCAGGAGTTCAAGACCAGCCTGGCCAAGATGGTGAAACCCCATCTCTGCTAAAAGTACAAAAAGATACCTGGGTGCTGTGGCAGGCGCCTGTAATCCCAGTTACTCAGGAGGCTGAGGCAGGAGAATCACTTAAACTCGGAGGGCAGAGGTTACAGTGAGCCGAGATCACACCAATACACTCCAGTCTGGGTGACAGAGTGAGACTCCGTCTCAAAAAAAAAAAAAAAAAAAAATTTCATTTTTTTATCCTGCAAACCTACTGTATTTCTTCTGCAATTATTGTTTCACAGGTAAGAAATTTGCTGACATCTGAAACATTTAAGTCAATTAAAAGTTTAAAATATAACTTCTCTAAGTAACTAGCAGGGTATGTTCTTTCTGATTAGAAAAGCTGTGAAGTTCACTGTGCCTTCTTTTGTTTACTGACTACTCAGAGCTCAACCTATTCTCTACCAGTATATTACCACAGTGAATAGCACATTTATTTGTTCATTTCATGGTCTTTAATTTCTTTCTCTGAAGTTTATATATCAGCATTTTTTGAAGCAGCTAAGACAATTTTTATAATCAGATAGGAAATAACAAAAAATATGTTGCATAATCTATTACATCTCTATAATCTGAGACTGCATTTTCATATTCCCATTTTATTTTTCATTACTTTTTTTTCTTTTGTTCATTTAATGAAATGGTAAATAGATCCTTTTATAAAATGGTCAGCTTCTGTTTTTCAAATTTAAGATGATGCCTGTAGACCTACATGTAAAACATCAGTCCCTGGAACCGACAGGCAACCCTGCATGATCCTACTTCTCTCTGGCTTCTCTACCTTTGTGCTTTAAATAGGAGCAAACATAAGTGCTTTTTTTTTTTTTTTTTTTTTTTAAACCGACCTTCATTTGCCATTGCTTGAGATGGTCCTGTAAAGAACTTAATGCCCCTCCCTGCCTATTAGAGATTAAAGTGAACATAGCTGATGGTTTGAGAGTATGGCCTTTTAAAATGGTAGCTCAATAGTGACATAAAAACTAGAAAACTCTTCTACAAAAAAAAAATTCATGAAAATTGCCAATATGAGTGACAAATTTACCACATATTTTTTTCTACCTTCTCTTCTGAGACCTACATTAAATTCATAAATGATAGTAAATAGAAAAAAAAAGAGGAAAAAGGTATACACTGCTAATGACAAATAACTTTTAATGTCATGAGACATAGAGAAAGTCACCTACATGGCAGCAGAGCAGCTAAAGTCACAGTCTGCAGAATGTCTGAAAGGAATTCAGCCAAGAAGGACTCTGCAGAATCCCCAAGAGCCTCTAGACTAAAAAACAGAAGCTTTGCCTGAGAACAGAAATAAGGTATAGGTCTGTATGACATGTGCATTGAACTACTGAGCCCTCTATCTTCTTCACTACTCTGATATAAGAACTTCTGCAATTGGGTAAGTGTCCTCCCCAGCTTCTACTAAGGCACATAGAATGCTTCTATTCTATTACCAGGTTTTTACCTGGGTCCAAGAAGAGCAAGACATTTGAAGAAAGTTTCCAACATGCCAGTGTGAACCTACAATCAATAAACAGAAAATTTCTGTCCTCATGGAGCATATATTTTAGAAGAATCAGAAGTAACTGCCTAATGTTTTCAAGTCATTGATGTAAAAACTGAACTTGGAGAATGGAAGAGTGATGCAGGAGACAGCTGCATTCAACTTTAATTATTCTATAGAATTTCATTTTAACGTTATGTACATGTATTACTCAGAAAAATAAATATGTATGTAAATATGCTTGTGTACATTAACACACATGATAATCCATAGATTTGCCTAGTTAGTGGCTCAACTCTGTCTCGTGGCTCTTTTACCACTGCTCTGGGAGATTATATCCCTTTCATTCCAAAAGTTGCTGTACCACAAAGTTAAAACACAAGGGCTCAAAAATCAATAAAATAAACAAACAAAAAACTGTTTTGTTTTGTTTCTGTTTTATTGAGATATATTGCCTCTAGTTTTAGTGACAAACAGTTTGCTACTGTTTTTTTGGTTTTGGCAAACCCAAAACTAGAGAAATTAATCTGTGTTGGATGAATGGTGAAAGTAATCTTATCTTATATTACTATTATCATCACTTAATGCCAAAGATATTTAATAGGCTTATTTTAAATCTGTATTCCACCTGTTCTGTAACTCAGTGGCAGATAAGGTAGATCGTTCAGTTTGATGTAGCTCTTTTGAGGAGGTTTTCCTACTCAGGTGTTTAGTTATTTTCAACAGTGATCTCATTTTATCTTGGAGTGTCACTCTCCTTTCAGTATGGGATAAATGTCCAGGGGCAGGTCTCAGTGTTAATTTTATCTGTTTGAAGCTATTCTACCAGGCAATAGCTATGAGCAGGGCTGTACATTTTACTCACTCTTGTGAAACAACATTAGTATCAGGCCTCACACCTGGGTAAAATCTACACCCTAACGGACTTGGAGGAATGGTTATAGAAGTTGATCAGTTAATGCATCTTTGAATAAATTTGTTTACCCATTTAAGGCCCTGAAAGTAACTCAAGGACTCCAGCACTGGCATGCGTATGAGCAGAGTTTAAAAGGATTTCCTCTGGCCTGTCTTCTCATTGATTTCTCCTGCAATTCTGCTCCTCAGGTTACAGAGATATGTCCAGATAAAACCATCCTTTATTCTTTCTAGGGGTTTTACAAAGGGACTATTTTGTGGTGGTGGTTTTTAACTCCTGGAATCCTTACTTACGTTTCATGTTTGTAGTTTCACTGGAGTTGATTTTGGAGAACAAACTGCCAGCCTTGGCTAATTCTCTATCTTGTTACTGACCAGAAATCACACGTTTGTGTAAACATGAAGTTCCATAATTTGTCCTCATTCCTGTTTGTAAGATTACGATTATGCAGAACATAATGATTAGGCAAAGAGTAAATGGTGAATTTTAGAAATCTCGCATTGACCAATAATTGAGATGCTTTGTGGGAAGGCTTCTCAGGGGAAAACGGGGAATTGGTCACAATACTGGAAATCTCAGAGAATGTGTGACTATTCCAACACCTGATGGAAGTCACATATATCACTTATTTTATTTCTGATCAGAATATCTTCTCCTTTAATGTTGTTATCACCTCAGAGAAATTAAATTCAGGAGAACAACCATGGAACCCCTCCCTACTGTGTTATAATGTGAATTCAGAACATTGAAATGATTATTAAGCTTCCTGAATAGTAACTTAATTTTAAACCAAGAGCAAATCTAAAGTTGATGTAAGAAGTAACATCATTAATCTAACAAAATTACCAATTCAATCTCAGCCTTCTACCTTCTGGAAAAATCTCATGTTTTATCTTCTTGTTTACTGCAAAAGTCAAGCAGGTGATTTATGCAATGCGTGTAACTTTTCAAATAAATTAACTCTACAAAAATATGTCTCTTTCCACTGCATGTATGTGAAAAATGTTCCGAGCACTGTAAGTAGACTGAATAAACATTTATTTTCACAGATGTGGGAATGTATACTTGCTTCATTTAATTCTGAGAGTATGATAAAAATATGACAATATTAAGATATTGGATAAATGTTGAAAGCCTAACATTGAATCCAACAAAGGTGCTCAGTGTTTGGAAAAACTGTGCTTAATATAGCCCTGCCATGTTAATATAGCCTATTAAAATGGAAGTTACCTGCAAACATTTTGTCTTAAGACTTTTAGATGGAACTATTGACCAATATATTTTTTCAGAAATTAGATTATGAGTTAGTAACATGAGGAACTTTCATTGGAATTTAACTTTAATAGTTACATTTTTAAGTTACCTTGACAATGCAAGACAAGTTTTAAAATCTTGTTTGAATAAATATTTGGGCATTATAGGAGAATGAAGCCATTAATACAGTGGGAGCAAGTTTATGTTAGCAATTTTTTAAATGAAACTATAAGATAATAAAAACTTATACATATAAAAGAGGATTCATTGATCTTGAGCTTTGGAAAGTTCATGGAAAATTCAAGACTTCCAAGGGTCAGTTTCTCATCATTAAATGAATCAGTAGGAGAATTACTGCGGGACAGTTCTCTGAGTGGTCTTGGGTGAACCCAGTTCTCCTCACTTTCTCACTTGTAGTTCTAAACAGTAATTATACTACATACTAGGAATGCGACATCCTGAAATAATGGGGAAGCGGGCTTGCAAAGCCAGGCTCTATTCTAGGCCTCCCCAAAACAGGATATCCTTCAATGCTTTGCCCAGGTGAGTTATGGAACATCAAGCTATGTAACCTGAAGCAGGCTGCCTTTTGCCCCATTTGTATCCTCAGCTGTGGAACAAGTCCGGCACATTCAGCCAAGTCTCCATCCACCCCACAGAACTTGCCTGAGCATTGGGGGATCAGGTCACACTGAATCCTAGACTTCTGTTGTCCCTTGCCACCTATCAAGCAATCAATCCACTTCATGTAATTTGCTGTATATGAATGTTCAGTCTCACGCAACTCAGACAGTTTGGTAGCCAGAGCACAGCAAACTGCTTCACACTTAGTTCAAGGAAGTGCTCTGAAGATTAAATGAAATACTGCACACAAAACTCTTACAACATTATCTGGCATTTTACATTGTTAAATAGTAGCTAATATTCTCTGCATAATGCATTATTGTAGTTGCTGATTCTTATTCACATTTTAATATGATTTGCTAAATTGAAGCATAATTTGTTAAAGAATAACCATGTTAAACTATCTGGAGACTAATCATGGTAGACACAATTCAAAGAGGTAGCTAATGGTAAACAAAGAATCACATAAATACCAAATATTAGAACTTCATTCGCCTCAGAGAATATATAACCTAACCTTTCCATTTAATATTAAAAATGAGAAGAAATAGACTCAGTGTGTCTTTAAGTCACATGTCATATAGATTAAAATCTATCCAGTTACAGAATTAATTCCATCAGGAGGAAGTTCAAAGAGGTGGTTTCTAAATAGAGATGTCCAAAATGGAAAACCTGCTGATACAGACGCCAATGTACTTCCCACTTCAGGCATTTAAGCAGACATGAGCAGGTCAACTGTCCACAATACCTGTAGTAGATGGTACTAATCAGAGGGTGAAATTAATATAGACTAATAATTCTTACAGTTTAAACCTTCAGCGCTTTTTAAAATAAAAGTTAATTTACGTTGCCTTTAAACATGGTAAGGATTAATGGGAAGTAAATGCATGGGAAGCGCATGGTGGTGGTCATGATGCGCAGATACAGGAGGCAAAATATCAGATTGGGCTAGGAAGGAATCAATTAAAAGAATTGTAAGAGAACACCTATGTTAGATACCAGACTATAATATAAAGTTGAATAAAAATGGAATATTTATGTAACACTCTAACAGGCAAAATGAGAAAAATATTAGTTACATTTAGTGTGATGTTTCATTGCAGAAATCGTTAGAAACCATCAGAATTAATTATCTATGCTGTACTTAGAAGACATAAACAGCACCAATTTAGTGCAGAAGTATCTCGAGGGTAATAGTGAGCTAAAATGTGAATAGAGACTATAGTATTAAGTTATTTCGAGATTTTCCTCTATTATTTTTAATGCTAGGTACAACTCAGACCATTTCTAAAAGATTTGGTTTAGGGAAAAATTAAACTAATATTATTTTTCTGTTAAATTTTCACAGCATTGAAAACATGTTTTTTTAAATGTAAGGAGCAGCTTTGAACTATGTCCAGAATTGGTCGGCCCCTGGCAGTGAGTGTTACATTTCTTAAAGATGGTGTGTCCAGAGTTTGTTCCTTCAGATGTTCAGATGTGTCTGGAGTTTCTTCCTTCTGGTGGGTTCGTGGTCTCGCTGGCTTCAGGAGTGAAGCTGCAGACCTTCCTGGTGAGTGTCACAGCTCATCAAGGCAGCGCAGAACCAAAGAGTGAGCAGCAGCAAGATTTACTGCGAAGAGCCAAAGAACAAACCTTCCACAGCCTGAAAAGGGATCAGAGCAGGTTGCCAGTGCTGGCTCAAGCAGTCTGCTTTTATTCCCTTATCTGACTCCACCCACATCCTGCTGATTGGTCCATTTTATAGAGAGCTGACTGGTCCATTTTACAGAGAGTTGATGGGTCTATTTTGGCAGAGTGCTGACTGGCACGTTTACAATCCCAGAGCTAGACACACAGTGCTGATTGGGGCATTTAAAATCCTTTAGATAGACATAAAAGTTCTCCAAGTCCCCACTGGATTAGCTAGACACACAGAGCGCAGATTGATGTGTTTACAAACCTTCAGCTAGACACAAAGTGCTGACTGGTACACTAACAATCCAGCTAGACATAAAAGTTCTCTAAGTTCCCACCAGATTAGCTATATACAGAGTGTTGATTGGTGCATCCATGGAACACTGAGCTAGACACAGAGTGCTGATTGGTGCATTTACAATCCTCCAGCTAGACATAAAAGTTCTGCAAGTCCCCTCCCGACTCAGGAGCCTGGCTGACTTCGCCTACTGGATGCTGTGCCTAGGCCATTGGTGGAGCTGCCCTTAGGCGGTGGATGAGACCAGGTGCTGCAGAGCAGGGGGTGGTGCCTGTCCGGGAGGCTCAGGCAGCATGGAAACCCATGGGGGGGGGGGTGCTGCAGGGGGCACTGGGGGGGTTTGGGGAGGGCTCAGGCATGGCGGGCTGCAGGTCCGTGCCCTGCCATGTGGGGAGGTGGCTGAGGCCAGGTGAGAATTCGAGTGTGGTGTAGGTGGGAGGGCACTGTTGGGGGATCCGGCACACCCTCCATGGCTGTTTCCCGGGTGCTAATCCCTTCACTTCTCCAGGCCGGTGGCACTGGCAACTCTGAGTGTGGGGCCTGTGGAGCCCATGACCACCCAGAACTCATGGTGACCCGGGAGCCCTTGGTTCCCGCCCAAGCCTCTCCCTCCACTCCTCCCCAAGCCTCTCCCTCCACTCCTCCCCGCAAGCAGCAGGAGCCAGCTCTGGCCTTGGCCAGCCCAGAGAGGGGCTCCCACAGTGCAGCAGTGGGTTGAAGGGCTCCTCAAGCACGGCCAGAGTGGGTACAGAGACTGAGGAGGCGCCGAGAGCGAGCAAGGGCTGCCAGCATGCTGTCACCTCTCAGAAGTACAAAGGTCACTATGAGGATTGTGGGGGTGAGGAAATAATTTGTTTAGTGTATAGATAGCTTGTATGCATATATAAGATTCAAGAATTCTTTGCCAGCAGCTGACAAACCATACCATGACCATACATTATAGTAGAAAGTTTAAAGGGTTTGGAATTAAAACAAAGTTCTGAAAACTGGCATTGCTATGAAACAGGTGCATTAATGTGGAGAATTTACTCACCTCTGAGCCTCAGTTTCCACATATTATAATATGTCTTTGCTGAATTATGATTTGTCCAACATTTCTTAACTTCATTTATCCCAAACTTGGACACTAACCAAGTAATTTTATTAACAAAAGATTTTTCTTTAACACTGTGTCTGGAATTGGTGGGTTCTTGGTCTCGCTGACTTCAAGAATGAAGCCGTGGACCCTCGCCATGAGTGTTACAGTTCCTAAAGACGGTGTGTCCGGAGTTTGTTCCTTCAGACTTTCAGATGTATCTGGAGCTTCTTCCTTCTGATGGGTCTCGCTGACAGGAGTGAAGCTGCAGACCTTCGCAGTGAGTATTACATCTCTTAAAGGCAGTGTGGACCCAAAGAGTAAGCAGCAGCAAGATTTATCGTAAAGAGCGAAAGAACAAAGCTTCCACAGTGTGGAAGGGGACCCCAGTGGGTTGCTGCTGGCTGGCTTGGGCAGCCTGCTTTTATTCCCTTATCTGACCCCACCCATATCCTGCTGATTGGTCCATTTTACAAAGAGCTGATTGGTCTATTTTACAGAGAGTTGATTGGCCCATTTTACAGAGAGCTGATTGATCCTTTTTGACAGGGTGCTGATTGGGGATTTTGCAATCTCTGAGCTAGACACAGAGTGCTGATTGGTGTGTTTACAACCCTTTAGCTAGACACAGAGTGCTGATTGGTGTGTTTACAACCCTTTAGCTAGACACAGAGTGCTGATTGGTGTGTTTACAACCCTTTAGCTAGACACAGAGTGCTAGACAGAAGAGTTCTCCAAGTCCCCACTAGGTTAGCTAGATACAGAGTACGGATTGGTGTATTTACAAACCTTGAACCAGGTACAGAGTACTGATTGGTGTATTTACAAACCCTGAGCTAAACATAGAGTGCTGATTGGTGCTTTTATGATCCTTTAGCTAGACACAGAGCGCTAGACAGGAAAGTTCTCCAAGTCCCCACTAGGTTAGCTAAATACAGAGTACTGATTGGTGCATTTACAAACCTTGAGCCAGACACAGAGTACTGATTGGTATATTTACAAACCCTGAGCTAGACACAGAGTACTGATTGGTGCATTTACAATCCTTTAGCTAGACACAGACTGCCAGACAGAAAAGTTCTCCAAGACCCCACTAGGTTAGCTAGATACAGAGTACTGACTGGTGTATTTACAAACCTTGAGCTAGACACAGGGTGCTGGTCTGTGTATTTACAATCCCTTACCTAGACATAAAGGTTTTCCAAGTCCCCACTAGACTCAGCAGCCCAGCTGGCTTCACCTAGTGGATCCCATGCCAGGGCCACCGTGGAGCTGCCTGCCAGTCCTGTGCCATGCACCTGCACTCTTCAGCCCCTGGGTAGTTGATGGAACCGGGCACAGTAGAGCAGCGGGTGGTGTTCCTCAGGGAGGCTTGGACCACGCAGGAGCCCACTGTAGGTCACGGGGGTGGTTTGGGCATGGCCGGTTGCAGGTCTCCAGCCCTGCCCCATGGGGAGGCAGCTGAGGCCCAGTGAGAACTCAAGCACAGCGCCGGCGGGCTGGCACTGCTGGGGGACCTGGCACACCCTCTGCAGCTGCCAGCCTGGGTGCTAAGTCCCTCACTGCCCAGCAAGGCAGCACCGGCCAGCTGCTTTGAGTGTGGGGCCTGCCAGGCCCACACTCACCTGGAACTCGTGCTGGCCTGGGAGAGCGGCATGCACAGTCCCAGTTCCCGCCCCTGCCTCTCTCTCCACACCTCCCCGCAAGCAGAGGGAACTGGCTCCAGCCTCGGCCAGCCCAGAGAGGGGCTCCCACAGTGCTGTGATGGGCTGAAGGGCTCCTCAAGTGCTGCCAGAGTGGGTGCCGAGGCTGAGGAGGCGTGGAGAGTGAGGGCTGCCAGCATGTTGTCACTTCTCAACACCACTTACTTTCCTTGAAACTGGTATTTATTTATTATCTATCATTAAAATAGCCCCCTTTTACATGCCTCTGTTGGCTGCCTAACCCATCACTCAATCTCATTCTCAGTTGCCAGCCTGTATTAAGGAGGCCAAAAAGTGTAAATATTTACTTTTATTAGCCTCTGCTGTAACTAGTCATGTGACACAGTTCTGGCCAATAAGATTTATGTAAATTTGATGGAAAACTCTGGAAAAGCTTTTGCTTTCAAGATAAACAGTGATACTCTTGACTTATGGGGCCCTTATCCTTTCCTTCCTTCATTGATTAGGGGCGTAATGCCTGAAATTGCACGTTCCATGGAGAAAATAGCAAAAGAATCACTGCTACTACCACATAGCAGAGCAACTGTTCAACAGCAGCAACTGCTTAACTATGACTGGTTCACATCTGAAAAATCAAAATCCCTGTCTGTTTAATCCATGCCTGATTTATCTGTTATATGAAGCAAAAACATTCCTTACTGGTAAAATGCCTTTTTTCTTTCTTATTCTCCAACATTTATTTTCTTCTTACATTAGTTATAGTATGTAATTTCTTTGTCAAATATATTCAATGACGTAACACTGTAGTATTATAGAAAGCACACTGCATTGGAAACGTACACTCATATTTTATATTTAAATCTCCAAATATAATCCCCAAATCCTTTACAGAAGACAATTGGAGGAAATGGTGTTAGAAGAGTCTGGGATTAGGGTCACTACCTAGAAAATGGAAACATGGTGAACGTATCTGGCAGGCCATGGAAGCACTGTGGAGACATATCCCCTGCTAAGGAGGAGGGGAAAACACACTCTGGCATTTCTCATCTTCTTGTTCTCTAATCTCCCCATTGTCACCCCTTGACTGAAGTCAAACAGGAAATAATTTTATGGGAGCGTAGGAACCATGCCTCCCAGGAGCCAGGCCTCTGTATTACAGAGCAGTGCCAGAGGTGAGTTACGTATCTTTGGGCATACAAATCCAGGACCCCACACAAAGAAATATCAGAGATAAATATAACATGCAGGATCAAGAGAGTAGTCGTCTCAGGAATCATTTATGGATGATATTTGTGAAAGGACCAAAAAAATAAAACAGAGCTTATGAGTTAGAAAAACATCACAATAACATAGAGAAAAACAGGCAAAATTATAGTCAAGGGTGCTTACCTTTCCTTTACAGGATTTTTAAAATCCCTTCTGGAACACGTTTCCCAATATATTTCATTCATTGATTCATTCATTGATTAAACAAATAATTACTGAGCTCCTAGTATGTTCTAAGAACAGGGCAGATGGGACCATATGCATTCTTAGTAGTACTTCACTTACTGAAACAAACAATGTTTCTTTTTCCTACAATGTTTTTCTCCCAAGCACTCTTCTTGCAAATTCTTATTTTTCAATATCCACTCAACTGTCCCTGTCTTGGAAAGGCTTCCAAAACCCCTCTAAACCCAGTTAAGAACTTCTTTCCTTTATACTTAAGTTACTGAGTTGTATATATTGTAACAGTTGTCACAGTACATTGCAGTTATTGCTCTTCATTCTCCAATTGAACTATGAATATTCTGAGGGAAAAGGCTATAAAGACAACTTCTTGAATTTTGTCAGCATTTATTTTACAAAAGGTATTAGATATTTGTATATGAAATTCTAACAAATTTATCCTGACTTTTGGAAAACAACATGAACAATTTTCTCTACCAATTCCTCATGAAACTGCTCAAATTTAAACACTGTCTATGTTTTGGGAGCAATTATGCAAACTTCCAAAAAATACCTTAAAATGCTTTTATTATTTCTCTGTGGCCCAGGCTGAAGTGCAGCGTGTGATCACAGGTCACTGTGACATTAACTTTTGAGTAACTAGGACTGCAGATGTGTGCCACCGCACCCAGTTTATTTAATTCATTAATTTTGTTTGTTTAGGTAGGTCTTGCTATGTTGTCTGGGCTGGTCTTGGCCTCCTGGCCTGGAGCAATCCTCCCTTCTTAGTCTCCCAGAGAGCTGGGATTATAGGCATGAGCCACCCAACCTCAAAGGATAAATTTTAGATGTTAGAATATTGCCATAATTCAGATTTAATTTTTCTTTCAAGCTTGCAGTTGCAGTGGGACTCGAGAATAATTTTTTTTTATGGTAAAAGTTTGGTTTCTCATGTCTAGTCATCTACTTTTCAAATTTTTATTCTGTTTATTTAAACCCTAAAAATTGGTAGTCAACTCAGCTGAAAACCAAGTACATGGGTGTTTTTGTGTTTAGCTTATGAAGACTAAAGCAGAGAGACATTAAGAACCAAAAGACATTTATTTTCAGGTATAAAACATTTATCTTTTCATTATTTGAAAAAATTGTGATAGACTTTTTTTTATATGAGGATGATTTATTGCTTAGTACATCCCATATGTTATCTAGGCAAATTTATATTTCATGAGTCATATTATCCCATAGTACAGTATTATGAACTAAGCATAGTTACCTTCTCAATTTACCATAAAGAAACTGAAAGTTATCTGAGAATTCAGTTAAGATGAAGATTCAAACAAATCAATAAAAACATACATTACACAAGTAAGAGTAAAAACTTATTGTTTTCTTGTAAGTATTGAAATTTTTGTTTGTTTTAAGTGAAAGAGTTACTGGGATAGATACAAATGGTAATGTTATAGGCCATTTAAATGGCCAGCCCACACCCCACAAATGTGCACTTGAGCCCACGGTTGAGATGCCGTGTTGCCAGTATTGTTTAGATTCCTTTGCTTTGAAACATTTATACTAAAGTTTTATCCTTGCAGCTGAGGCATCATACATGGCACAAATAGTTTTATTAAACACCATGAAATACATATCTTAGTGATCAATTCAGCACTTGCAATTTGCCAACTTTGTTTTAATCAGGAGTTAATGATGTATGGCACTTCTAGTAAGTAAATGAACGTTTGAATTGCTGTGAGTTATTTTAATAATTGCTCAGCTAACCATTTAAATTATCAAAGATCTTTACTTGTGCAATGTCATATAAATGCTGGAAATTAAAAATTAATCAACACGATTTACGTAACTAAAAGCTGCCATCTAATGGGATATTTTTCAGTAAGACGACAGCAGTAATTATGCTGAAAAATATTCATTCCTGTAGTTTGAACGATTATAGCAATTTCCACCAGGGGATTTCGCAGTCAGATTCTAGTTCTGGGCAACAGTGATTAATGTAATGGTTATTAATGAGAAGTCATTTTGATACTTCTAGCGGTGTTTAGGTGTCAACGCCTTGAAAGAAACATGTTTAGCATATTAATAATAAATATTTCATTGGACTAGATACTAAGAAACCCATTGGTTTGTTTTTCTTGTATAACATGAAAGATCAATTAGACATATAGAAACAATGGAACGTTTTGCAGCAGATTCTAACATTTCACTGTGCTTTTATCCTTTTAGCCATATACAAAGTTCATTAAATACCCAAAGATAGGACTGTTATAGGAAGAAAGTGGTGGGGTCAGATGTCACAATCAAAAGCAAGATGACAATCTCTCCTGGATGGCACCCTGAGAGCTAAGTTAGAGTGAGAATTACCTTTCTGATTGCCAACAGGGAACAAGGAGAATGAAGCTATCAGCAATTAACATTATTGGATTCATTACAATGAATGTTGACAGAGATTTTGTTGACTTTACATCAAATTGAATATAGGTAAGTTAATCCCGTATCAAATTTCATAAATGTAAAAGTGTAGATTAAATGATTAAACAATCCATATATTTTAGGTAACACATATAAATATATACATATGTGCACACTAATATGTGTGTCCATCTAAATGTACCCAAATCCATTGACCCAGAGTTAGAAAGTTAGAAATTATTCTCCCACTTTAATATTCCCTTTCCTAAAATTTTGTCACAAACATAATTTTTTCATTTTTTTGAAGCCTACTGTTTGGAGCTATGTAATGTATGGATACAGTATATGGATACTGTGTAATAGCACAGTGTTTGTGTCAGAGAAAAGAATAACAATGTTGTTATAAAAGATCTACATTGTGAGGAGAAAGTTTAACTTCACATTACTATGGATACAGAAGTATGATTTCATCAAAAGCTCAAAACAGTCCATATAATTTATTCTGAATGTTTTATTTGAAATACTTAATTTCAAAAAGATTATTATAATAGAATAACAATATTTAAAAAATGATGTTTACGGATTTCTTTTAATTTGTTGATGATGTAAAGTGTAAGTAGAATGCTAAAAATTACTGTATAATTTCATGAAGAATTCTTTATCGTTTTCATAAAGTTAATCTCAATTGAATTTTTTAGACTGAGAAAATTCTATACACCATTTTATTGTGCTTTTATTTTACTACTTACTTACATCTCATAATTGATAGAAATAAAAATATTTTTATTTATGCTTACACAAAACTTGGATTCCTGTATATGTTTTCTAGTGCAATAAAGGCACCAATAATGTTAACTATGTTGGAAAAATTGATTAGTCTAAAGTTCTTAACTTTCTTTTCTTTTTGAAGTTTCATATTGCAGTCTAGGTCTGAGATGGAATTGAGTGTGATCATTCTTTGATTTCACTATGAGTGCTGAGTTCCTAATGTAGTGTTAGGAATGTGTAGACTTGAAAGCTTACTTTCTTCTTCATCATCTCCCTTTGGACTCTCATATATGATTTCTACAGTAATATGCATCATTTTCTGACATAAGGTTGCTGAAAAATACAAGCATAAATAGAATTCTTTATTTCTGTGATTCTTTAGGAACAGACAAATAAAACTAAAAAATAATTATGGTATGAATGTAAGTCAGCAGTTTATCATACAGGTACAATAAGAGTATGGACATAAATTTAAAAAATACATTCCTCATCTAAAACATGAGGTAGTAAAAATGAATAATTTAACATAAAGAACAGTTTAAAAGTCATGATTATTTCTGGTAGAGCAAGTAGCACTAAAAATCCTATTTTCCCTATTTTATTATATGAAAAGCTTTAAATAAAAAAAACAGTTAACTCCAACCTAAGCAACAATTGTACAGCCATTTCAAATGGTGGTGCAGCATTTTTTAATTTCTCAGAAAATCTGTTGGGAACAATATAATCTAGTTCTATGAAAAATTAAATTAATGAAATTAGTGGGACTGTAGTCTCATAATTTCACTGTCGTTATCCTTTCAGTCTTGTTCTCTTTAAAATTCAAATGCCCCTAAAAAGCATATCATACATAATAATGACTGAAAACAGTTGCAAAATAAAAATTGAGTAGGAGAGACATTTCAAGGTTTCTTTTATGAGAATGCTACATTAACCATGTGACATACACATGCTAAAAATAATTGTGAAAAAAATGACTAATATTTGTGTAGCACTTGACAGTTTACACAATAATGTCAGATATTCTCATTTGACCTTCAAAAGGATTTTTAAACTCGTGTTTCACAAATGAGGAAAATGAGATTCAGTAATACAAATCAGAGCTGTTACATCTCCTTATGATCATGTCAGCCAACAACGTGGAGGCACTTGTTTTCTTGAGAAGAGATGAAGGAGGCAAAATGTATTAAAATCATGAGTTTTTTTGTAGTTTCAATTGTTTATTAATGTTTTGTTTGTCAAAATTGTTGTCCTTATTTTCAGTATACTTTCTGTATTTGCCTATTACAGCAGCTATCACACTTATTATTTCTCATTTATCTCTGTGCCTGCTAGAACTGCACACTCAGAAGAGAAAGGACTATGCTTCTCTGAGCTTCTTGCAGAGTGACAGGTTTATTTTGACATTTAGAAACTATCTGTTGACATAGGCATGGGCAAGGACTTCATGTCTAAAACACCAAAAGCAACAGCAGCAAAAGCCGAAATTGACAAATGGGATCTAATTAAAGAGCTTCTGCACAGCAAAAGAAACTACCATCAGAGTGAACAGACAACCTACAGAATGGGAGAAAATTTTTGCAATCTACTCATCTGACAAAGGGCTAATATCCAGAACCTACAAAGAACTCAAACAAATTTACAAGATAAAAACAACCCTATCAAAAAGTGGACAAAGGATATGAACAGACATTTCTCAAAAGAAGACATGCATACAGCCAACAGATACATGAAAAATGCTCGTCATCACTGGCCATCAGAGAAATGCAAATCAAAACCACAATGAGATACCATCTCACACCAGTTAGAATGGCAATCATTAAAAAGTCAGGAAACAACAGGTGCTGGAGAGGATGTAGAGCAATAGGAACACTTTTACACTGTTGGTGGGATTGTAAACTGGTTCAACCATTGTGGAAAACAGTATTGCAATTCCTCAAGGATCTAGAACTAGAAATACCATATGACCCAGCCATCCCATTACTGGGTATATACCCAAAGGATTATAAGTCATACTGCTATAAAGACACATGCACATGTATGTTTATTGCGGCACTATTCACAATAGCAAAGACTTGGAATCAACCCAAATGTCCATCAGTGACAGACTGGATTAAGAAAATGTGGCACATATACACCATGGAATACGATGCAGCCAAAAAAAGGATGAGTTCGTGTCCTTTGTAGGGACATAGATGCAGCTGGAAACCATTATTCTCAGCAAACTATCGCCAGAACAGAAAACGAAACACCACATGTTCTCACTCATAGGTGCGAATTGATCAATGAGATCGCTTGGACTCTGGAAGGGGAATATCACACACCGGGTCCTATTATGGGGAAGAGGGGGGAGGGATACCATTGGGAGTTATACCTGATGTAAATGACGAGTTGATGGGTGCTGACGAGTTGATGGATGCAGCACACCAACATGGCACAAATATACATATGTAACAAACCTGCACATTGTGTGTATGTACCCTAGAACTTAAAGTATAATAAAAAATATTAAAAAATAAAAAATAAATAAATAAAAAAGAAACTGTCCGTTGACTGTTTGTAACATTTTCATTTAAGTTACATTTTAGGTCACTTGATACTAATTTTCTATCTAGTATTAGGATTTGGGGAGCTATTTTTCTTATTACAGTTTTTTTGAAGTATATTTAAGGATATACTTATCCTGAGGTGAAGAAGAAGGAAACCAGTGAGGCATTTTTCAATGTTATATCATTTTAGTTACGATGGCTCCTTTTTCATGTTACTTGCATTTTCTGTAAGATCACGTTGCAGTTTTTAAAACAGATAAACATCTATTGTAATCTAGGAAACACACTGCTTTAGTTTCCGAAAGTGGGTAATAATGTCATTGATAATAATGAATCATTTAATTTTGGGAACTCCCCCCAAATCACACCAATGTCTACATATTTTAAAATAATATGCATTATACTCTGTGTTCACTTTCCTTTCTATATTTCTTTTTCTTTCCTTCTTTCATTTTTTTCTTTCAGTAAATACTGAGTCTCTACAACGTACTCATTCTTCTAGAAATCTAAAATCTGGCCAAGAGTAAGTGTTGTGCTCATGAGCTTGCATTCTAATGCAAACATCCAGTAAGAACACACTTTTATGGAAGTGTTGCAAATACACGAATCTAAAAACGAAGAAAGAGCCAAGAATTCCATACAGTTGTTTGCCTGGATAATACTCTAGAATTAATAATATGTATCATTGTAGCTGAACTCATCTGTGATAGAGTGTTCCTTAATTCACCAATGGCCACAGAAGACCAATTGTTCAAGCAAAATAAGTAAAAGTTCCTTAAATTGTTCCCTAATTGAAAATATATGACATTGATATGTATTTATTTGAGGTTTTCTTTTCAATTTTTGTACACTTAACACTTAGCACTTGCAAATTTTGTAAGAAAAGTCTACCTGTAAAATTCCGGTTAATGGAATAATTTTCAACACAATATCGCCAGTCAAAGTTGAGTGTGTATTATAACAGTAAGTAAATGATGAATCAGAAAGACTCTGATTTGGGATTTCAAAACATTCTACATGGTAACATGGCCACTACATATGGATTCATGGATCTATTTCTATCTTCCTTAAATCCATATTTCAATTAATTGTCCCAATGCCCCTAGAGAAGGGAAAGTTATGTACAAATAACCCCAGTCTGAAAAAGGCTGTGACCTGAATGATAGTGGAAAGTGCACAAGATTCCAATGGAGTGAATATGGCAGTTGTTTCTCCTTTATATGTTATTATAAAGGGAACTAGGGGTCAAATTGCATAAATGATAAATGAAAGGTGCTTGAATTGGGTTGGTTCTTTTATGAACATTATACACTGACCCTGGCAGCTTTGACAATTACATCCATCATTTCTAGGAATCTATTCCAACACTCAGCCTGCTCTCTAATGTGACCAAATAACCGGTTTGTGAATATAGGAATCAAAGATTGATCTTCTGTGCCACTGCACTGATTAACAGTTTGTTACTTACTGGAGCTTTTCCATTCCATGGAATTAGGCAAGGATCATAATTCATTTTGACACACCTATAGATAGCATGTTAGAATGCTTTAATCTTCACTTACAGGCTTCAAAAGGATTAATATTAGACTTGTAATTTTGATAAGCCAAATGAAACCAAACTTCTAAGAAACCCATTGTATACTTTTAATGTTGTTTTAATGCTTCCATGTTTTTTCAATACAAAGAGCTGGTTGAAGATGGAAATAGACCAAGTCATTTTCATTTTTACACTATTTTGAACTGACAATAACTTAGGCACCAAATTTCAGGTTTAAAAGAATTTTTCTGTCCCAAATATTTTTAGTGTGAATAGAAATATATGTAGATTGAAGAGCAGGTCTTCTAATCACCAAAATCATTACATGCAACATTGTTTGCTGTCATAATATTTTTCCCAGAAAGTGTATCAACCATATGAAAGTACCTCAAAGACTGGAAAGATAGTCAGGACATATTTACAGTCCTGAAAAGCAACTTAAGATTTTTGATTTTAGGTGATGTTGTATATTAAATGGCAGAGGGTCTAGTCTCAGAATTCAGAGACCTGAATTTGAACTCTGGCTTCACCATTTACCTTGGCATTATTATGTATTCTTTCTACCATTTTTGTTTTTCCTACCAATGCATACACAAACTATGATATTTATCTTTTAAGAAAAAAACACAAATGTACTTGAATTCTTAGCACTAAAGTACTTTGAGTACTACCCCAATAAATATTATATTTATCTATGACTTATATAATACATTGCTTTATGTATATCACACTATATTCACACAGAAATTAAGGTAAGACAAATGAAACAAATAAATGTCAATTATTTTATTTCTATTTACTAATGAACAATATAAAATTTTCTAAATGAAAGTTGCATTAGCCCTAATTATATATTTTCTTAGGAGCAGGTTAGTTAGACATGGTTCATGATTTCAAAAACACTTTTAATGTTTGTGGATAAGCAAACTTTAAAGCCAAGTTCTAAATTTGGTTTATTTCTATGTTTGGCATTAATGATAGTAATATATGAAATGTTATATCTGCCATTGTATAATATGTATAGCATAAATATACACATATTAGATAAAGTTCAGTGTTTATTGTAATGATTATAAATCCGTATTTCAAAAAATCCTGATACTTTAAACTTATTTTTTGCACTACTTATCATTGTCATTTTTTCAGCACACATTGTGGCTGAAAGAACTTGTAGTGAAAAAACTATTATTCTGCTATTTTTAGTAATGTGCTTGTTTTATTTGTATTATCTTTAAAAGTGTCATTTTAGGCCACCTGTTAATTTTGTGAGGGCTAGTTTAGTTCCAACTAAATAAAATTATCAATAAATGTCCTTATTGTGTTAGACACACTAGGTGTTGCAATGAAATTGTATGAAGCCAAACAATCATATTATCAGCATATTGACAATAAAAGACACACTGAATTCAAATAATTAATATTTAAAATAAAAAAGTTTGATTCACATTGATTATATCTTATTTGATGGAATGTCTACCTTTCCATATGTGGTTTATGTTTTGCTTCTATAAATTGAGAGTATCTTCATACTTTAAGATTATAAAGTACTAAAACAAGAATACTTTTTCTTTCTTTCACTTCTCTTTTAGGGTGTGTATTAATAAAATAACAAATATAATTGCCTACTGTAGCTAAAAAAATGAAATAATTTACTCAGGTGATATTAGGCAAACACTGCCTGAATTTGAATTAAAGTTAAGTGGAAGGAAAGAGGTTAAGTTCTCCTTAAAGGTGGATCGCATTATACACAAGATTATTATTAAATGTCATTGGTGCTTTTCTTTGAAGTAGCAGGTTTATTTCTTTTTCAAAAAATTGAATTTCATTGATTAACTTAGTATGAACTATTATGATTTTTAGATAGCAAAATTATACTTATTAAAAATATTTAAGTACAGTGATGGGCACTTGTAGTCTCAGCTACTTGGGAGGCAGAGGCAGGAAGAGTTCTTGAATCCAAGAGTTCAAAGTTACAGTGAACCATGGCTGTGAATAGTCTGGGTTGATTTCAGCCTGGGCATCATAGTGAGGCCCTCTCTCCACAAAAAATTAAGTAAATAATTATTTATTTTTAAGTCCAAAATGATATTATTGAGCTGTAGTTCACTGATAGGTTCTTGAATTGCACTGAATGACATACTCCCTTTTCTGCTCCCTCATTATCAATATTTTTTGAAACAACAGGTTTCTTTAAGAGGAAGAATGCATTTTACAAGGGCTTTAAGTCATGGCCTTCACCATATCAGCAAAGAGATTACAGTATGTACACAAATTTAAAAACCATTAAATTTTATATCTAATGAGTGATATAAAATACATATTTTACTTAAAGCAAGAAAGAATATAAATTAAGAATTCATATTCAACAGCAATTTAAATAGTAAAGCAAATTTAGCCCATTCTATTCAATGAAGATTTGTGCTATTGTGAGTGCAAAATTGAAGCATAAATCAGTTCTTCCCTCGCTTCATACTAATTGTAATGTTGCTCTTATGTTATCAGTATAAACTTTTTTATTGGAAAAAATGATCCCAAATTGCAGATCCAGTTCTTCATCTGATGCTCCAGTTAAGAAACAGCAGTATATGCTAATGTGGGCATATTTGTGCTATGGTTTGAATGTGGCCCCAAAAAGCACGTGTTGGAAACTTCATCCACAATGCAACAGTTGTGGTAGGTGGGGCCTAATGGCAGGTGGCTTAGCACATGATAGTTACACCTTAATGAATGGATTAATGCCAATTATAACTTGCTTGTGGCAACAACTTCAACCTCTTGCACACTCTCTCCCAATTCCTCTCTTTCTCTCTGTTTCTCTGGCATGCTCTCTTTTCCTTTCAACTTCTGCCATGGAACGACAGAGTAAGAAGACCCTTGCCAGATGTGGACTCTTTGACTTTGGACTTCCTAGGGTCCTGAACTGTAAGAAGGAAATCTCTGTTCATTATAAGCTAATCAGTCTCAGGTATTGTATTATAGCAGCACAAAATAAGCTAGGATAATTGGCCAGGTTGGAAACACACACAGGTTGTATATTGAGCTCCAAGGTATTATGGTACCTTTACAAAAAATTTTTAAGAGGTAGTTTTTATTATAATGATCCTCAATACCCTGACAACGAAACATCTAAGTCCTCCAGAAATACCCTATCACTATAATTGAAACCATCTAAATATGCATTTCACTGTTACTGACAATTGGTTCTACCTCAGATGAACTTTAGCGTTACCATGTATCCAAGGGGCTATCATTAAAGATAGTCCCTAACTGACTGAAGATTTTTCAACTTTACAATTGATTTATTTGGATGTAACCCTAACATTAGTGGGAGACCTTGTTACCACTTACGATGATGTTATTGTTTCTACTGAATGCCTATTGCTTTTGCACCACTGTGAATTCAAAAAAATCCCTAGTCAAACTAACATAAATCAGGTACCGTCTGCTGTGTTGCCAGCATTAAATGCACTTTTAACTTATGATATATTTTACTTAGATGGTACTGTAGTTTGAATTTTTGACCCATTAGACGTCAGGTTGAAATTGATTCCCAATGTTGGAGGTGAGCCTACTGAAAGTATTTTTGGATCATGAAGGCTGATCCCTAAAGAATGGCTTGGTGCTGACCTCATGGTAATGAGGGAGTTCTCACTCGGTTAGTTCCCAAGATAATGATTAATAATTGTTTTAAATAAACCTGTCACCTCCCCTTCTGTTTCTTACTTCCTCTCTCACCATATGATCTCCGAACACACTGGCTCCCCTTCCTCTTCCATCATGAGTAGAAGACTTCTCAGGCCTTTACCAGAAGTGGATGCCAGTGCTTCTTGTATAACCTGCAGAACTGTGAGATAAATCTCTTTTCTTTATAAATTGTCCAGCCTTTGGAATTTCTTCATAGCAACACACATAAAGACAGATGAGTTTATCAGAAAGTAATCCTATCATAAGTTGAGGAGCATCTGCATTTTATGCTCTGTTTCAGATTAATTAGCATAGGAAACCATGGCTGCTTGGTACTTCTAGTATTTTCTTGGTCAGAATCCCTCCATGCCACCTATATCACTTAAATTATTGTCAGAAATTTTATGGCATCAGGGTTTCCTCTACCTGCCTAAAAAGCTAGTGTCAAAATGCATCTTTGCAGAAAAAAAAAGTTCTCACATAAAATACACGGACTGAGCCCCAAATTTCACATGGCTTCTGAATTACTGGAAATTATCTGAACTGTATCCAACCAATAAATATTGCATCCTTAAATTCCAATAGATTTTTCAAAATGCTTTCTACCAAAATTTCTAGTCAAAATTCATGAACATACATATTAAATAAAGTGAAACCCTGCTCTCCCAAATGGGATTTCCAGTTGTCAGTCTTCCTTTATAGTAACCAGTAATAATTTCTTATTAAAATACGTGTAAAAGAATGTACCATTTTATTTCTTTTTGAAGGCTTTTCATTGATTGGTTCTCAGGATACGGGGATGAATGATATGGTATCCTTACTCTCCTGAAGTCATAATAGAAAGAGGAAAGAATATTCTAAAAAAATTAATTTAAATTTTTGTCACTTAATTAGAAGCATGGGAAACGTACCTTGGAAGTATAAACAAGGAAATAACCTGCAGTATATGAAGAAGTTAGTAATAACAAAAGAGAGAATGGCAGTAAGAAGGACAGTGAAGGAAGATAATGTCTTTTGCCAAACAAGGAGTAAATAGCATCTGTGCAGAGTACATACGGAAACATACAGAGACATGAAAAGGCAGGAGGTTAGCACAAAGTTGGGTGGGACTAAAACCTTGGTATGAGAGGGAAGAGTGATGAAAATCAATGATGACTATATAGATTCCAAAGGTTCTTTCATATTATCGAAAGACTGTAGAGTTTTTGTCCAAATGGCAAAGATTGTTATCTATGAGCACAATGTTGTACAGCAGATCTCTAGAATTTGTTCATATTGCAAAACTGAAATTTTATACCTATTGATGAATAACACTTTCTTTCTCCCTGCTCCCAACTTTTGACAAACACCATGGTATTCTGTCCTTCTATGAGTGACTATTTTAGATACCTCACATAAAAGGAATCATGCAGGAATTATCCTTCTGGATATAGTTGAAATGATCTCATATTGCTATTTTCCACATTCTATAATTTAAAAAAAATCACTGATTTGAGCTTTAAAAGTTCACTGTCTTAATCCAATTGTGTTTCCATAAAGGAATACCTGAGGCTGGGGAGTTTATAAAGAAAAGAGGTTTATTTGCCACCATCTGTTTCTGGTGACAGCTTCAGACTACTTCCATTCATGGAAGAGCCAATGCATCACATAGAGAGAGAAAGTAAGAGTGAGTGAGCAGGAGGTGTTACGCTCTTTTCAACAATCAGTTCTCAAGGGAACTAATAGAGGGAGAATTCTTAATTACTGAAAGCTTTGTCTCCATGACCTAAACATCTTCCACCAAGCCCCACCTCTAACATCCGGGATCAAATTTCAACATGAAAGTTGAAGGGGACAAACATCCAAACTATATCATTTACTTATAGATATTGTACATATAAAATGCCCTGTATAAATCAGCATGTATAAACTATAGCTATATAATTTCAAACAGAAAATTAACTGTAAGTTTACATTTAAAGAGTAGTTCTTCCTTTAAACAGCATTGTATTTTCTAAAGTCCTCTTTCTCAATTAGTTGTAACTTTATAAGTATTCAGGGCAATCAGTTAGGAAGAAAATAATTAGTCAGGTGAAGGCCAAGAAACTTTGATCAGTTTCCCCTAAATGTAAGAAAAATAGGATACATAAAATCATTAACATATTCAATGCTGACATACCAATTTGCATATTATGTAAATTCACCTCAAACTTTTTAAGGGACTTATGATAGACAAGCCACAATATAGAAGTTATATTAGTCAGGATGAACTAAGTTACATTGTAATAGCAAAGGTACTCTTAACTCTCAGTTGCTTAGCACAGCTAAACTTAACTTCTCACTCATACAAAATATATTGTGGTATATAGAGATTGTCCTCCATCTAAGGGCATAGAGATCAAGCAAATTTCGCGGTAATCTAAAATTTGCCTTTGTGACATGTGTCCTCCTATGTCTCCTTAGCAAAGAAAAGAAAAAGGTAAAGGAGAAACAAGGATTCTAACAAGCACAGAACCAAAGTGATTCATCACTTCTACTTATATTTATTTACCAAAACACAGTCTTATTGTCATAATACAACTGTAATAAATCCTGGAAAATAGAGAGGAACATATTGATTTAATGAAATTTATTTGTCTCTGCTGTGAATTAGCATAGAATACAATGTTTGCAAATAGTGTTCATAATGTATACTTTTATGATCCATAAACATTTGAGATAGTGAGCAAATGAGTGAATGAATTAAGAAATGAATGTATTCTTAATTATTATGGCTACTAACTCTGCTCATCTGTAAATTCTACCATCAAATTAATCTCTTTGTTTTCAAAGATCTCAGAAAAAGGTCAAACATGTTCTCAGTGTTTATTCCTTGGAATCTACAATATCAGAGGTGACTTCACTTCTCCTAGTCCTTTCACTGAGGACCACAGCAAATGAGTTCAGAGTATCTGAGATGACCTGATTTCAGTATCTTTATCCCGACACTAAACTCAGAAGACTCTAAATGTGGATGCCAGTTTAAAGTGGTTAACTCTTAAAGCCCATATAGGGCAAAGAAGGAACTATTTTAAAAATCCACCGCATTTTTAGGTCATGCCATCAAACAGGTTTTAACAACCCTCTGTAGACATATTATTATACACATTTCTTAGCAGACTCTGTGATACCTTATTTTAATGTATGAAACATAATGTACATGCAAGCAGTGATTTTTTTTTAAATGAAGAGAAGTACCTGTTTTACATTCTGGGCAAAACTCTTTGCTATATTCCTAACTAGAACACTGAATGCCAATAATGTGCTCACATAGCATTCTTTCACATAGTAGTGAAGAATGGAATAAAGAAGTGAGGTTGTGAAAAAAAGTAATATTCCAAGACTTTTGCTGACATTGGTTATTTATAGTAAATCTAATTAGACTAATTCTAATCACAATTGTCTTTCTTTCAGTGCTTATGATGTGTCAGTGGTATAAGTGGCATATGTAAATATTTGATCTTGCAATACTTTTTAAAATGTTTATAAGCTTTAATTTGTTCCAAAAAGATATGATGTATTTCTAAATGTTATAGTAAATACCTTGTATCTTAGTATTTGATTGTTTATATCCATTTTCATTTAAATATCTCATGTTATTAATCATTGTTTTTTTCATAATATTTCATGCTTCCAGTCATCATCACTTACAGTAGCATTTCATTCTTATAATAGACACATAGCAATGATTGAAATGACTACAATTTCTAATATCTTAAATATTTTCAAGTTACATTTAGATGACTATCTTTGAAGGTGAATAGTTAGCTATTTAAAATAAATCTTAATGGCATGTCAGTTTATATAAATGTTTAAGTGAGTCGAGTTAATGGTGAATTAAGGTATCACAAGGTTAAAGTTCATGTGCAAGTTTAGGTAAGCCGGAAATAACCTTAAATAAACTCATTGCTGATTGAATATCCAAAGTTTGAAGCCAAAGCCAGAAGAAAGCTTTGCCAAATACCAAGGCTGGAACCAAACATAATGAATCTCTGATTCCCAGTTTATTTACAATATTTGCTAAGAGATTTATATTCTCAATTACATTTTACTCATACTAACAATTTCTTTTAATTCCTATGTGACTATAATGTTTTAGAACTAGATGTTGAATTAAATACTTTCTTTGCACAGAGAAATGAGACAAACTGATAGATTTGATATTAACCAACTTTGCATTCTTAGAATAAAATCTACTTGGTTATATTATTTTAATACTATTCTAATCTGGTTTAACATTATTTCATTTAATATAATTAATTATATTGAAGTGTACATGATTCTTTCCCATACATTACCTTCTCTAGCATGGAACATAGTTTCATTTATTTTTCAAAATCATATCAATTTACTAGTTACATATTCACTTTTTGAAATTTGATATCTAAGAAATGAATTCACAATGAAGGATTTACTCTGCATATATACATCTGATTTAATGATGAAATATCTTAGATCTATTGTGTTCAAAGTATTGTTATAGGTGTGTGTAAAATATATGCATGTGAGACAGTTGTGAAACACTAAAGCACTTTTAAAAAGAGGCATGAAAGCAAAAGTTAATTATTAACAGTGATTTTCATAAATCATAGTATAAAATATAAACAGGGTAGCAATTTCAATAAAATTTAGCTTCCTAAGACTATGATTTTTAGATGCTGTAGCCAATGAGCAAACTCAATGTCTTAGACCAACTAACTCACAGAATGATTATTGCAATGTTGCCACCAGTTGCCACTTTCAGCTAAAAATTTAGAATGACTAAGAAACCATTTTAGGACCTAAAGTGTGTGTCAATCAATCTCATAAGCCCATGGGCATTTATAGAGATTTTAAATCTTTAAAAAGAAGAGGGAGAGAGAGAGAAAGGAGAGAGAGAGAGAAGGAAGGAAGGAAGGAAGGAAGGAAGGAAGGAAGGAAGGAAGGAAGGAAGGAAGGGAAAGAAGGGAGGGAAGGAAGGAAGAAAGGAAGAAAAAGAAAGAAAGAAAGAAAGAAAGAAAGAAAGAAAGAAAGAAAGAAA
>NC_045435.1:169082637-169226130 GCF_002776525.5 Piliocolobus tephrosceles | reverse complement strand
AAAGAAAGAAAGAAAGAAAGAAAGAAAGAAAGAAAGAAAGAAAGAAAGAAAGAAAGGAAGGAAGGAAGGAAAGAAGGAAGGAAGGAAGGAAGGAAGGGAGGAGAAAAGTTAGTTACAATCACAACTCAAATATTAATTTAACACCTCATCTGTGTCATGTAATGTGAAAAGCACTGATATAGTTTGGCTGTGTCCCCACCCAAATCTCAACTTGAATTGTATCTCCCAGAATTCCCACGTGCTGTGGGAGGGACCCAGGGGGAGGTAATTGAATCATGGTATTCTCATGATAGTCAATAAGTCTCACGAGATCTGATGGGTTTATCAGGGGTTTCTGCTTGTGCTTCTCCTCATTTTCCTCTTGCTACCATCATGTAAGAAGTGCCTTTCACCTCCCACCATGATTCTCAGGACTCCCCAGCCATGCGGAACTGTAAATACAATTTAACTTCTTTTTCTTCGCAGTCTCAGATATGTCTTTATCAGCAGCATGAACACGAACTAATACTAATGATCAAGAAAATTTGAAAATATTTTAGTATCTGGTCAATATCCTTTAGAAGGTTGTGAGTTGAGAAACTAATGCAGAAAAGCAGAAAAATATGAGACAACAAGTGAAAACAATAAATACAATGTATCTAATAATTAGTGTTGTGGGGTTTCAGAGGTTGGAGCTGGATGGTGTATCACAAAAGATTTCCCCAACAGTACAGAGTCTGAAAAGGAGACTGGCATATATAAACAGCATACATTTAGCATACAGTATGCAAGAAGAGAAGGAAATGATTTCACAATGGTAGTAGTGGCTCTGGAGGTTCTTATGAATGAGAATAATATAAAAGTGAGAAAGACAAAGGTGTACTTACAGAAGAGTGTTGGTGGAACATAGACTTCCTATTTAGAATAAGTGGGAATTGTGACTAAGACAGTATGGAATAATAATGCATAAAAAGGTGCTTTTTTCTGTCATTATTGTTAGAGTTGGTATTTGTGCCCATTTCCTAAAACAACTGTCTAGGAAAAAGAATAAAAGAATAAAGTAACACAATTACTCTTACATGGAGGTGATTTAATTTGATAGCAGTGTCATTGATGAGCTGGACTTGCATAACCTCTAAATGGTGTTTCTTACGCTTTCATAATTAATTCACCTACTTATTTATGCATGTATTTATTTATGCAGAAAGAATTTGTGTGTATGTTTTCAATGTGTTAATCTCTCAAAGTTAAGAATAAACAAAGCAGATGGTGGCTGCTCAGCAAGACTTTGATCTCATGATAAGGAGTAAAAGTACCAGTAGCATACTGGGAGAGAAACCAGCATCATGAACTAGCTCATTCTAAGCTCTTGTCGCTGACCTTTTGTCAAATTCCTCATCTCCCTTGAGTTTAGATTCCTGCAGGGAAGAAAAGATACGTGAATTCGGAGATCCTGAGGCTGCACCAATAGCTTCAGCATCCTAGTCTCCAGTTCCTGTCTTCATTTCTTAGCCATAGGACCCATGATAGTGTTTCACATCTTTAAATACCATTCTCCTTTCCCTTGCAATAAATTAGATGTTCATAAAAAGATTGAAATGAAAAATTATTAACACAAATAAATCACTATAACCATAAAATTACATGGAAAACAAACAGTCTGCATCTGAATGACTTTCAGGAAAACAATAACATTAAGAGAGAAATAAAAAAATTGAAATAAATGAAAACAAGGTTAAAACCTATTGAAAGTTCTGAGATATACCTTAGCAGAGTTACGATGAAAGTTTATAGTGCTAAGCACCCACATAAAAAAGTTAGAAAGATCTCAAATTAAAGAACTAGCATCATGTCTAGAGGAACTAGAAAAAAAGGAACAAACCAACCGCAGATCTAGCAGAAGACAAGAAATCAGAGCTGAACTGAATAAAGTGGGGATGAGAAAAAAACATACAAAACATCAATAAAACCAAAATTTGGTTTTTGAAAGAATAAATAAGATTAATAGACCCCCTAGCTAGGCTAATAAAGAAAAGAATAGAAGAGGGAAGATCCAAATAAACACAGTGGGATATGACAAAGAAGACACTACTACTGACCCCACAGAAATACAAAAAAACCCTTGGAGACTATTATGGACACTTCTTAGCACATAAACTGGAATACCTAGAAAAAATGGATGCATTCCTGGAAACATCCAACATCCCAAGATTAAACCAGGAAGAAAATGAAACCCGGAACAGACTAAACTGAATCAGAAAAAATAAATAAATAAATAACTATCAACTAGAAAAACCCCAGGACAAGATGGATTCAGAGCTGAATTCTATCAGATGTTTGAAGAAGAACTGGTACAAATCCTACTGAAACTATTGAAAAAAAATTAGGAGAAGGGGTTTCTTTCTAACTTATTCTTTGAAGCCAGCATCATTCTGATATCAAAAATGGCAGAGACACAATGACAAAAAAGAAAACTTCAGGCCAATATCCATAAGGCACATGGATGTAAAAATCCTCACCAAAATACTAGCAAGTTGAATCTTAACTGCACATCAAAAAGGCTAATCCACCATCATCAAGTAGGTTTTATTCCTGGGATACAAGGTGGGTTCCACATACACAATTCAATAAATATGATTCACCACATCAACAGAACTAAAAACAAAAATAACATAATCATCTCAATAGAAGCAGAAAAGGCTTTCTGTAAACTTCAACATCCCTTCATGCTAAAAACCCTCCACAAATTAAGCATCAAAGGTATACATCTTAAAATAATAACAGTTATTTATGATGCACACCCAACATCATACTGAATGAGCAAAGGCTAGAAATATTCTCTTTAAGTACGGAAAAAGACAAGGATGCCCACTCTCACCACTCCTATTCAACAGAATACTGGAAGTCCTAGCCAATGGAATCAGGCAAGAGAAAAAAAACAAAAGGTTTCCAAGTAGGAAGAGAGGAAGTCAAACTACCTCTTTAATAGATGATATGATTCTATACCTAGAAAACCCCATAGATACTGCCAAAGTCTCCTAGTTCTGATAAACAACTTCAGCAAAGTTTCAGAATACAAAATCAATGTACAAAAATATGTAGCATTTCTTTACACCAATAGCATTCTAGCTGAGAACCAAATCCAGATCACAATTCCATTTTAAAAAGCCACAGATAAAATAACCTACCTAAGAATGCAGCTAACCAATGAAGTAAAAGATCTCTGTGAGAAGTACTATAAAACCCTGCTGAAAGAAATCAGAGACAATACAAATGGAAAAACATTCTATGCTCATGGGTAAGACTCAATATTGTTAAAACGGCCATACTATTCAAAGCAACTTACAGATTCAATGCTATTCATATCAAATTACCAACAACATTCTTCACAAAATTAAAAAAAAAAAAAAAACCACTCTAAAATTAATTTGGCACCAAAAAAAGAGCTCAAATAGCCAAAACAAACCTAAGCCAAAAGAACAAAGTGGAGATATCATATTACCTGACTTCAAACTATACTGCAAAGATACTATAAATAAAACAGCATGATACTGGCACAAAAACATACATATAGACCAATGAAATAGGCTAGAGAACCCAGAAATAAAGCCACAAACCTACAACCATCAGATCTTTTACAAAGCTGATGAAAATAAGCAATGGAGAATGGATTTCCTGTTTAATAAATGCTGCTGGGATAACTGGTAGCAATATGCAGATGATTGAAACTGGACCACCTACCTTTCAGCATATACAAAAATCAACTCAAGATGGATTAAAGACTTAAACACAAAATCTAAAGCTATAAAATCCCTAGAAGAAAATCTATAGGAAGAAAATACTGTACTGAGCATTAGCCCTGGCAAATACTTCCTGAGGAATGCTCCTAAAGCAATTGCAACAATAACCAAAAAATGAACAAGTGGTACCGAATTAAACTTAAAACTTCTGCACAGCAAAAGAAACGACCAACAAGGTCAACAGACAGCCTACAGAATGGAAGAAAATTTGCAACTGTGCATCTGACAAAGCTCTAATATCCAGGAACTGTGAGAAACTCAAAGAAATCACCAAGCAAAAAACAAATGACTCAATTAAAACATGGGCAAAAGACATTACTGGACACTTCGCAAAAGAAGACACAAGTGCCTCCAACAAGCACGTGAAAAAAATACTAAATATCACTAAACATTAGAGAAATGCAAATACAAACCACAATGAGATACTATCTCATACTAGTCAGTATGGCTATTACTACAAAGTCAAAAAAATAACACATGCTGGCGAGGTGGCCAAGAAAAAAAGGAACAATTATACACTGTTGATGGGAATTTAAATTAGCTCAGCCACTGTAGAAACTGGTCTGAAGATTTCTCAAAGAACTTAAAATAGAACTACCATTCAACCCAGCAAGTGCATCACACAGTATATACCTAAAGGAATATAAATCCTTCTACCATCAAGACACATGTATACATATTTTCATCATAGCACTATTTACCTTAGCAAAGACATGAAATCAAACTAGATGCCCATCAGCAGTGGAGTAGATTAAGAAAATGTGATACATATACACCATGGAATTCTATACAGCTATAAAAATGTGATTATGGCCTTTGTAGCAACGTGGATGAAGCTGAAGATCATTGTACTAAGTGAATTAAAGCAGGGACAGAAAACCAAATATTGCATGTTCTCAGTTACAATAAGTGAGATCTAAACATTGAGTTCCCATGGACACAAAGAAGAGAATAGCAGACACTGGGGCCTAACTGAGAGTGGAGGTTGGGAGAAGGATGATGATTTAAAAAACTACCTATCAGGTACTAAGCTGGATGACAAAATTATCTGTATACCAAACCTCCATGACATGCAATTTGACCATGTAACAAACCTGCACATGTACCTCCTGATCATCAAATAAAATTTAGAAATAAAAATAATTCCTAAAATTTAATTTGTATAGAAGCCCATGAGAAAACAAAGTGATTTAGAATTGCCATTAATGCCTTTAATGTCAGCATGATCAACATTTTAGAAGCAGAGATCGTAATTTTAATAAAATGAGACTCAAAGATATGACAGAGAAGAAGTAGGGAACTGAAAAATTATAATACATTTAAAATCATTGTTTTAGCATGAATTGTACTGCAAAAACTGGATTCTCAAATGACAATACATTTTCTATAAGCTCTTAGTTACCTTATCTTGTTTTGTGGTGGCCCTCCTTTAATGCATATTATCTTTATGACTTCTTCTTGCTATCTCCTTTATTTTAGCATTCTTTGTACAGGCACTGATAGTGAAGAATTGGTGAGTAAAGATAGTTCCACATGCAAAAAAGCAGGAAAAAAATGGTCATGATATCCTCTTTCATGTTAACTCTCTATAAATAGCAGTCTTCTTCTGGGCCATTCCACATTTGACACTACTGCTGCTTCTACTCTGCCTTCAGCGTGAATGGGAATATGACTGGAAACTTGGGAGAAATAAAGCTTTGCTCAATCCCTCTCTATCCCAGTCTCCTGAAAAAGAAGCTCACAGCTTGATGCCAGTGCATGTGCTTTTATATACCTTACTTATATCTTAAATGTTACCATGAAAAATCTCTTGTGTTATTTCAGACAGTAGGCTTTTCTATATCAAAATATGTTTTAATGTGAGGTCAAAAGCACAATTTTTTAATTTACTAATTTTCTCAGTTTTCTTTATCAAGTAAATATATATTTTACTTATGAAACAAGTACATTTTTATTTATGAAGAGTTCTTATTTATGAAGAAGTTTTTTTAAAAAACAAGAAACAATATTGATATAATAAGGATATTATAATCTTTATGCATAAATTCTGTCACCTAACTCATCTTTTTTCTCATATTAAGGTACATTTTTGTCAGCCCTATAAAATAAAATTTCTGGTTCTTATAAACATCTTTTATGACATATCAACCTGTGGTTTTATGAAAGATGTATTTCAAATAAAACATTCCCAAGTAAAGCTATACCTGTAATTACTGGAATTTGGATTTCAGTGAAGAATCATTTGAGATTACTTTGAATTATGTAAAAGAAATTTAAAATAGAATCCTGGAGAAGTTCTGAGACGTGAGCTTGATTCAAAGAATTAAAGAGCAAACTGCTTATGTTCTTCTTGACTTTACTTTTCCATCTTAATTTAAGTGATAAAAAGATAGCAAATAAATATCTATATTCCCATTATATCCCATTAATTGCATATTAACTTTATGTTACAGTCTTTAGAGACACTCTATCAAAAAGTGTGCCAGACAATCAATACATGGACTGCTAAACAAAAAAAGGAAAGATATGCATTTTTTTTTTTTTTTTTTTTTTTGGTGAAACTTGACATACATTTATAGCAAACTGTAAACAAGGATGTTCAACCATTTCTTTCCCAACGATTTCCTGCTTTGGTTTTACAAAATCAGCTGAATGAAATGGAGACATTATGATCATTCAGCATTCATGGGTTTATTGTGGGCAGAGAGCACCCTCTACTTTCTCCTGATTAAACAGCACGCCTAGTCTGGAAGAAATGAGATGGCTGGTTCTATGTTGATATTTTGCTCAGAAAATCAGAAGAAGGGATTTGTCTATAAGGTTCATTAACTCTTGGCCTCTATTGGCAGTAACCCATGTTCAGGAGGCCACCATTGTAACACCCTCAAAAGAACGCCCCGAAGGAGGCAAAGTCTAGAAGGAGAATACCTGCTCTGAAGTTTCCCACCTTCCCTGAACTGAATCTGCAGAGCCACCCCAGGAGGGGAGAATGCAGCTTTGAAAAATAACACCTTTGTTATTCCAAGTGTTAGAGATGAAGCTGAGTTTTCAGATGGCCTCAAGGTTTGTGCATCCTTCACCAAACACAGATGGAAACTGGACTCTTTGAACTGCTTTGAAAATCTGTTACTAAGTATTGCTGTGGGTCTGTGAAGCAGCCATTGCTAACTTCTGACTGCTTGCAATTTTTATGGCTGTGTGATGACAAGGGATAAAATAGCTTTATTTTAAAAGTAAATGGTTCATATGCCAGGGAGGAAAAAACCCACCATCTAAGCAAGATTTGATCTTAAATATTATGGTAATTCTAAATGTTAGACTTTTTAAAAGATTGATGTAAATATTAGAATTATAAAGAAGTCATAGAACATATACATAACATTAATTCATTCACTTCATTCTGATAAATTTGACTTTTTACAATTTTAATACTTTTAAGACATTAAAATCTACAAAGATTAATACTTCCTACTTTTTAGATCAACTATTGACATTATAGTTCTTTAGAGCTCGGCAGTTGTGTTAAAATCTACTGACTCTTGAATCTAGAATCAGAAACATCTGCCATGGCAAATCAAAGTCATGCTCTGTGGTTCCATTTTAAAATATTTTAGATTTACCATGGCTTTCACTTGCCTATGTTAAGAACAAGCATTCAATGAAACCACTGTAAATAGACATTCTTCCTTAAGTCAGATTTATACCAACAGAATTTACAATGCACCCTTTGAGCCTGGTTATATGTACAGCATATAATCAGTTGGGTTGTTTTTGTTGTTTTCCTTTCAAAGACAACTGAATCTCTGTATACGAATCAAGACAGTTCCACAAACTGGCAGAAAGCTGTGAGAACTTCAGTTATATTGTTAATAGGGAAACCAAGTTTTGCTCAACACAAATGACACCATAAAGCTACATGTTCTCAGCATAGTTTGTTATGATTTTACAAACATTTAAAATTACACATGTATTCACGGTATGTGTTTTTGTCTGTGCCAAAGCAAAGCAAAACAAACAAACAAAACCCTAGATGAATGTCATATTAAACAAGTTTTAACACTAAGGTTCTCATGGAAACATTAACTTAGCTGTGTTGATTATATGCAACTTTTTAATGGTAGGAGTTTAACAATATCAACAGAGGTACTTTACAATATATATTTAATAAGAGCACATACTTTAGCCACAGCAGGCTTCCTCCTTGGAGCATGGTGAGGATAACTGTGTGACCCTCTACCCTGTCTCAGCAGGTATGCACCAGCAGGACCTAGCAGACTCAGTAATCTCTTCATGGACCTAGTGAACTTCTGTTTTTTCAACAAAAAAATAGATGTATATATAAAGAGGGCAGGATTATGAGTCTTCTTGCAACTTCCACCCCCCAGGGTACACTGAGTGACTATAAAATTCTGGCATGTACAATATTCTTTATTCCATCCTTCCTGCCAAAAGTATTAATCATGGTGAAAGGAAGTACCTCACATCCTGGGAATTTACAATCTCTATATCATCCTTCAGTTTAAAATGCTTGTATAATACAAAAGTGGCACTAAAATTTAAATGATGTTTCAAGACGGGGTTAGTGGTACTACCAGTGTGTGATAATAACTACTTCATGTAAGAAAAAGAAAATCATCCACTACCAAAAGGCAGTAAGGAGAGGAAAGCAAGTATGCTATGTCATCTATTTATTCCCTACCTATTATTTCACTGACAAAGATGTATTAAAAACCTCATTCACAATTCTTTAGAAAAAAATCTTGAATAAAAAGTTATACAAGGCTTTGCAGATGTAAGCATGTCCTTGTTTAAAATATTCCCATATGCACAGTAAGGACAACAATGATGATACCTTGTTGATGGAATGTTCAAATGACAAGACTTGTATAATAATTTGAGACATCTATGAATATGTTCTATATTCATGATTTTAGAACTGCAGATTATATTCAGAGCTCAAAATAAAATGAGTAATGCTAGTCTGTCAGGGCCACCATGTGTGATTATGCTGATTGTGCACTACCCAGAGTTACCTAAGCCAAGGATACTAGTGGAGCCATGGTCACGGTCTGTACACCAAGCCATGGGCTCAGTGTGGGACCTGCCCAGTGGAAAGGGGATGGGGGATACACTTCTACAAATTCATATACAGAAAAGGGGTCCCTTCTTTCTTTTTTTTTTTCAAGACGGAGTCTCACACTATCACCCAGGCTGATGTGCAGTGCTGCAATCTCGGCTCACTGCAACCTTCGCCTCCCAAGTTCAAGTGATTCTCCTGCCTCAGCGTCCTGAGTAGTAATGTATACTACAGGTGCGTGCCACCACACCCGGCTAATTTTTGTATTTTTAGTAGAGACGGGGTTTCACTATGTTGGCCAGGCTGGTCTCAAACTCCTTACCTCGTGATCCGCCCACCTCAGCCTCCTAAAGTGTTGGGATTACAGGCATGAGCCACCACACCCGGTCAAGAGATCTCTTCCTTAATTCACACACTACTGGACGGCAAGTTCTCTGGCCTCCAAGTAGCTCAAGAATATTGGCATATAAACTGTATAGAACCTATACTTTTCCATGTAAGAGGCAAGCTATTTGCCAGACACTTTATACATCATTTGTATCTTATCTAGTCCTCATAAGAATCAAAGTTCCTTATTAGGACCAACATAGCGTGGACCCCAAGCTTGGTCTCCCACCTATTCTCTCCCACTCACCCTCACATCTTCACACCTCCTTTGCTTGTCAGACTCCCGAGAGGCCTTTACCCTTGATAACCTCTCCACTTGAAACGCCTCACTTGAGTGCTCTGGGTTATTTCCTCACTTTGTTCAGGGGCTCAGGCATCCCCTTATTAGAAAAGCCTTACTGATAAGTCTATCTAAGAAGATGCCACCTCTCTGCCAACTCTCAGACACTTAGAACTGGCAGCCCCCTTATTTTGCCTATTTTTTCTTTATTTAACTTACCCTTCTCTGTATTACCTATTTATTTAGCAGTATATTTATAGTCTGTCTACCCAAACTGGAACCTAAGCTTCACAGAAGCAAATATTTTTACCTGTTGTGTTTTCTGTGAAATCCTCGTCTCTGATAACCCTGGGGTATTACTTGTCACTGACTCTATCATCAGTTTACCTGAGTAAAGATTTTGAGGTTGTCACTTCAGGACCAGTGCAGCCACTCCACGATGCCTTCAATACTCCAGTCTCTTTGCATTTTCTTCACCTTCAGCGTCAGGGTGTGGCTTTCACTCTCATGGTCACCATACCTGATCACTGAGGCCATGTTCCAGGAAAGGTAAGAAGGAAGACGAAGGGTCAAATACACATTCCAGTTAAGTCTCACCCTACTTCTTTCCATAATTTCTTTTTTTTTTTTTTTTTTTTTTTTTTTTGAGACGGAGTCTCGCTCTGTCGCCCGGGCTGGAGTGCAGTGGCCTGATCTCAGCTCACTGCAAGCTCCGCCTCCCGGGTTTACGCCGTTCTCCTGCCTCAGCCTCCCAAGTAGCTGGGACTACAGGTGCCCGCCACCTCGCCCGGCTAGTTTTTCGTATTTTTTAGTAGAGACGGGGTTTCACCGGGTTAGCCAGGATGGTCTCCATCTCCTGACCTCGTGATCCGCCCGTCTCGGCCTCCCAAAGTGCTGGGATTACAGGCTTGAGCCACCGCGCCCGGCCGTCTTTCCATAATTTCTAAACAACAATTGATACTTGTATTCTATTGGGCAGCATTGTGTAACATGATCACCCATACAAAGACAGCCAGGAAGTATAGCCTATATTTAAATCAGGTTCTCTTGATAAGAAGGAGAGAATGAATAATGAGGAGACAATAGATAATGTGTCACTGTCTCTACAGGCAGTGGATATAAGGTTTTCAACTAACAAAATCTGCTACTATGAAAAAGAAGAATGATTTTCTCAAAGATTTTCCCAATCTTCAATGGTCTTTTAACTCAGTGAATGTAATTTTTATGGAAGTTTAATTCATAGAGAATTATCTAAAATCAATAAGAAAAAGACAAATATCCTAATTAAAAATTAGCAAGGGATACAGGACATGTCCAAAAGATGTGCAACCTGATTTGTAATCGGGAAATGCAAACACAACAGTTCGATACCATTTTACATTCATCAGATTGACAAGAATTGAAAAGTCAGATATTGAACTTTTGCAAAGATAAAGGAAAATGACAACTCCTGTATTGCTGGTGAGAGTGTAAATTGGTACAATTTTTGAAAGCAATTGGGTGACACCTGGCAGAACTGAACATGCTCCTATCCTTCATGGCAATTCTGCCAGTGCCTATACAGTCTGTAGAACTTGCACAGTGAGCCTAAGGAGATAGGTGTACATATACAGACTACATCATTGTTTGTGGTATCAGTTGGCTGACTTGGGCAGTCATATTTTTACTATATTAATAACTAACTATTAAACTCTCTCTTGTTGATTTCCTGTATCACCCAATTTATGGTTAAGACTTGGTTGTAGGGAGCAGAGAGACAAGGGGTGCTGATATATTACACCGTTTGATTTGGACTGGGACAAATATTTAAATACATTCAGAACTTTTTCACATATTAACCAATGGCGGGATAGGGGACAATTACAGATATTCCTTTTGAAGTCTACATATTCACCTTGCAATGGAGTTGATAATAAATACTCTCTCATTTTATTATGACTTTGGAAATTGCAGACCCAATATGACTTAAGTTTACTTAATCCTTATCTTTTCACAGAATGTCAACCTTGTGGAGATAATGTAAACATTCAGAGTGACATATATACAGTTAACTTAAAACTGGCTTCAAAGTAGAAAGAGAAACATAGTCCTAAATATCTGGGCTATTAAAAAATCATTATTAATTAGCAAATATGCAAGAGTGTGTCATTATGCAATAAAAACCTACTATACATATTCATGTTTTTGTCAGTAACAAGTCATATTTTGAAAACTATTTTAAAAGCATTTTATATGATTTGAAGTAATAATTACGTTGTTGAAGTTATTTTTAAGGAAACTGATTCTCTTATTTTAGAAAATTTAAAAATAAATTTAGGAGTACCCTGTGATAATTCCTGGCTGTGACCAGAGAGGGTGCATAGGAATTTCTTACTCCCCTTCTAAGAGCTTCACTTTCTGGCTCTATGATTCCCAAAAGATGGGGTAAAAAAAAAACTTGATATTCCCAAATGAACCCATCATCATGCAAATTATTATGCATTCCTTGAATTTTGAGGGTTACTTTTCTTATATTTTTAATTTCTCATGATTTTAGAAATGGAATATGTCAACCATAACATGAGAAATCTAGTCATGTATTACTTAGTGATGGGAATTTTTTCTGAGAAATGTATCGTTAGGCAGTTTTATCATTGTGTGAATATCATAGAGTGTAGTCGAACCCTGCACTATTACTAAATTTCAATCATTTCCCTTATTTGATCTGCAATGACAATATCATGTGGCATATATTAAGTTTCTATATATGCTTCATTATAATCTCATGGGACTACTGTCATATGCATTCTGTTTTTGGCTGAAAAGTTATGACATGCAAAACTATATATGTGTGTATATATATATCTGTGTGTATTTGTGTGTATATGTGTGTGTATGTGTATGTCTGTGTGTGTATATATAGAGTTTTAATATATATGCATGTATGTATATAATTGAGTAATAAAGATTTCTAAGAAACTGAAGTATTTACTATATAAAGTGTTCACATATCATTTCTTCTGGCATTTATATTTGATGCAGCAAGAAATATGAAATTATTGCTAGGAAATTAACGGAAAACAATTTTTTCATATTGTGGTCACATGAACAATTTATTCAATTTTAATCAGAGGTAATATTTTTAAAAATAAATCACTGTTTTTGTTTTGAGTTCATTTCAATATTTAGTTCATTTACTTTCTAAGGGGATGTTTTATTTTCTCTTCCATTCTCCACAAATCTCTATTTAAAAATTAAGGTTTACCAGCATATCTGTAAAGAGTGGTTTATCAAAGTATCACTTTGCTCTTAATATTTATGAATAAGGCTCTTCAATGTCAAGTGAACAGAATATACACTACCCAAGTTATAAATCATCAACATACCACATCATATGGGAATAAATTATTTTAAAATTAGACATATTTATATGTGTATGTATATGTATACATATACAAAAATGTATGAAAACTAAACTTGTGATATTTTTATGCCATGTGGCTTTCATCCTGAAGTCAATTTAAAATTGTATATTTCAAGATATTACATAAGGATTCAGAGGCTGGTTTAAAATTACTACTCTCCCTATTCCACTCTTTCCTCTCAAAAAAGGCAATTGAAAAAAATACTTAACACTCATCACTAGTGTCAAGTAGTCATAATAAGATAAATAACAAGAGTGAAGAAAATGGTTGAATTAAAATGTGACATATTGATTAGAATCTATTGAGATTCAGTGAAGCACATATATGGCTACATTTTCATAATTGGGTAACAAAAATTTTGGTCCCCAAAGAACTTGATATAAGATGTTCATCCAATAATTAAATGTTAAGAGCAACACATACTAAATCTTCTCAAAGAGGTAGAAGTGCTCTTGGGGCAACAATATAATTTTATTATCTAATTGAGAGTTGTAGCATCACATGAGGGAGAACGTGTCAAAGCCAGGTTGGTTAATCTAGAAGCAAAGAGAAAATAAAAAGGTTAGGTTATAAAAGACTGTGGTTTCTGTCCTGGCTACTCCTTCTTATTCCGGCCCTTGGATATGGGGGAAGTCATACCTTAATGAGCCCTATGAGGGGGAAGGTAGGCATTATCATGAGCATACAACTTTATGACTACTTTGCTTTACATGCAAGGTCTATAGGGGCACTTGGGAAAAATTAACTATTGAGTTTTCTGATTTATTAACACTATGCATATCCCTCTATTTTAAAAGAAAAAACATCTTTAATTTACCTGAAAAATCTTAAATTTATCCCCATGCTTATTTCTATTGTAAATGTATCAGTTTTTTACATTATAGTTTGGTTTAAACTATTTCATTTCCTTGCTAAACTTACTCATTAAATTTTACAGTTTGTGTGTTTTAGGATCTTTGTATTGTGCACATTGGGTTTGTGTGAATAACAATTTTATTGCTTCTATTGTAAGCTTTGCACCTTTCTTCTTGCTTTATTGCATAGGCTGTGCTATCCAGGGCAATGACAAATAGACACAAAAGGAGTTAGCGCCTCTGCCCAATTCCCAGTCTCTGAGGGAAAACTTTCCATATTTATAACCAATTAGTATGCTATGTACTATATTTGTGTAGAAGACTTTAATTTAGAGTAATTTAAAGCTTACTCAGAAATAATTTTTTGTATCATAAACAGGTATTGAATTTTACCAAACACTATTTCTGGATCTACTTAAACTATTATATAATTTTGTACCTTATTTTGCTATTATGGGGAGGTATACTGCATAGTTTTCAAATTTTAAAACAATCTTGCCTGGTGTGATGGTTCAAGATATAATCCCAGTGACTCAGGAGGCTAACGCAGGCATATTGCTTGAGGTCAGGAGTTTAATATTAGCCTGGATTAACATAGCAATGCTCTATTTCTAAAAAAAATTTCTGAAATAACTCAACTTATTTTGGTAGTCTTCTTATACATTGCTTCATAATTTTGATAATATTTTGCTTTGAATCATTACATTCCTATTCAGGAAAGTCATCGGCTTATATTTTAATCCATTTTTGTTGCTGTTGTTGTTGTTGTTGTTGTTTAGACTGAATCTTGCTCTGTCACACAGGCTGGAGTGTAGTGACACCATTTCAGTTCACTGCAAATTGTGTCTCCTGGGTTCAAGTGACCCACCCACCTCAGTCTCCCAAGCAGCTGGGATTACAGGTGCACACCACCACACCAGGCTATTTTGTAGAGATGGGATTTCACCATGTTGCGCAGACTAATCTCAAACTCCTGACCCAAATTGAACCACCCACCTCAGCCTCCCAAAGTGTTGGAATTACCAGCACAAGCCACCATGCCTGGTCATATTTTATTTCTTTAAATTTATTTTCAGATTTTTAAAATAAATATTATGCATAAATGAACATAGGAAAGAGAATATTACTCCCATATGCACAGAAAAGTCCAGGTAATCTCCAAAATTATAACTGCTCTTTAGCCAATAAGAGAGCCAAGGTCAAAAGGCATCCAGATAAACTGAATTCCAGAGGGTAATAAACTCTTCTGAGGAGATATAGGACACAAACTGTTTTGCCATAGGTAGAGCATTGGAGAAGGTGATGGCCACCATATGCCAGTAAAAAGAAACGGTAATGATATAACACATACATATAGCTAAAGCTGGGATAGTATGACACTTTAGAATCTCTGGGAGCCCCAGACCAAAGTGTAATTTGCACTCATTCAAATCACTTTTCTGTGGCTCTCAACCATGTGTTCATGGGGGCACAGCAGGAGACTTTAGAAAGTCCTCCTTTTTAGGGCAAAGGCATGAAACACCATCTACTTCCTAGAACCTGCTCTCTTAGGAAGCCAAAGCCTTTAACTGTATATAGAGAGGAAGGAAACACTCTTCCAACCAGAGTTCAGTAAAACATCCATGACTTCTGAGGGAGGGATAAAAACAAAAGCTGTCTGCCCCTTGGGGAAGTAAAGAAAACACTCTCACCCCCGTTTTAGGTAAGAGTAAACTGCTGCTGAGGGAATCTTAAAAGCAAAAGCTGACAGCATTTACCTGAGAAACAGGAATACTCATCTGCTAAAGCATTGACCACAGTAACAAACAACAATCCCTCCTGCCACCATGCCCAGGCAAAGGCATACTGCCACTGAAAGAGCAGTAAAGGCAGAAGCCCCAGAGGTGGGCACAGAATCCTGCACTGCACAGACATAAAGCAGATGTGTAGTGCTATTACTGGGGAAGGGCAGGAAACTCTTACAAAGTAGGCTTAGAGGAAAATTCAAAGAAATCATGTTAGAACATTTAAAAAAGTCTTAAATCAGTTAATTCAGCATCCTCCAAAAGCAGTTACAGAAGGGCAAATTAAGCTCAGAGCAAGAGGAAGAGAGGATATCATGAAAATAGTAGCAAAAATCAGTGAAATAGAAAACGAGAAAAACTGAGAAAACTCAATAAAATCTGAAGTTGACTCTCTGAAGTGATCAATAAAATTGATTAATATCTAGCCAGACTGACCAAGAGAAAAAGAAGGCAAAATTATCATTGTTAGGGGTAAAAAAGGGAAACACATTTAAATCCTATAGATATTAGAGGATAATATGATAATATTATTCATAGCTTTATACAAACAAATTAGTTAAAAGATATAAAGTAGCAAAGCTCAGAAAAGAAGAAACAGATAAAGCTGAGCAACTCTGTATCAGTTAATGAAATTGAGGGCCTAGTTAAATAATCTTAACAAAGTGAACATTTCATGCCCTGAAGGCTGCATTTTGAATTCTACCAAGCATTAATGAAATAAATAATATCAATTCTACACAAAAATTTTCAGAAAACAGAAGAGGAGGTTATATTTCCCAACTCATTTTAACAGACTATCGTTAACCTGTTAGTAAAAGGAAAGACATGGCAAGGAAACAATAAACCAATATTCCTCATGAACACGGATTCAAAAATTCTCAATAAAACATTAGCAAAATAAGTTCAGTAACTATAAAAGGGATTATAACTATGATAAAAAATGGTTTATCTCAGTTTTACAACAATAGTTAGATAAAAATTTATCACACTATAAAATCTCAAATCAATGACCTCAGAATCTACCTTAACAAACTAAAAAAAAGAAGAGGAAATAAAATGCAAAGTAAACAGAGGGAAATAATAATCATAAGACCATAAACAATTAAAAAGAAAATAAAAACTGATAGAGAAAATTTAGAAATACTAAAATCTGGTTATTTGAGAATGTGAATAAAATTAGAATCTAGCCAGATTTATTGGGAAAAGGAATGAAGACAAAATTTTCCAATATCAGGAATTCTACAGATACGTAAAAGATAACATGAAAATATTATTTAAAAAATTTTGTCAATAAGTTTGACAGTAGAAATGAAATGGTTACATTCTCAGAAAGACACAAGCTCCAACACTTACTCAAAAAGAAACAGATAACGACAATTTTCCATATATATTAATTATGGGCTTGCTGTTAAAAACACATTCTCACAAAAGAAACTCTACTCCTAGGTGGCTTTACTGGTAAATTCTACCAAGCATTTAAGGAAAAATAATAACATTAGAGATAATCTTCCAGAAAATTGAATAAGCTAGAATACTTTCCAAGTTATTGTATGAAGTCAGTGAAACCGATACCATGGGCAAAAGACATGAATAGACACCTCATCAGAGATGACACACTGAGTGAGAATAAGCATATGAAAAGGTACTCAACATCGTTAATCCTTAAGGAAATGAAAATTTGCACTACAGTCAGATACCTTTACATAGCCATCAGAATTAAAATATAGTGTTTGTGCAGATATTTAACACCAGAACTTCCCATGCACTGCTGGTAGGAACGTAAAATAATACAATCACTTTAGAAATCAGTTTGGCAGTTTCTTTAAAAGTTAATCGTACACCAAGCATATGACCCAATCATTTCACTCCTACGTGTTTCAAGATAAATGAATGCTTGAGTGCACTCAAAGATTTGTACATGTATGTTCATAGCAATCTTATTTATTAATAGCCATAAAGTAGAAACAATCTAAATGCTTATCAATAATCAATGGATACGAATAATTTGATATGTCAAATCAATAAAATGCTGTTCAACAAGAAAAATAGATTACTGATAATTACAATATTAAAAAAATTCAAAATAATTATGCTAAATGAAAGTCCAACAATGAATGAGTACAAACCACATAATTTCATTCATAAAATATTATTTTCTAGAGAATGAAAACTAATCTTTCATAAACGAAAGTAGATTAATCAGTGGTTGTCTGGAGATAAGGAAGGCAAGGAGAAGTAAGGAAGAGGGATTAAATTGGGATACGACAAAACATGGGGGAGTTAACTGCTGGATAAGTTTGTTGTCTTCTTTGTGCTTATAGTTTAATGACTGTATACATGTTTTAAAATTTATCAAATTGTATAATTTAAACATATGCTCTTTGTGACATCAATTGTATTTTGATTACTCTATAAAACTTTTTAAAAATCTTCAACTATAATTGTGACTTTCCCCACATCTTCATAGATTTTAGTCAATTTTTTCCTATATATTTCAAAGGTATTTAGGTTGACTCAGCTATAGGCTTGTTTTTCTTCCAGTTGAAATCGATCCTTTTGTCATTATAAAATATCTCTGTCTCTCATGATGCTTCTTGCCTTAAAAATCTACTTTGTTTGATATTTATATAACCACACAGTTACCTTTTGTGTAGTGTTTGAGTGATATGTATATATATGTAGAAAGTATGGAAAATACACACACACTCAAACACATGTACACACACACGTATTTTCCATCTTTTCACTTAAACAAATGTAGCATCCTAAAATTTAAGATGCTCTGTATAATCAACATTTAGTTGTGCATTTGTAATTGTGCTAGCATCTTTGTTTCTAAATTGAAGTGTGCTATGGGTTGGATCTGTGTCCACACTCCCATCTTATTATCAATTGTAAACCTCAATGTTGGAGGTGGGCCAGTGGGAGGTGATTCAATCATGGGGGTGGTTTCTCATGAATGCTTCAGCATCGTCCCCTTGATGTTGTCCTCGGGATAATGAGTAAGTTCCTACAAGTTTTGGTTGTTTAAAAGTTTATAACAGCCTGCCTTCTTGCTCCTGCTGCCACCATGTAAATTGGCCTGCTTCCACTTTGCCTTTCTCTATGAGTATAAGCTCCATGAGGTGTCCTAGAAGCAGCTGCTGCCATCCTTCCTGTACAACCTGCAGAACCTGGAGGCAATTAAACCTCTATTTTTAAAAATAAATTACCTAGACTCTGGTGTTTCTTTATAGCAATGAAAGAATGAACTAACATAAAGTGGTTAGTCAATGTACATTTAATATAAATTCACATAAGCTTTGATAATATCTACCATCTTATTTTTTTCTGATTCATATCTCTGAGCTATTTCTACCCTTAATCTTTCCCCAATCAAGTGCACAGTGAAGCAATGATAAAATTATACTAGGTTTATTTTCTAAATCATTCAATAAATCTCTAAAGAATAGAATGAACAGAAGTTGAAACCTTGAGTATTATATAAAAGAAGGAGAACTTACACATTAAAAAGATCTGTCTCATGTGGAATGATTCCAACAGTGGTAACATTGGCTGCAATTTCTTTAGATGCTGTTATATTCTAATGTAGATTTCAAGCATTCTAAATCTTAAAAACAGCTAGCGTTTGAAACTTCACAGCAACTGTATTAGGCAAATATTATGATTCTCTCTTTTTTACAGATAGAATAACAGAAACACAGAAGTGTTAACTTTCTAAGGGTCAAACAGCTTATAAATGATTGAACTAGGGATTGAATTCTGATCTATTTAACACTAGAACCCAACCACAGTCTTTACACTACTTTATTTTTGCTATAATAAAGCATTTTGAAAAATTATTGAAGAAAGATTGTTTTATCAATTAGAAAATAAAATGACATTTAAAAAATAAAATATGGAAAAGCAAAAGTTCTAATATATATCATATTAGAGTAAATAATATTATAAAAGGTACAGGAAGACAGTGTTATCAATTATAATAAAATGGAATGGCATTTATGAAGAAAATATTTAAAAGTAAAGGTGCCTGTATTTAATTTCCACAGTTACTAACCATGTGATCAATGAAATAAGCTTCCTGCAACTCATATTTTGTAACTATAAAAATAAAGTAGATAAAACTATTCTATTTATCAGGATCCTTGAACCCATATTCCTATTTCCACTTCTAAACTCTAAATTTTTTTAAATGCATATTTTAAATAACAGAATTGACATAAGTAATACCACAAGTTTCTGTATAAAGAATATAAAGCTGTAATCAAGAGACAATTTGTTTTATGAAATACATATACAATAGCAAAGAAATAAATAAAATTCAAGATATATGGGACTTCTAAATAGTAAAAACCTTTGAATATCTGTAAAACAAGCAAATTCATATTAGAATAGACTAGTAGATTTGTAGTCTTGGGAAAAACAGATAGGAGTAAGTAAATTATATTGAAAATATAAGAATTTACTTAAAGAAGAATAAAATATATTAGATGTATAGCCCATGGGGTTCACTAAGGTGGCTACATTAATGTCCATGTATTCAACCAACTAAAATACATTTTCGGATTATCAACCATCAAAAAAACAATTTCAAAAAATTCATTGATCATAGCAGTTTTTATTGCTACTGTAACAAATTTAGTGGCTCAAAACAACACAAATATTTTCTCTTACAGATCTGGAGGCCAGAAATCTGAAATTACTTTTACTGGGCAAAGGTCAAGGTATTGACAAAGCTGCATTTCTTTCTGGAGTCTCTAGGAGGTTATCATTTTCCTTGCCTTTTCTAGCTTCTGGAAGTCTCCTACATTCCTTGATGCCACAACTTCTTCATCACAGCACTCCAATTTCTTGCTTCCATCATCACATCACCCATTGTATCTGACCTTATTGCTTTCCTCTCAGAAGAACCTTTATTATATTTATTGCTCACTCGGATTGTCCAGGAATGTTAGGCCTGAATTTTTATCTCCCCCAAATGCATATTTTGAAGTCCTATCTCCAAATACCTCAGAATGTGACCTTAGATGGAAATTGAGTTGCTTGTTGCATGTGTAGTTCATTGAGATAAGATCATTAGGTTGGGCCCTAGTCCAATATGACTGAGGTCCTTATAAGAAGTGGAAATTTGGACACAAAGAACACACACCTGGGAGGAACATCATTAAAAATGAAGGCAATGACTGGGTGATGCTTCTATATGTCAAGGAATGCCAAAGGTTGCCAGCAAACCACCCGGAAGCTAAGGCAGAGGCATGGAGCAGATTCTCCCTCACAGTGCTCAGAAGGGACCAACCCAGTTGACATCTTAATCTCAGATCTCTAACCTCCAGAACCGTGAGACAATACATTTCTGTTATTTAAGCCACACCATTTGTGGTACTTCATCACAGAAGCCTTAGCAAACTAATGTAAGGAACTTTTCTCCGTTTTAAGATCTTGACCTTAATGACATCTGCAAAGATTTTTTTGGCACATGGGTAACATTAATAAATTCCAGAGATTAGGAACTGGATGTCTTTTGAAGAGTCATCATTTGGCCCATTATAGCACGCTTGTTGTCCAACAGTTTTAAGCACTGGAGGATATAAAGCAAATAAAACATATTCCCTCCCATTAGGATATAGTGTTATTCATAGGTCAGAAGTCCAAGTGTTACAGAAATTATTTATGGAAACATCTATATATGTATTGTGCTCTGATATTTAATTGAAAATTTGTTACTTTTGGTACTTTTGACTTCACCCATTTTTCAGACTAAATGCATTTCTCTTTATTTCTTTTTTCTTTTATTTCTTCCTGTTTTTTTTTTTTTTTTTTTTTTAACAGGGTGTTGCTCTGTCACCCAGGCTGAAGTGCAGTGGCCAGATCATCACAGCTCACTGCTTCAACCTCCCAGACTCACGTGATCCTCCCACCTCAGCCTCCAACATAACTGAGACTACAGGCATATGCAACCACACCTGGGTAATTTTTAAAATTTTTTGTAGAGATGGGGTTTTGCCATATTGCCCAGGTTGATCTCAAACTCCTGGGATCAAGCGTTCTGCCCACCTCAGCCTCCCAAGGGATTATAGGAATAAGCCACTGTGCCTGGCCCTAAATATATTTTAAAAACAAATGAAATTAAGAATAATATGTAGGATAACTGATCTGATTGAATTCCAGTAGTAACATTGCTCACAATTGAGACTATATCTCAATAAGTGATTCTGAATTTTGCATAGAAAATAAATCCATTTATTGTTTTATTATAACATTACCACACTATTATAATATTCACAGATAGATATAGAAACACACCTAATTTTACAGCACTTCACTTTACTGCACTTCACAGACGTGTTTCTTACAAATTGAAGGTTTATGGCAACATTGTCTTGAGTAACTCTGTCAGCACCATTGTTCCAACAGCATGTGCTCCTTTTGCATCTCTGTGTCACATTTTGGTAATCCTTGCGCTATATCCAACTTTTTCATTATTATTACATCACATCTGTTCTGAGAATCTGTGATCACTGACCTTTGATGTTACCACTGTAATTGCAGGTGCTACAAATTGCACCTGTGTAAGATGGAAAATTTAATAAATGTTGTGTGTGTTCTGACTTCTCACCAAATAGCTGCTTCCCTATTTCCTGAGACACACCTGAGACTTCTCTCCTTAGGCTTCCCTATTTCTTGAGACACAACAATACTAAAATATATCAATTAATAACACTACAATGGCCTGTAAGTGTTCAAGTGAAAGGAAGAATCACACATCTCTCACTTTCAACCAAAGCTAGAAATGGTTAAGCTTAGTGAGGAAGGCATGTCAAAATTTGAGATACTCCCAAAGCTAGGGCTGTTGTGTCAAATGGTTAGTCAAGTCCTGAATGCAAAGGAAAAGTTCTTGAAGGAAATTAAAAGTGCTACTTCAATCAACACAAAATTGATAAGATAGTGAAATAGCCTTATTTCTGATATGGAGAAAGTTTGAGTGGTCTAAATAGTCAAACCAGCTGCAATATTCCTTTAAAACCAAACCTAATCCAGAGCAAAGTCCTAACTCTCTTCAATTTCATGAAGGGTGAGAGAGGTAAGGAAGCTACAGATGAAATTTTGAAGGCAGCAGGGGTTGGTTCATGAGGTTTAAGGAAAGAAGCCATCTCCATAACATAAAAGTGCAAGGTGAAGCTGCAAGTGCTGATGTAGACAGTATAGTGAGTCATCCAGAAGATCTAGCTAATTGATGAAGGTGGCTACACTAAATAATAGATTTTCAAAGTATCTGAAACAGCCTTATATTGGAAGAAGATGGCATCTAGGACTTTAATAGCTAAAGAAGAGAAATCAATGCCTGGTTTCAAAGCTCCAAAGGACAGGCAAATGCATTAAGGGCTAATGCAGCTGGTGACTTTAAATGAAAGCCAAAGCCCATTTAAAAGTTTAAGAATCCTAGGACCCTGAAGAAGTACACTAAATCTACTCTGCCTGTGCTCTCTAAATGGAACAACTAAGCCTAAATGAGAGCACATCTTTTTAGAGCATGGTTTACTAAATGTTTTAAATTTACTTTTGAGAACTGCTGCTCAGGATAAAAGATTACTGTTCACTGGCAATGTACCTAACAACCCAAGAGCTCTGATGGAGATGTACAGGGAGATTAATATTTGTCCCATGCCTGCTAACACAAATACATTCTGCAGTCCATGGATCAAAGAGTAATTTCGACTTTCAAGTCTTATTATTTAAGAAATATATTTTGTAGGGCTATAGCTGCTACAGACAGTGATTCCTCTAATGGACCTAAGAGAAGTAAATTAAACTATCTGGAAAAATGTACCATTCTAGATGCCATTAACAAAACTCATGATTCATGGGAGGAGATGAAAATAACATTAATAGAAGTTTGGAAAAAGTTAATTCCAGCTTTCATGGGTGATTTTGAGAGGTTCAAGATTTCAGTGAAAGAAAGTAATTGCAGATGTGGAATAGCAAGAGAACTAGAAGTGGAGCCTCAGGATATGACTGAATTGCTGCAATCTTATATTAAACTTTAACACCTGAGGAGCTGCTGCTTGTGGATGAGCAAAGAAAATAGTTTCTTGAGATGGAAACTACTACTAGTGATTATGCTGTGAACATTATTGAAAAGACAACAAAGGATTTATGATAATACATAAATGTAATTGAGAAAGCAGCAACAGGGTTTGAGAGGATTGACTCCAATTTGAGAAGTTTTGTGGGTAAAATGCAATCAAACACCATCATATGACACAGCGAAATCATTGTTTTCTCATTTCAAGAAATTGCCACAGCTACCTCAGCCTTCAGCAACCACAACCTTGATCAGTCAGTCAGTGGCCATCGACATTGAAACAAAACTTTTTACCGGCAAAAAGATTATGACTGGCTGAAAGCTCAGGTGATTTTTATAATTTTTAGCAATAAAGTACTTTTAAATTAAGGTATATACAATTTTTTAGACATCATGCTATTGCACACTTAACAGACCACAGTATAGTAGTGTAAACACAACCTTCATATGCACTGGGGAAACAAAAAAATGTGACTTGCTTTATTGTGATATTCACTTTGTTGTGATGATCTGAAACGAAACCTGCAATATCTCCGAGGTATGCCTGTAATCTTCACATATTTTTAGATTATAAACATAGAGAGTTTACATATATTTACAGAAAGAAAGCAAGGAAGTTTAATTCAGAAAAAATAAAATGTCAATAATTTCACAATATGGCAACTTATTTTTTTTTTCAGATCACATTTAACAAAAATATATTTTCTCATCTTCCAACCTACCCTCCAAAAGATCAGAAACTATGATTCCATATATCATTCACACAAGAAGGTGGAAAATAAAAACCACTGTAAGTATTTCAAGCAGAGATATTTAATACAGAGAAGCAAGTGCTTATAAATTTGTTGAAAGGACTAAGGGATCAAATATCAGATATCTCCCCTGTATTTCAGCTGTTAGGAAGCTGCTGCTGTTTCTACTGCAGACACTGCTAGAACTTTCTTTCATACCCTCAGAACTCACTATTAGATACTCAATGCAAAGTCAGGCCACTCCCACTGTTTGTAAATATCTATTCATGTTTACACTACACTGCTTGCCAACTGCGAGAACAGCAAAAGTATAACCTCCATTTTACTTCCATCTTCCATCTTTCATATAAAGTTAAGTAAAGACCAGAATCTAATTTGCAGCTAGACCTCTGACTCCAAGGGAGAGAGTTTTTCACAGTTGCTACCTTTAAGTAAGTTGAGGTAGACAATCTATACGAGTTAACATACTCCTGCCATTGAGGCAGAGAGGCAGAAAATGTACGCCACAATGAAAACTGAAAGAGCAGAGATCAAGAATATAATCAGAAGAAAACAGCCATTCTGAAGAAAACAGAAAAGAGACATTTTATAGAGCAAGGGTTGAAATTTACTGCCTTTGTATGAAATAATAAATACTATGTTTATCAATCTAGAAATGCTTTAGAAGAGTCAGAATTTTAGTCTATTATAATCTAAAAATTCCAGAATATTTATGTAAATAATCTGAGCCAAAGTCACATTGGATTCATTATAAATTAGCACAGAGTGAGGAATAGCTTAAAATATCCCCCAATCTATGAAAGTACTAGGTTAACTAAAAAAAAAAAAAAAAAAAAAAAAAAAAAAACCCTTTTAGTCATGTTGAACTGGGAATATATTTGGGAATAATCTTTTACCTCCTAAGTTCTTTAGTAACTTTTAAGTTTAAAAGCAAATAAATTGCCATTCACACTGATTTAATATTTTTAAAAATGAAATGTTTGTATATTAGAAAAGTTCCACTTTAGATGGCTTTGTTTGGGATGACTTAGGTATTCATCTAAGCCACTACCACCCTTCTGTCTTAATTAATTGGTTCATTTCTCCTCTGAGTTGTCTTCACAAGTTCTATGAAATAGTTTTAGATAATTTCAAACTTATGCTCCATCCACTTCCAGTAAATTCGTGTCCATCAAAATAGTAGGCTGAAACTCTCTTCCAACATTTCATAATAACCTCAATTCTTCTTTTGTAGGTGAATGAGGATCATTTGCTTATCACCGGATCAGTTTTAAGGCAAGGGAAATTTGGTTTTCTGATTAGCCCAGCCTAAGCAGCATACATATGCCTACAGTCAAAGGTGAGATAAAGTTCACCCAAAACACAAAGGTTGATATGGGGAAGGGGCAGTCCCTTAGGGGTGGAGTGGGGCGGGGGGTTGGGGTGGGGGAGCAGAACTGGATACTATTAGCAACAGAGGAGGAAATATATTAGATAGAAAAAAAGTAATCAGGATTACTACAGCCCAGAACTCTAAATTGGCCCTTGCTGGTTTGGTTGTAGATCTTGGGCCTAATGCAGGCTGCTGCTACCCTTGGCTCTTTGCTCAGGCATTCAAACACTAATATAATCACATCGTGGCTATAAAAGGCAAGTATAGACAAACCCACAGAAAAGCACATCACAGAAAAGGATAAGGGATATTTACCTCAGGACAGATTTGTTTCTATTGCTACACCTTTAAAAACACAGATTCATTTGTTTTCCTGTCCTGTGTGAAAACTAAATGCTTCCTCGAAGGTAGAGTACAAGATTGACTCAGAGAGAACCTGGAGATCCAATAAAAGATAGTGGACAGAATGGAATATAGAATTTCCCTTGCAAACTTTCAGGTTAGGCATTATTCCTCTCTTTAGTGAAGGAAGAATATTAGTTAGCATCAGAGTTTATTGAAACTTTAAATTCAGATTTCTTTTAGATAAAAATCAAAATTTCATACCCTTAATCAATGTTATCTGGACTTTTCACAAATTAGTACCAAAATCAATGGAAAGATAATTTTCAATAATAACAAGGTACACATTTATGTTTAATTTTGATTGTAGAGAGTGAAACAGGCTGGTTTACTTGACAGAAGCATATAAATTCTATAAAGTCAAAAAAAAAAAAAAAAAAGAATGCAGCCTTACCTTAAGTGACTTTATAATCAAGCTTATTGTTCTGCCAATTAATAAATTATCTCAATGTAAACTGCATGCTAGCAAACATAGCCCGATAAGTTGAATATGCTTTTCAAAACTAAATATGCAGTCAATGTTGACTTAGAGCACCTGGAGGGGAATGAGAGTGGGCAGGAGAAAGACACAGGCTTCTTCCTCACCTTCCTTGGGAACCACAGCACTGTATTTGGTAATGCAATACACATATCATATTTAAATTATATTTTTACCAAATGATATGTTTATTCTATATTGTGTTTGGAGTTAGTTATCCTAAAATATAATATTTAATAAGCAAGTGATTCAGATGAGATTTATTCATATATTTTTAGCAATTACAGATGACTGGCATGTTTTCTATTGGTCAATGAAATGCAGAATAGACGGTACCTGTTTCAAATTATTAAATCTTTTTTAAATTATACTTTAAGTTCTGGGATACACGTGCAGAACGTGCAGGTTTGTTACATAGGTATACATGTGGGATGGTGGTTTGCTGCACCCATCAACCTGTCATATACATTAGGTATTTCTTCTAATGCTATCCTTCCCCTAGACCCCCAACTCCCGGCAGGCCCCAGTGTGTAATGTTCCCCTCCCTGTGTCCCTGTGTTCTCATTGTTCAACAACCACTTATGAGTGAGAATATGTGGTGTTTGATTTTCTGTTCCCGTGTTAGTTTGCTGAGGATGATGGCTTCCAGCTTCATCCATGTCCCTGCAAAGGACATTAACTCATCCTTTTTTATGGCTGTATAGTATTCCATGGTGTATATATGCCACATTTTCTTTATCCAGTCTATCATTGATGGGCATATGGGTTGGCTCCAAGTCTTTGCTATTGTGAACACTGCTGCAATAAACATACGTGTGCATGTGTCTTTATAGTAGAACAATGTATAATCCTTTAGATATTTACCCAGTAATGGGATTGCTGGGTTAAATGGTATTTCTGGTTCTAGATCCTTGAGGAATTTACACACTGTTTTCCATAATCATTGAACTAATTTACACTCCCACCAAGCATAAAAGCATTCCTATTTCTCCACATCCTCTCCAGCATCTGTTGTTTCCTGACTTTTTAATGATCACCATTCTAACTGGTGTGAGATAGTATCTCATTGTGCTTTCAATTTGCATTTCTCTAATGACCACTGATGATTAGCTTTTTTTCATATGTCTTCTTTTGAGAAGTGTCTGTTCAGATCCTTCACCCATTTTGATAAGGTTTTTTGTTTGTTTGTTTTGTTTTTTTCTTGTAAATTTGAGTCTTTGTAGATTCTGGATATTAGCCCTTTGTCAGATGGATAAATTGCAAACATTTTCTCTCATTCTGTAGGTTGTCTGTTTACTCTGATGATAGTTTCTTTTGCTGTGCAGAAGCTCTTTAATTTAATCAGATCCCATTTGTCAATTTTGGCTTTTGTTGCAATTGCTTTTGGTGTTTTAAGCATGAAGCCTTTGCCCATGCTTATGTCCTGAATGGTATTGACTAGGATTTCTTCTAGAGTTTTTATGATTTTAGGTCTTATGTTTAAGTCTTTAATCCATCGTAAGTTACTTTCTATATAAGATATAAGGAAGGGATGCAGTTTCAGTTTTCTGCATATGGGTAGCCAGTTTTCCCAACACCATTTATTAAAAAGAAAATCCTTTCCCCATTGCTTGTTTTTATCAGCTTTGTCAAAGATCAGAGGGTTGTAGATGTGTGGCAAAATGCTGAGGCCTTTTTTCTATTCCATTGGTCTATATAAATGTTTTGGTACCAGTACCATGCTGTTTTTGTTACTGTAGCCTTGTAGTATAGTTTGAAGTCAGATAGCATGATGCTTCGGGCTTTGTTCTTTTTTTTTTCTTAGGATTGTGGTGGCTATACAAGTTTTTATTTTGGTTCCATATGAAATTTAAAGTAGTTTTTTCTCTTTTTTTTAATTTTTTTTTTTTTTTTTTTTTTTTTGAGACAGAGTCTCGTTCTGTCACCTAGGCTGGCATGCAGTGGCGCGATCTCCACTTACTGCAAGCTCCACCTCCCAGGTTCACACCATTCTCCTGCCTCAGCCTCCTGTGTAGCTGGGACTACAGGCGCCCGCCACCGCACCCGGCTAATTTTTGTATTTTTAGTAGAGACGAGGTTTCACCGTGTTAGCCAGGATGGTCTCGATCTCCTGAACTTGTGATCCACCAGTCTCAGCCTCCCAAAGTGCTGGGATTACAGGTATGAGCCACCGCGCCCAGCCAGTTTTTCTAATACTGTGAAGAAAGTCAATGGTAGCTTGATGGAGATAGCACTGAATCTATAAATTACTTTGGGCACTATGGCCATTCTCACAATATTGATTCTTCCTATCCATGAGCATGGGAAGTTTTTCCATTTGTTCGTATCCTCTTTTATTTCCTTGAACAGTGGTTTGTAGTTCTTCTCGAAGAGATCCTTCACATCTCTTGAAAGTTGTATTCCTAGATATTTTATTGTCCTTGTAGCAATTGTGAATGGGAGTTCACTCATGATTTGGCTCTCTGTCTATTATTGGTATATAGGAATGCTTGTGATTTTTGCACATTGATTTTGTATCTTGACATTGCTGAAGTTGCTTATTAGCTTAAATAGATTTTGGACTGAGGAAATGGGGTTTTCTAAATATACAATCACGTAACCTACATGCAGAGACAATTTGACTTCCTCTCTTTCTATTTGAATACTTCTTCCTTTCCTTTCCTTTCCTTTGCTTTCCTTTCCTCTTCTTTCCCCTTCCTCCCTCCCTCCATTCATTCATTCCTTCCTTCCTTCCTTCCTTCCTTCCTTCCTTCCTTCCTTCCTTCCTTCCTTCCTTCCTTCTTCACTCTTTTTTCTCTTGCCTGATTGCCCTGGCCAGAACTTCCAACACTACGTTGAATAAGAGTGGTGACACAGGGCATCCTGGTCTCGTGCCAGTCTTCAAAGGGAATGCTTCCAGCTTTGCCCATTCAGTATGATATTGGCTGTGGGTTTGTCTTAAATAGCTCTTATTATTTTGAAATATGTTCCATCATTACTTACTTTGTTGACAGGTTTTAGCATGAAGGGGTGTTGAATTTTATCCAAGGCCTTTTCTGCATCTATTGAGATCATCGTGTGGTTTTAGTCATTGGTTCTGTGTAGGGAAAAGAGAGATCAGACTGTTACTGTGTCTATGTAGAAAGGGAAGACATAAGAAACTCCATTTTCTCCTGTACCCTGAACATTTGCTTTGCCCTGAGATGCTGTTAATCTGTAACTTTGACCCAACCTTGAGCTCACAGAAATGTATTTTGTATGGAATCAAGGTTTAAGGGATCTAGGGCTGTGCCTTCTTAACAAAATGTTTACAGGCAGTGTGCTTGGTAAAAGTCATCACCATTCTCCAGTCTCAATAAACCAGGGGCACAATGCACTGCAGAAAGCAGCAGGGACCTCTGCCCTGGCAAGCCGGGTATTTCCCAAGGTTTCTCCCCATGTGATAGTCTGAAATATGGCCTTGTGGGACCTGACCATCCCCCAGCCTGACACCCATGAAGGGTCTGTGCTCAGGAGGATTAGTAAAAGAGGAAAGCCTCCTCTTGCAGTAGAGATAGAAGGAGGCCACTGTCTCCTGCCTGCCTCTGGGAACTGAATGTCTCGGTATAAAACCCGATTGTACATGTGTTCAATTCTGAGATAGGACACAAAACTGCCCTGTGGTGGGAGACGAGACATGTTGGCAGCAATGCTGCTTTATTATTCTTTACTCCACTGAGATGTTTGGGTGGAGAGATAAATAAATCTGGCCTACGTGCACATCCAGGCATAGTACCTTCCCTTGAACTTACTTGTGACACAGATTCCTTTGCTCACATGTTTTCTTGCTCACCTTCTCCCCACTATCACCCTGCTCTCCTACCTCATTCCTCTTGCTGAGATAGTGAAAATGGTAATCAAGAAATAATGAGGGAACTCAGAGACCGGTGCCAGTGCGAGTCCTCTGTATGCTGAGTGCCGGTCCCCTTGGCCCACTTTTCTTTCTCTATATTTTGTCTCTGTGTCTTATTTCTTTCCTCAGTCTCTCATCCCACCTGATGAGAAATACCCACAGGTATGGAGGGGCTGGCCCCCTTCTGTTTATGTGATGGATTACATTTATTGATTTGCATATGTTGAACCAGCCTTGCATCTCAGGGATAAAGCTGACTTGATCGTGGTGGATAAGCTTTTTGATGTGCTGCTGGATCCGGTTTGCCAGTGTGTTATTGAGAATTTTCGCATTGATGTTCATCAGGGATATTGGCCTGAAGTTTTCTTTTATTGTTGTGTCTCTGCCGGGTTTTGGTATCAGGATGATGCTGGCCTCATAAAATGAGTTAGGAAGGAGTCCCTCTTTTTCTATTGTTTGGAATATTTTCAGAAGGAATGATGCAACTCCTCTTTGTACCTCTGGTAGAATTCAGCTGTGAATCCATCTGGTCCTGGGCTTTCTTGGTTGGTAGGCTATTAATCAATGCCTTAATTTCAGAACTTGTTATTGGTCTATTTAGGGATTCAACTTCTTCCTGGGTTAGTCTTGGGAGGATGTATGTGTCCAGGAATTTATCCATTTCTTCTAGATTTTCCAGTTTATTTGCATAGACCTGTTTATAGTATTCTCTGATGGGAGTTTGCATTTCTGTGGGATCTCTGGGACACAACTAAAGCATTGTTTAGAAGGAGATTTATAGCACTAAATGCCCACAGGAGAAAACACGAAAGATCTAAAATTGAGAACCTAACATCACAATTAAAAGAATCAGAGAAACAAGAGCAAACAAATTCAAAAGCTAGCAGAAGACAATTAATAACTAAGATCAGAGCAGAACTGAAGGAGATGGAGACGTGAAAAACCCTTCAAAAAAATTGATGAATCCAGGAGCTGTTTTTTTTTTTCAAGATTAACAATGTAGATATACCTCTAGCCAGACAAAGTAAGAAAAAAATAGAGAAGAATCAAATAGACACAATAAAAAATAATAAAGGGGAAATCACCACTGATCCCACAGAAATGGGGTACATTGTGTCTTCATTCTCCTTGGTTTGAAAGAACTTCATTATTTCTACCTTAATTTCACTATTTACTCAGTAGTCATTCAGGAGGGGATTGTTCAGTTTCCATGTAGTTGTGAGGTTTTGAGTGAGTTTCTTAATCCTGACTTCTAATTTGATTGCACTGTGGTCTGAAAGACTGTTATAATTTCAGTTCTTTTGCATTTGCTGAAGAGTGTTTTACTTCAAATTATTTGGTCAATTTTAGAATAAGTGTGATGTGGTGCTGAGAAGAATGTATATTCTGTTGATTTGGGGTGGAGAGTTCTGTAGATATCTATTAGGTCCACTTGGTATGGAACTGAGTTCAATTCATGAATATCCTTGTAAATTTTCTGTCTTGTTTATCTTTCTAATATTGACAGTGGGATGTTAAAGTCTCCTACTATTATTGTGTGGGAGTCTAAGTTTTTTGGAGGTCTCTAAGAACTTGTTTTATGAATCTGGATGCTCCTGTATTGGGTGCATATATATTTAGGATAGTTAGTTCTTCTTGTTGCATTGATCCCTTTACCATTATGTAATGCCCTTCTTTGTCTCTTTTGATCTTTGTTAGTTTAAAGTGTATCTTGTGTATCTTATCAGTAACTAGGACTGCAACCTCTGCATTTTTTTTTTTTTTTTTTTTTTTTTTTTTTTTCTGCTTTCCATTTGCTTGGTAAAACTTCCTCTATACCATTATGTGTGTCTTTGCATGTGAGATGGCTCTCCTGGATATAGCACACTGATGGGTCTTGATTCTTTATCCAAGTTGCCAGTTTGTGTCTTTTAATTGGGGCATTTAGTTCGTTTACATTTAAGGTTAATATTGTTATATGTGAATTTGATCCTGTCATTATAATGTTAGCTGGTTATTTTTCCTGTTAGCTGATGCAGTTTCTTCACAGTGTCGATGGTCTTTACAATTTGGTATGTTTTTTCAAGGGCAGATACTGTTTTTTCCTTTCCATATTTAGTGTTTCCTTCAGGAGTTCTTTTAAGGCAGGCCTGGTGGTGAAAAAACTCTCTCAGCATTTGTTTGTCTGTAAAGGATTGTATTTCTCCTTCACTTGTGAAGCCTAGTTTGACTGGATGTGAAATTCTGGGCTGAAAATTCTTTTCTTTAAGAAAGTCGAATATTGGCCTCCACTCTCTTCTAGCTTGTTGGATTTCTGCAGAGATCTGCTGTTAGTCTGATGGGCTTCCCTTTGCGGGTAACCCAGCCTTTTTCTCTGGCTGCCCTTATCATTTTTTCCTTCTTTTCCACTTTGCTGAATCTGATGATTATGTATGTGTCTTGGGGTTCCTCTCCTCGAGGAGTATCTTTGTGGCGTTCTCTGTATTTCCTGAATTTGAATATTGGCCTGTCTTGCTGGATTGGGGCAGTTCTCTTGGAAAATATCCTGAAAAGTGTTTTCCAACTTGGTTCCATTCTCCCTGTCGCTTTCAGGTACACCAGTCAAACGTAGGTTTGGTCTTTTCACATAGTCCCATATTTCTTGGAGGCTTTGTTCATTCCTTTTCATTCTTTTTTCTCTAAACTTGACTTCACACTTTATTTAATTAAGTTGACCTTCAAACTCTGATATCCTTTCTTCTGCTTCATCGATTCGGCTATTGATACTAGTGTGTGCTTCATGAAGTTCTTGTACTGTGTTTTTCAGCTCCATCAGGTCATTTATGTTCTGCTCTAAACAGGTCATTCTAGTTAGCAATTCATCTAATCTTTTTTTCAAGGTTCTTAGCTTCTTTGCATTGGGTTAGAACATGCTCCTTCAGCTCAGAGGAGTTTATTATTACCTGTCTTCTGAAGCCTACTTCTGTCAATTCATCAAACTCATTCTCCATCCAGTTTTGTTTCCTTGCTTGTGAGGAGTTGTGATCCTTGGAGAAGAAGAGGCATTCTGGTTTTGGGAATTTTCAGCCTTTCTGTGCTGGTTTTTCCTCATCTTCATGGATGTATCTATTTTTGGTCTTTGATGTTGGTGACCTACGGATGGGGTTTCTGTGTGGACATCCTTTTTGTTGATGTTGATGCTATCCTTTTCTGTTTGTTAATTTTGTTGATGTTGCTGCTATCCCTTTCTGTTTGTTAGTTTTCCTTCTAACAGGCCCCTTTGCTGCAGATCTGCTGGAGTTTGCTGGAGGTCCACTCCAGACCCTTTTTGCCTGGGTATCATCAGAAGAGGCTGCAGAACAGCAGAGATTGTTTCCTGTTCCTTCCTCTGGAAGCTTCATCCCAGAGGGGTACCCATCAGATGCCAGCCAGAGCTCTCCTGTATGAGATGTCTATTGACTCTTGCTGGGAGAAGTCTTCCAGTTAGAAGGCATGGGGGTCAGGGACCCATTTGAGGAGGCAGACTGTCCCTTAGCAGAGCTTGAGCGCTGTGCTGGGAGATACGCTGCTCTCTTCGCAGCTGACAGGCAGGAACATTTAAGTTCAGCCTGAAGCTGCTTCCACAGCCGCCCCTTCCCCCAGGTGCTGTGTCCCAGGGAGATGGGAGTTTTATCTATAAGCCCCTGACTGAGGCTGCTGCCTGTCTTTCAGAGATGCCCTGCCCAGAGAGGAGGAATCTAGAGAGGCAGTCTGGTTACAGTGGCTTTGCCAAGCTGCTGTGGGTTCCTCCCAGTTTGAACTTCCCAATGACTTTGTTTACACTGTGAGGGGAAAACTGCTTATTTAAGCCTCAGTAATGGCAGATGCCCCTTCATTACCAAGCTTGAGCATCTCAGGTCGACTTCAGACTGCTGTGCTGGCAGCGAGAATTTCCAGACAGTGGATCTTAGCTTGCTGGGCTCCATGGGCGTGGGATCCACTGAGCTAGACCGCTTGGTTCCCTAGTTTCAGCCCCTTTTCCAGGGGAGTGAGAGGTTCTGTCTCACTGGCATTCCAGATGCCTCTGGGGTACAAAAACAACAGAAACAGCGACAACAACAAACTCCTGCAGTTAGTTTGGTGTCTGCCCAAACAACTGCCCAGTTTTGTGCTCAAAATGCAGGGGCCTGGTGGCATAGGCACCCGAGAGAATCTCCTGGTCTGTGGGTTGTGGAGACCATGGGAAAAGCATTATATCTGGGTGGGAGTACACCGTTCCTCAGGGCACAGTCCCTCACGGCTTCCCTTGGCTAGGGGAGGGAGTTCCCTGACCCCTTGTGCTTCCTGGGCGAGGTGGACCTCCAGCAAACCCCACCCTGCTTCAGCTTGCCCTCTGTGGGCTGCACCCACTGTCTAACCAGTCCCAGTGAGATGAGTCAGGTACCTCAGTTAGAAATGCAGAAATCACAGGCCTTCTGCCTTGATCTTGCTGGTAGCTGCACACCGGAGCTGTTCCTATTGGTCCATCTTACCAGCCACCTCTTTTTTTCTTTCTTTCTTTTGAGATGGAGGCTCGCTCTGTCACCAGGCTGGAGTTCAATGGTGTGATCTCGGCTCACCGCAACCTCTGCCTCCCTGGTTCAAGCGATTCTCCTGTCTCAGCCTCCCAAGTAGCTAGGACAATAGGCACGCACCACCACACCCAGCTATTTTTTGTATTTTTAGTAGAGACAGGGTTTCACCATGGCCAGGATGGTCTCAATATCTTGACCTCGTGATCTGCTTGCCTCGGCCCCCCAAAGTGCTGAGGTTAGAGACTTCAGCTACAGGACCTGGCCTAAACCAAGAAAAGGGGTCACGCATCGTGGCTCAAGCCTGTAACCCCAGCACTTTGGGAGGCTGAGACGGGAGGATCATTTGATTTCCGCAATTCCAGACCATCCTGGCCAACGCCGTGTAACTCCGTCTCTACTAAAAATACAAAATATATATATATTAACCAGGCATAGCGACACATGCCTGTAGTCCCAGCTATCCAGGAGGCTGAGGCAGGAGAATCATTTGAACCCAGGAGGTGGAGGCTGCAGTGAGCCAAGTTCCTGCCACTGCACTCCAGTTTGGGTGACAGAAGGAGACAATGTGTCAAAAAATATATATGTATAAAAAATAAAATAAAAATAAATAAATAATAAATAAAATAAAATAAATGAAAACTACAGAAAGGTAATATTGGAAAGCATGTGGAGGACTGATTTTTTAAAAACTTTTGAAGAATGTGTTCATCGATTTAACAATTTAGGAGAAAAACTTGGAGATATCAGCAATATTTCAGTTTATATATGTTTGGATTTTGTTTGTTTTGTTTTTGGGGGGGTTTTGTGAGACAAGGTCTCACTCTGCCGCCTAGGCTGGAGAGCAGTGGTGTGATATCAGGGCTCACCTCAGCCTTGACAGCCCGGTTTCAGTTGATCCTCCCACCTCAGCCTTCCAAGTAGCTGCAACTACATGCATGAGCCACCATGTCCAGCTAGTTTTTGTATTTTTATTTCTTCATTTCTTTTTAGCAGAGACAAGGTTTTGCCATGTTACCCAGGCTAGTCTCCAACTCCTGAACGCGTGCAATCTGCCTGCCTCAGCCTCCCAAAGTGGAGGATTACAGATGTGAGTCACCGCACTCGGCATATACACACACACACATGCACACACACACACACACACATATACACATAAGTTGTTGACTCAGTTTTCCACTTATAAATATTTATGGCAGATACATTCGAATAGTCACACACAGACACATACATGTACATAGGCAAATTATTATGTGTAGGAGGAAAAACATGAAAGTAACCCAATGCCAAAACATGGGCACTAGTTAAATAATTTATGATACATCAGTGTAATATTTGACTAGGTTGCCAAGAGATAAAACAGGTAATATTACATGAAGCTTCAATAAAATAATCAAAATAAATTCTTAAGTAGAAATAAAACAAGAGGACCAAGGAAAAGTATTTCATCATTCGTTTCAGTAGAAATATATTTATAGAGAAAAACACTAAACTGTTAACAATGATCACCTCTAAGAGATTCAATTTTTTACTTTATTCATGCCCATATCTTCTGACTTTTATATTTATTTTTAAAATTGCATGTAACTTTCAATTTTTAAAAAGTCTTTATTTGTATAAAGAATGGGTGTGTTCGTAACACATTCACCTGACCTCTATACAAATCTCATTTTCACACAGATTAACTAACTTGGGCAAGTTATTTATTACCTTCAAGCTTCAGATTTCATGTCTCTAAACTGAGGATAATAACTGCTTCTTCGGAGTGTGGGTGAGGATGATACATAATAATGCATGTAAAGTTTCCATTCTGGCGCCTGAAACATATATTCAATAAATTGTATCTGCTATTATAGTATTGTTACCAATGCTATAATACTACCATAAACTAACATTATTATTTCAAGCATTGTTATAAATAAATATATGAACAAAGACACCCAAATTATAACTGCAATTAGGATTTTGACAAAATAAACAGTTTCTATTATTGAATAATTTCTTAGCTAAGCTTATTTATTTCTAATGAGTTTTCTCTGTATTTTCAACAAATTCATGGAAGAGTTTATAAAATTATTTTTTAAATATATAATAACTGACCATTACCTGAGAATTGAGATTATGCAGGTTAGTAAATTGAATAATGCTTAGTGCAAATGTTTTTACTTCCCAAGCTCCTGAAATTGCCTAAATTTGCTATAGAGAACTACAATTCATTAGAAAATGGTCAATTCTGTTTTATTTTTGAATCAATCAATCTAGCAGTGTCTACTAGCTATATGAACACACAAAACAACAAATCAAGATTCCCTTTCAACATCTACATCTAAAATACTGCTCCATGCTAAAATTACTTAAGATAATTCCTAAGAAAAAATTTTTACATTTTTGTTCACTTGATTTTTGTGTTTCTTGCTCTCATTTATTGAAGGAAAAGTCTTTTCAGAAAATTGATCACTCTTATAATGCAAGTATACCTTAACCAGGTTTTGTTTTAGAAACTTTAATTCTCAAAACTCTTTCACTTTGAACTTTGAAATTTAAGACAAGGGAGTTTGGAAAAATGTATCGTCTTAGTGTTAAACACTGCCTCCCTGTTAGAAGAGACAGGCCTTTTAATCAGTCTGTATCCCTCTATGCTGCTAAAATACCTGTGAATTTCAAGTGCAATATAATTGGCATTATAAAAAAAATGATCTAGCAAAGTGTTGTTGAACAGTAAAGGACACAGAGATATTATGTCCCCTTGTTACTATGAATAGAACTACCCAGACACCAATTAACATCTCATTGCTATGATTACTTGTTATTGTTCTTGTTCCTCTAATCAAACTTACACCTTGCTCGTTCATGTTTTGATTTCAAAAAGTTATGCTAAGAAAAGATTAAATTTATCATAAATGCAAGTAAATGAGAAGCATACAAAGATAATTAAGTTTACAACCACTATGTTTACAACATTATGAAAAGAAAAAAATAAATTGCTTTGATTCAAGGAAAATATTTTAGGACACATTTGTTGAATAAGCATGAAAGAATTTTTTAAAATATTTTTACACAGTTGACATTTTTACATATGACATATTTTTATTATCTCATAGTATTTTTATAGACAATGTATGCAATGTCTAGTATTTTACATAGTATTTTTACATATGATAATAATGTACATTTTCTTTAATTTTTATAAATCTGAGTACTACCTCCATAATGCATTAGTGCTATTTGTTGTGGTAGGTGAGAGGGTAAATGTGTATTTACTAAGCATGTAAATAGAGACTGCATATTTATTAAAGCTTATAATGTAAAGATAAGATATATATATATGTATATGTATATAACAGTGACAAAGAAATTTGAAATTAAGCAAAGTAAGACTATATGGGAAACAAAGATACACTTAAAGCTTTGGTGACAAATTCAGGGTAATTAAATAAGTTTTTGACATTTGTGACACTATCACAGTTTAATCCAAGAAATTGTCTTTTTCAGTATGACTCTCTTAGACCTTAGGTTCTTAGACATTCAGTACACAATATTTTCTACACAAATGCTTTGATTATTATGAAAATAGGATTTGAATTTCAAAAGTATCTATGACAATTTATTAATTAGTTTTAAGTCCTTTACAAGGAAGAAGAGTGTTGAGCTGGGTTTGGAACCAGGAATAATTTTTTTTTGTTCACCAGCTGACAGGTTTACAAAATTCATCTTAGAGTCTTTGCTGGCATCCCCATGATGCCTTTCTACAGTGGAGCAGGGTTTACATCGACTCTGGGGTATTAGCACATGATGAAGGTAATCTGTTTCCTTAGCTGAAGCTCACAAACAAAGCAGTTAAATCCCCATTACAAATGGCTATATTGGGACTCATTACACTTTTCATAGGCCTGGATATTTTTGTTTCCTAGTCACTAAAACATTTATATAGGGCAATGAAATGTTCACAGAACCTGAGCAAATTCCTTTAACGAAGAATGAGATACATTGCTTTGAAAGATAATTTTTTTTTCCAAAAGTAAGAATATAATTTAAGGACCAATGAATTAATGGAGCAATAAAAATTAACACTGCCTTCACCCAGCCTGTTATTGAAAACGGGGTAGAAACATTGTCTTGAAATTATGCTTATTTTTGCCAAACATTTCATTTACTTATTTAACAAACCTTGATTGAATTTCTACCACGTGCCTGGCTCTGTGTGAGAAGCCACAATAAGAAAGTGAATACATGATACCAACCTCTGAATTTAGTCCAGCAAAAGAGAAAGCTCTGTAAATACTTTCAAAAAATAATGTGATACATTCTATAAAAAATAAGTAACTGGAGTAAGTTGATTTTGTGTTGGTTAACAACACAAAATCTCATTGTGGTTTTGATTTGCATTGTCTGAATGGTTAGTAATTTTGAGCATTAATTTTTCATATTGTTGGCTATTTGTATATCTTCTTTTGAGAAATGTCTAATCAAGTCCTTGGCAACATCTTAACAGGATGATGATGATGATGATGATGATGATGATGATGATGATTGCTGTTGAGTTGTTTGAGTTCCTTGTATATTCTCAACATTACGAGAAATTCAATTCTGAATAGTTTGTGAATATGTTCTCCCATTCTACAGGTTGTCTGTTCATTTGTTGATTATTTTCTTTGCAGAGGCCTTTTAGTTTAATATAATCTCATTTGTCAACTTTTGTTTTTGTTGACTGTGCTTTGGAAGTCTGTCATAAAATTCTAGCCTAGACCAATGTCCTAAAGCTTTTCCCTCATGTTTTCTTGCAGTAGTTTTATAGTCTGGGCACTTACATTTAAATGGCTAATACATTTTGAGTTGATTTATGAACACGGTGCTATATAGGAGTCTAATATCATTTTTCTGCATACAGATATCCAATTTTCCTAGCACTATTTATTGAAGAAAGTGTCCTTTCCCCACTGTATGTTATCAAAAATCAAATGGCTGTAAATACATGGATTTATTTCTGGATTTTTTTAAAAATAATGTTCCATTGGTCTAGTTGTCTGCTTTCATACCAATTTTGTAATTTTTTTTTGTTACTATAGCTTTGTCATATATATTGAAGACAAAAGGTAGTGTAATGTCTCCAGCTTTGTTCTTTTTACTCAATATTGCTTTGAATATGAAGGGTCTTTTGTAGTTCCTTATGAATTTTAAGAAATATTAAAAATAGCAAATGCTGGAAAGAATATAGAGAAAAGGGAATTCTTATACATTGTTGATAGGAATATAAATTAGCACAGCCACTATGGAAAAGAGTGTGAAAGTTTCTCAGAAAACAGAAAGTAAAACTACATATGAGCCAGCAATCCCACTACTGGCCTTTTATCCAAAGGAAAGACAATTAGTATATCAAATAAATATCAGCATCGCCATGTTTATTGCAGCACTATGCACAATAGCTAGGATATGGAATCAATCTAAGTATTCATGAACAGATAATAGATTTAAAAAACCATAGTATGTATACACACAGAATACTATTCAACCATGAAAAAAAAGTCCTGTCATTCACAACAACATGGATGAGCCTAAGCCTGGAGGACACTGTGTTAAGCAAAATGGGCCAGGCACAGAAGAGTAAATACTGCATGTTCTCACAGATATGTGGAAGAAAAAAAGTAATATTACACTCACAGAAGTAGAAAGTGTAATTGTGAGTATTAGAAACAAGGAAAAAAGGGAGGATGACGGGATGGGAGGAGGTTTGCTAAGAAACACAAAATTACAACTTGATAGAAGGAATGAGTTCTGGTGATCTGCAGCACTGTTGGGTAAATATAATTAGTTGTAATTTATTGTGTATTCTCAAAAAGCTAGAAAAAAGGATTCTGAATGTTTACAACACAAAAAAATGATAACTAAATAGATGCAATAAAAAATGACAAAGGAGATATCACCACTGACTCCACAAAAATGCAAACTACCATCAGATAACATTATAAACATCTCTATGCAAATAAACTAGAAAATCCGGAAGAAATGAATAAATTCCTGGACACATACACCTTCCCAAGACTAAATTGGAAAAAGGTCGAATTCCTGAATAGACCAATAACAAGTTCTGAAATTGAGGCAGTAATTAATAGCAGCCAAGAAACATATGAAAAAAAGCTCAACATCACTGATCACTAGAGAAATGCAAATCAAAACCACAATGAGATACATCCCACACCAGTCATAAAGGTGATTATTAAAAAGTCAAGAAACAAGAGATGCTGGCGAGGCTATAGAGAAATAGGAACTCTTTTACACTGTTGGTGGGGATGTAAATTAGTCCAACCATTGTGGAAGACAGTGTGGTGATTCCTCAAGGATCTAGAACCAGAAATACCATTTGACCCAGCAATCCCATTACTGGGTATACACCCAAAGGAATATAAATTATCCTACTATAAAAACACATGAACATGTATGTTTATTGCGGTACTATTCACAATAGCAAAGACATGGAACCAACCCAAACGCTCATCAGTGATACACTGGATAAAGGAAATGTGGTTCATTCATACCATGGAATACTACACAGCCATAAAAAGGAATGAGATCATGTCCTTTGCAGGGACATGGATGAAGCTGGAAGACATAATCCTCAGCAAATTAACACAGGAACAGAAAACCAAACACTGCATGTTCTCACTTATAAGTGGGAGTTGAACAATGAGAACACATGCATACAGGGAGGGGAACAATCCACACGGGGGTCTGTCGGGGGATGGGAGATAAGGGAAGGGAGAGCCTCCAGACAAATAGCTAACGCATGTGGAGCTTAAAGTCTAGGTGACATGTTGATTGGTGCAGCAAACCACGATGGCACACGTATGCCTACGTAACAAATCTGCATGTTCTGCACATGTATCCCATGTATCTGCACATGTATTAAAGAGTAAACAAACTAATTAATTAATTAAAGAAAAATTGAAAAAATTCTTTCTAGATAGATAAAAAAAGACATACATGCAACCGATGATCATATTTAAAAAGGCTTAACATCACTGATCATGTGAGAATTGCAAATCAAAACCACAATGACATGGCATCTCACAACCAATCAGAATGGTTATTATTAAAAAGTCAAAAATTGACAGATGCTGGTGAGGTTGCAGAGAAAAGGGAATGCTTATACACTGATGGTGGGAATGTATATTAGTTCTGCCATTGTGGAAAGCAGTTTGGCAATTTATCAAGGAACTTAAAACAAAATTACCATTTGACCCGACAATCCCATTATTGGGTATATACTCAAAGGAATATAAATCATTCTACCATAAAGACACATTCATACATATGTTTATCACAATCCTATTCACAATAGCAAAGACCTGGAATAAAGCTAAGCGCACATCAGCAATAGACCAGATAAAGAAAATGTGGCATAAATACACCATAAAATATCACACAGCCATAAAAAAGAATGAGATCATGTCTTTTGCAGCAACATGGATGGAAGTGGAGGCTGTTATCCTAAGCAACCCAATGCAAGAACAAAAGCCAAATACCGTATATTCTAATGTCTAAGTGGAAACTAGGCACTGAGTACACACATGGACACAAAGAAGGAAATAACAGATACCAGGGCCTACTTGCGGGTGAAGGGTGGGGAAAGGGTGAGGATTGTAAAACTACCTATGAGGTCCTATGCTTATTACCTCAGTGATGAAAGAATCTGTACACCAAGCCCCTATTTGCCTACATAACAAACCTGCACATGTACCCCCTGAATCTAAAATAAAAGTTATAAAAAAAGATAACTATTTAAGGTGATGAATATCCTAATTACCCTCGTTTGATCAATACACATTGTATACACATAGCAGTCTCTATATGTACAATGTTTATGGCTCAACCAAAGTAAAAGGAAAAACAAAGAATAGGTAAAAAATGCCTAATGTGAAAAAGAGAGAAATGGGTTGTTCAGAGAGTGGTTAGAATGTGGTAAATGGCAAAGTCTTGGGTGGAAGAAGAAAGCCTTATAAATATATAGACTTATGTTTGCCATGTATAACAAAAGAAGAGTTTCTGTTTGAAATTTCACTTTAAAATTTCAGAATATAGACTTTATGATAGCAATAAACATAGCTTCTAAGTGGTGTCTAATGTGATGACCTTTCTTATCTCATTTTCTCCTTACTAGGCCAAAAGTTTACCTTTAAAATGGAAAAGAAAACACTTATGGAAACATCAAAATAATATTGATATTGTACTTTTAATAATGAAATTGCATACATATTCATTATATATAATAATTACAGATAGATATACATATAGATACAGATATTGATTTATAAGTCGTTATTGGGCATTCTATTATGATAGCTGAAAATGTATTTATAAAATGATCCATCTGTGCAGTATAGTATCCATATTTAGTTAACAGTGCTCTAGGATCAGAAACAGTATCGACTTTTATAAATTTAAGTCAGATGATTAAAGTATAGCTTACCTGTCACTGAGAATTTATATGCTATGTTTCTTCTAAAAATATTATGCATATGCTGTCTTTGTTCAGGTCTCAATAATCTTTAAAAGGGAAATTGTATTATTTTGTAAATAAAGAGAAGGAGAAACTGTGTCACTTGACTAAGGTTAAAATGATAAAATTTGGTAGACATAAGCCTCAAACTGTAGTAAGCTAATTCCAAGGCCCTCTCAATTAAACCTACTCAATTTTTTTCTGAATAATAATTATTATGGATTTTATTGAAAAGCTAGGTTTATCAGCAACTTGATTGCCCAATATTTTTTATTTACAGCAATGAATATTTCCTACCACTTGCCCATGAGGTTAGAGTAGTCTTCCATTTATCTGAATTATGGATTATATTGCATTATCTTTTGGGGGGATTTCAAATTTATTCACTTTGCTATTATCTTTATTGGACATTTGCTTTCTTTGACATACAACATAACAATTTCTTGTGAATCCAGGGTGTAGCAAATACCTGTAGTAAGAGAATAAGTAATTATTAGATGTTAGTTGACTGCCCAAAATAATACGGGTGAGTGATGGGTGAACTCAGAAGTAAAGCCATCCTTTTCCTTAAGAAGCCAAATTAATGGGGTCCATTATTCTCTGTTTCATTGAAAGTTTATTAGAAAACACCATTGTTCCCTGAAGAGCAAAAAGAACAAAGCTAGAGGGATCACACTACCTGACTTCAAAATATACTACAAGTTATAGTAATCAAAATAGCATGCTACTATCATAAAAACAGACAGACAGTCCAATGAAACAGAATAGAGAACCCAGAAGTAAATCCACACAGCTACAGTCAATTGATTTTTGATAAAGTTGTCAAGAACACACAGTGGGGAAAGAACAGTCTCTTCCATAAAGTGTGTTGAGGCAATTGGATATCTACATACAGAGGAATTAAATTATATCCTTATCTCCACCATATACAAAAATGATCTCAAATAAATTAAGCACTTAAATATAAAACCTGAAGCTGTAAAAACTAGAAGAAAAAATAGAGGAAAAGCTCTACAACATTGGCCTAGGCAAGTTTTGGAGGGTATGATCCCTAAAATGCAGGCAATAAAACAAAAATAGACAAATGGGATTGCATGATATGAAATAGTTTCTGCATAGCCAAGGAAACAATCAACAGAATGAAGAGACAACCTACAAAATGAGAGAAAATATTTGCAAATTGTATATCTGATAAAGGACATTCAAAATATATAAGGAACTCAACAACTCAATAGTAAGGGAAAAAAAAATTTAAATGCATCCAAAACATAAATAGATACCTCTCAAAAGAAGACAAACACCCAACAAGTATATTAAAAATGCTCAAAATCAAGAATCATCAAAGAAATGCAAATTAAAACCACAAAGCACTAAAACTTCACACCTGATAGAATGACTGTTATCAAAAAGTCAAAAGATAGGTGTTGGAGATGATGCGGAGAAAAGACAACACTTGTGCTGTTAGTGAGAATGTAAATTAGTGCAGTCATTTTAGAAAACAGTATGGAGGTTCCTCAGAAAATTAATAATAAAGCTGCTGTATGAACCAGTAATTCCACTTCTGGATGTATATCCAGATAAAATAAAAGCAGTATGTCAAAGAGATATCTGCAGTTGTATGTTCATTACAGCATTATTCATAATAGCCAAGATACGGAATCAACCTCAATATACATTACTTGATGAATGGATAAAGAAAATATGGTATATAGAAACAATGGAATACTATAAAACCTTTAAAAAAGAAAATCCTGTAATTTGCAACAGCATGGTTAAGCCTGGAGGACATTATGCTAAGTGAAACAGCCAGGCTCAGAAAGACAAATATTGTGTGATCTTGCTTACATGCGGAATTTTTAAAAAGTGAGCTTATAGAATTAGAGAGTAAAATGTAAAATGGTGGATACCAGAGGCTGAGGGGAAGGAGGTTGGGAAGATAATGGTCAAAGGATACAAAATTTCAGCTTCGTAAGAGGAATAATACAGAATTCTACTGTACAACATAGTGACTATAATTAATAACAATGTATTGTATTCTTGAAAATCGATAACAAAGACTTTTAAGTGTTCTCACCTCATACACAAAATAGGTATGTGAAGTAATTTATCTGTTATAGCTCAATTTAGCCATTCCACAAAGCATACATATTTAAAACATGTTGTACATTATAAATATGTACAATTTTGTCCCTTTTAAATAAATGAATAAACAAATAAGTAGGCATATCTCATCTCAGCCAGCTTTAAAAAATACTATATCATTAATATAATTATCATCACTCTGTTTGTGCCTGGCCAACATCCGTAACCTTTGGTGGGATAACAGCACCACAAGTTTTCCTCTGTGGAATGACCAGTATCTTCTTTCAAGCATGATTATTGGGGGTATCAATCAAATAATCTTATCCTCCTATGAGCATGTAGCCTGAGCTAGGCCAATAAGTTGCTTCCTTCCAGAAATATGAATATTGAGCAAAGTTATTCCAGGATGAAAAATGCAGATGATTTAATCCCAGTGACAATTCACTTAGGAGTCTTTTTTATTCTTCACCTCCTGAAGTCCTCATGATTACTAACCTTTCAGGAGCATTCTTTCTTTAGTTTATCGTTTATCTATAGAAACCATGACACTTATAATAAAACTACTTTTGTTTAAATGACCAGAGTTGTATCCTGTGGATTTCAACCAAGGAACGCTTACTAATCCAATAACCAATAAATATTTGTAAATGGATGCTGTAAATTATCTCTCAATGTCAAAAGTCAGTTTTTTTTTGTTTGTTAATATTTAGAGAATTAATTTACTTGTGTTGGCAAAATAAACCAGGTGAATAATGTTTCCAACCTAGTGGATTTGAAACTAATTTGAAGATTTGTTCTTTTACAAAACTCTAATTGTAGCAACAAAATAAACTCACTACTTTTCATGAGTAGCCTACTGCAAAGTATACCAATGAGAAATTTTTAAGGGGATTATTGTACCTTTTAATCTCTATAAAGAGTAGTAATATAATAAATAGAGAGGTGTTTTCTGAAAACTCAGGCCATAAGTATAAAAACAGGTAAATTCAGAGAAGTTGCTTTATGTTTACCAATGCCCTCAGAGTTCTTTGCTTGTCTTGGACTGGTCCTAGAGATCCAAAGTGTCCTTAGGGACATGCTAGTACTCTTCTGGAAATATCCAAGAACCTGACAGCATAAGGCAAGGTCTTTTTTTTATTTTTGAGGTGGAGTTTCCGTCTGTCGCCCAGACTGGAGTGCAGTGGCTCAAACTCGACTCACTGTGACCTCTGCCTCCCGAGTTCAAGCGATGCTCAGCCTCTCGAGTAGCTGGGATTACAGGCGCCTGCTACCGCGCCTGGCTAAGTTTTGCATTTCCAGTAGAGATGGGGTTTCACCATGCTGGCCAGGCTGGTCTCAAACTCCCAACCTCAGGTGATCCGCCCGCCTCAGTCTCCCAAAGTTCTGAGATTACAAGCATCAGTCACCGCACCCGGTGAGAAGGCCTTAAATAGATTGCTGACTACAGTGGAGGAGGGGCCATAACAAGTTTTATGATGTGCTAGTATAAGAACTAAACTAAACATCACTAAACATCAGGAGAACTTAGTTTGCGTCCTAGTCTTACCATAAATTAACTGCCTGAGCTAAAGTATGTAATTTCAGCTGTTCTGTGACACCTCTCCTTTTGTTAACAGAAGATATTGAATTAAGATGAAATACTCTGTCCTGCCTTCAATTCTTTGAGATTGTGCTTTCTACATCCATTTATTCATCATTCATCTATTTAATCACATGGTTAAGAAACAACTTTACTGAGTGGCTCTTTTACATGATGCAAGGGGAATAGTTGCCTGAAAATAGGTAAATTAGGAGACCATTTACTAACAGGAGTGGAGGGAAAAGTAATTATAAAGAAACCTTATAAGACATTAAAATAAAAAAAAATTAAAAATAAGAGAAGAATGATAGGGTGCTTGGAAGTGAGAGCTACTAACTTTCATTGAATAAGAGTGGGGGATCAAAGATGATTTTAAAATAAAATAAAACATGAGAAGCATGGTATATGGAAGAGACTGCTAAGAAGTCTATACAACTGCAACATAGAAGGAGCCTAGAAGTGAAGGCAGGTAGGAAAACGTGGGAGGGAGCATTTTATAAATGGTCTTGCATTCTATGCCAAGGAGTTTACACTTAAACATCTACTTGAAGACTTGGAATCTTCTAGCTACAGCAGAAATATTTCCCCAAATGTATTTTTCCTATTTATTTAATATTATCAAAACTCATTCACATTATGATCAAATTTTACCTCATCTAGCTCCTCCTGTATCATTAATCCATCCCCTCTTCTATATTCCAGTCTAACTTGTGTAGTTTTATCATTTTTTAACCTGTATTCTACAGTTTTTTTCAGAGGGAAAATATACCATAGTACTGTAGGCAAGGTTGAGAACTATTGCTCTACATGAATCCAACTTCTCTTTATCTATTTATTATAGAAAGAAGTTTCTTGTCCTAAAGGCAATTTCTCCATTTCTTTGTTATTCTGTCCTCTCTTGTCTTTTGTTAGGAAACATACACTATTGATGACTCATGTCTCTCAAATGCACAGAGAACTTTTCCTCGAATGTAAATACTGCTCATTATCATGTAATTGCTTTTCAGTCCCTCGAGTTCTGCTTCTACTCCTATCAATCCACTGGAACAACTTTAGCTGAGGCTACCATTTTATACCCAATGGATATAGTTTATTATTTATATAATTTGAACTCTCAGCAGCATTATAGACTTTTAACCACTCTCTCCTCTTAATTTTTGTGTTGCCATACACTCTTAGTTTTCTTTCTACCTCTATAGTGGCTTTTAGTGTCCCTTACATCATCTTTTTCTACCATATTCTTCAAGGGTGGAATTCTTCAATGGTCATCAAAGGCTCTCTTTTCTTTTTCCTCTATCACTCCTTGGGCAATTTCAGTTAAGCCCATATGACTTCAATTATATGCAGCCAAACTGTGATCTTCAACACAAATCTCTCCTCTGTGTTTCAAACACGTTTTTAGTTGTCTCCTTGACATTTCATGAAAGTCTCAAATACACTGCAAGTACTACATGTCCAAAAATTTGCTTATCACAATTTTTTTTCAAGCCTTATCATCTTACTTTCTCACCTGAGTAATCAAGAGCACCATACATCCAGTTATTTAACCAGAAGCCTAATTCCAAGCAAAGGATTCATTTGTTTGTCAATTTCTTATATGGAGACCATTTTTGGAGGACTCTGAATTCTGAGATCCAGAAAGATTCAGCTTATGACTATAGTATCTGCTAAAGTCACTATTTCTTCATGTACGCTGTATCCTTAGGTATAGGAGTAGTACCTTATTCCACTCTATACCCAAAAGTATACCTAGTCTAAAAAAGAGCTAGGATTAGTCATCAACAAAAATTGTTAAATGGCTGGTTATTATAAAAGTAGTGTGAGAGTCCTCATTATGTGAGAATAACCCTTAGAATATATCAGTGCCATTGACTGGGCTAAATTCCCTGGCTTTAGCAAGGAGTTTCATAAAGTAGCAGGATTGTGTTAGTCAGACTATCACTATAGGCTTCCTGAATTTCCTCAGGGAGGAAAGCATCAATGGATACTTCTATTGCCTCAGACTTTGCCATTTACTATTTTTACACAGTTATTTGATAAACTCAGTCATTCCTCAGATTTTATCATTACATGTTATATAAATAAATACATTATTTTTATTCCATAATTTCAAAATTTTCTCAGTAAGCATGAGCCAAAGAGCAAATGGAGATATTGTGGCCAGCATAGGCCTGATAAAGATTTCTGCAAGGAGAAAGATATGTTTGGCTCCTTACTAAGAAAAAAAAAATGAAGATCACAGAAGGGTCTCTTATCATAGATGTTGATTTTGAAGATATTTATTTTAATATTGAGATAAATACATCCATAGAATTTTCATAAACAAAAATTATATGAAGGATGAAATGTGAGATATATTTAGCTTTATCGTTATGTGCATTTTTCCCATAGCTAACTGCTAAAACATTGTGGAAAAAATGAGTTGACTATTAATTTTTTCACATGGGACTAAAACCTAAACTTACATTAATATATTGTCCTCTGCATGAGGTCTAAATCTCTAAGCTGCAAAAGATTGGGAGTTTAAATTGTTGTTGTAAATTTACGTGGTACTAGGACCACTTTTTCATAGTACATAAAAAAAGATACAACAGATAGTGCTAGCCTATTTCTCTGACTTGGTCTTCGAATCCTCATCAGCATTAAACTGTAAGTATGAGTATAATTTCCACTTACCAGCCTAGAAGGTGAGGGTGTATTTCATTCTCTTTACTAAAGCCATGTCTATATTATTCATTGTTGTGTATATCCATCAATAAAATACTAGGAAATATTTCAAGTCTGACAGTTGTATGCTACACAAATACACAGGGATTTCAACCTTTTAACTGCATGCATTTACGTTTTTAAAGTTATCAACTAATAGTATATTTTCTTTCCTGAAATGGTTATGTCCAACAATTTTCAATTCAATCTGTTATGCGGATGCATAAATATTGCTCTTACTGATTAGTGTTTGAACACCAAATACCTTATGGTTGCTACATGTCTCCCCGTTAAAATATATATCATAATAATTATAAAAGCAAACTCTTAGTAGTTGTTACATTCACAATTTGTACATTTCACTTCATGAATGATTCTCTAGAGAAAAGGGATACGTTTTATTCTTTGAGTAACCAACCAATGGCTCATGGTGGATAAGGGAGGTAGTGGTTACTTTTTACCAACAAGAATTTAATTACTAACATTAAGGCCTCCTATATGCCAGGAATTACAGCAGGCATTTATTAGCAATGTGTTTGTAATTAAATATTATTTGCACAAAGTATTCTATAAAGATCGTTTTTAAATAATGTTTTCAAGTTAAATTCCAGAAGCACAGAAGGGAAGGAAGATACTCATATGAGTACTGAAAAGTTTGCATCTATTCATCTTCGCAAAGCTGAAATTTCATGCGTGTAGGTCATGAAATGCATGTGTGTGTGTGTGTATATTTACAATTGGAAAAGCACATATAAATATCAAATTCAGTTCTCTGTTCATGTCAGAAAAATGTAAGAAACTTCTCTAGTGTCATATTATTGTTAACTTATATCTTCATTTATTCATTTGACAAATATTTATTGAACATGTATCAGGTATTATAAATTCTTCTAGACATTAGGCATAGAGCAGTTAGCAAGACAGTTTTGTTCCCTGTTCTCTCAGTTTGTATTCTACGAAGAGATAGTAAAAGTTAAAAAATCAAATAATAACTAAATGTCAAAATGACTAAATGATAAAATGTCAAAGAATAATTTTAAGACACTTTGCTAGTTACAGCCAAAGTTTACTCATATCTGAAGGAGATAAGTGATGTAAAGATAATTTCTTCAAACAAAAACAGAGTTTACAAAGCTAAATCCGCAGATAATTTTAGTTTCCTTTTCCTTGGTTAAGCTGATTAACTGAAAGTTATTGAGAAGAACAGTTTTCCCTTGAAGAAGCTAAGCTTTCAGAAAAGTCACTTATAGCTATTTGTGGGTTAAAATATATATATATATGTGTATGTGTGTGTATACATATATATATGTGTATATATATATACTTGAAATGTTACCTGTGGAATGTAAATGATGTGCTCTTCTCAGTGTTATCACTGCAACTGCCTTCCTTTCATGCTTTGACTTTATTTAGCCCGGATCTGGACCTTTACCCACATTAGGACTGTTTAGACATTCCTTTAGTCAACTCAACTCTAGTATTTTACTAAATGTTAGAAAAAACCATCCACAGATAATAAATAGGATAATACATAACAGTTTAATTGGGATTATAGCAAAAATGTAGAATTCAAAACTCAATAAATTTCACAAGATTAGCAGAAAAGAAATAATGCGATCATCTCTGTAAATGCAGAAAAAGACAACATTCAAAATTCATTTGGATAAAAAAATTATTGGTAAACTACAAAAATAAAGAGTATCTGCAAAAAAATTTTACAAAAAACCCTATGCTTTTCTCATGATTCTGGGAATGCCTCCATCACTAATGTACTCAATGTTCAAGCCAGAGGAAGAAATGATGGAAGGAGAGAAGAGAGGAGAAGAAAGGGGACACAGAAAAGGAAGGAGAAGGAGAGAGTGAAGGAAGGGAAGAAAGAAAGAAAGGAGATTAAATACTGAGGAAAAAAGCAAAGCTTTCATTACTCAAATTAAAAGAATCCATAAAGTATTAGACTATAAATAAATTGTTACTGCACACAAGGTTAAAATACAAAATACATTATACACATTTTATATGTATTTGTATATGTTTGCATGTATACCTGTAAATACACACATACTAGCATTAAGCAAAAATAAATTTAAAACATGATGTCATTTAAAATTGCACAAAAATTTTGAATATCTGGAAATATAGCAAACAAAAGATGTGTATGATTTCCATTCTGAGATTATAAAACATTACTGGGAGAAATCAAAAAGACATAAATTAATGGAACAAGACACATGCTTCTGTGTTAGAAGACAATATTATAAAGATAAAATTTCCCACTGTCAATTAATCTATTCATTCAACATAAAGGCAATAAAATTTCTGACAAATTTGGGAAATTTTTTGTAGAAATTGACAAACTGATTCTAAATTTTATGTGAAAATACAACTGACTTTGAAAAGCCCTCAAATAACTACTGTGAGATCAAAGAAGATTTTAAAAAGCTGAATGGCATACATATTAGATATCTAGACCCATAATAAACCTATAAATTGATAAACAAGGGGCATTGGCCCAAAAAGTTACAAACTGATCAATAGAAAAATTAAAAATATAGAGTTCATAAACAAATCCACACACATTACATAATATATGACAAAAACTCCATTGTAAAATGGTGTGAAGAGGTGGATAGTCTTTTAAATAAAATTGGTAATAAGTCAAGCTAACATCCATAGAGAAAAATACATATCTTGGGACCTACCTCCCACTATAACACAAAAATTAATTCCATAGGAATTTCTGACCTAAGTATTAAATTAAACTAATACAGTTTTAGAGAGTAAGACAGAGGAAAGCATAGTTGTGACACTGGAGAATGACAGACTTCTTAAACAGGACCCCAAAATTACAAACCACACATTTAACAATGATAAATTGAACAATATTAATATGAAGAAATGCTGTTCATCAAAAGAAATGATAAAAACTATGAAAAGGCAACCTACAAAGATGAAAGTTATTCCCAATTCATATGCCCAGTAAAGAATCCTAACAAAACTATAAAAAGAACTCATACAGATCAGTAAGAAAAAAAAAAACACACTAAAAATTTCAAAAATAGTTGCATAGTGAATTCTCAGAAATAAGGTATTCAAATGGCCAAAAATATATGAAAAATATTTAACTTCATTAGCCATTAGGGAAATGAAAAATTCTTAAAAGGTTAATGACCATTACACATTATATGCATGTAAGAAAATATCACATGTAACCCATAAATATGTACAATTATTATTTACCAATAAAAAAATTTTAAGAGAAAAAAAGAAAGAAATATCACCACACACCCTCCGTAATATTTTTTGTGTTGTTAAGGATGTGGATTAAATGGAATTTTCATACATTGCTGGTGAGAGTGTAAATTGGTTCCACTACTTTATAGAACAATTTAATATTACAAGTGAGAATGAAATGTGAATCTTTTCTATGAATCAGAAAGTCCATTCCTAACCACATGAAAAAATAGTACCATATCAGTATTATCTAAGGAAGTATCAGTCAAGTCAGGATGGGAAATATTAATATTTAGATTTTGAATATCTGTTAAGCAGTCAAGATGTTACTTTTCATTAGGAAAAAAATAGCATAGCTCTTTATTTTTATTACTTATTTTGGAAGTCAACAATAATAGAACTCCACAGGCAGTAACCTAGTGGATTGAGAATTTTGGGGAACTGTTTCGAAGTTTTAAGACTTCTGCTGCATTAGGGATCCACAGAAAAGGTAAAGTTAGGACAATATGTGCCAAGGCATAAAGTAGTGTGGCTATTGCTGTAATGGGGACATGGTGGTCATGAAAGAGCACCACCCTAATCACCTGGTGCAGAGAACACAGTTGAATTACAATCTCATGTGAGTGCCACTTTGGATCTACTGCAGCATTTATAGAAGGCATATGTCCCACAGGCTACTTCTAGCTTGTCTGAGCACAGCAAGGCTATTAGTGCTGGTCCATTACTACCAGATGCACTATTCTAGTAACTGGTGACCTCAGTCATCAGCATGACTAAAGCTTTCTGAGAATTTCACTGCAGTCTGACATTCTTCCCATCAAACCCCACTTCCTTGCTTCTATCATGATAGTTGTCAATCAAAAGAAAATACAGACAACAGCGAGTTGTCTCAATACAGACCAGATTCCCTGTCACTGTATACTTTAACGACAGTGACCTGATGGTCAAAAGACACACATTAAGTTTCCCAAGGTTACTTCTACTAACAGAAAGAATGGAATGTCTGTATGGGGAGGGAGGGAGGGAGGGAAGAAGGAAGGAAGGAAGGAAGGAAGGAAGGAAGGAAGGAAGGAAGGAAGGAAGGAAGGAAGGAAGGAGAAGTGGAGGAAGGAAAGAAGGAGGGAGGGAAGGAGGAATGGGAAAGAAAGAAAGATTGTTTCTGGTAACAGATGCAAAGATGGTGTTTATAGAAAGAATAAAACCACAGACAGTGTATAGAACAGAGTCTTGTTGAGTTTTGTTTGTTTTCCTACAACTAGAACAAGCTGATTGGTTAAAAGGTATCAAGATGTCTGTCTGTTCTTAAACATTTTAGGAAGGTAGGAATAGAATGTTAGGCCCTGTCTTAGTCTGTTTGACTGAACACGGTATCATAGACTGGATGGCTTATAAGGAGCAGAAATTTATTTTTCACAGTTCTAGAGGATAAAAAGTACAAGATCGAGAAACAGACAGTTTTGGTGTCTGGTGAGGGCCTGCTTCCCCACTGACAACAGTTTTCTCGCTCTAACATCACATGGCAAAAGAGTGAAGGGGTCTTTCTTAGGCATCCTTTTTAAGGGCACGATCCCATTCATGAGGGCTGTCCTCCTAATACCATTACTTTGAGACTGAAGATTTCCACATATGAATTTTTAGGCAACATAAACATTCAGACTATAGCAAATTCTAAAAAGAAAATGTTTTAGAATAATTAAGAGAAATTATGTATTTGAAGTGATACATAAAAGGCATATTTGAATTTTCAAATATTTATAAAATTTAAACACTGAGATCTATTATAGGCTCCTTTTAAATGTTCAATAATCACTTCATCAGGTTTTTAAAAAATACTAATATATTAATATATGGTCAGATTTTTGCATGATTTTTGAAATGTAGTATCTACTTTGCTCCAGTTGGGTAAAAAGCAAAAGATTGATAGCTACTAAATACAAATATACATTTACACTCATGCTTTTATGCACACAGACATGCAGAATAAATGAAATTCAAAATGGTAAAAGATAGGCATGGATCTGTAGATTCCTAATAATCCATGAAAACGAGGTTGTAGAAACAGATGGGAAAACTGCTGCAATCATTGTAGCACTCCTTCATGATTCCCACAAATAAAGTGGCCTTTGTTTTCAAATGATGGATATAACAATTAATAAGTCATTTCTTACTATATGCCTGATTTTTTAAATACAGGAATGATTCACCTTTTGTGCTTTGCTTTCATGCAATTCATAGGGGTTTTTTTCTTTCTTTTTTTTTTTTTTTTTAACAAATTGAAGGTTTGTGGCAAGACTACAGGTGTCATATTTCCAACAACATGAGCTCACTTTGTGTCTCTGTATCACATTTTTGTAATTCTCACAATATTTCAAACCTTTTCATTGTTATATTTGCAGTGGTGATCTGTGATTAGTGATCTTTGATGTTACTCTTGTAGTTATTTAAGGTAGCCATGAACTGTGCCTATATACGATGGCAAACATAATTGATGAATGTGTGTGTTCTAACTATGCTACTAACTGGCCATTCCCCCATCTTGTTCCCTCTCCTCAGGCCTCGTTATTCCCTGCCACAACATTATTGAAAATATGTCAGTTAATAACCCTAAAATGCCCTCTAAATGTCCAAGTGAAAGGAAGAGTTGCATGTCTCTCACTTTAAAGCAAAAGCCAGAAATAATTAAGCTTATTGAGGAAGTCTTATTGAAAGTTGAGAGAGGCTGAAAGAAAGGCCTCTTGCACCAGTCAGCCATATTGTGAAGGCAAAAGAAAAGTTCTGAAAGGAAATTAAAAATGCTACTTCAGTGAACACACAAATGATGAGACGGTAAAACAACCTTATTCTGGATATCATTAAGACCACTCTTGACCCATTGGAGGAGATCAAAATATCACCATTAATGAAAGTTTGGAGGAGACTGACTCTAACACTCATGAGTGAATTTAAGGATTCAAAACTTCAGTGGAGGAAGTAACTGCAGATGTGGTGGATAACAAGATAGTTCGAAGTGGAGCCTAAAAACGTGACTGAATTGCTGCAATCTCATGATAAAACTTGAACAGATGAGAAGTTGCTTCTTACAAATGAACAAATAAAATGATTCTATCTCATTTAGATAGAATATGATAGAATCTAATCCTGGTGAAGATACTGTGAATGTTATTGAAATGACAACAAAGGATTCAAAATATTACATAAACATAGTTTAAAAAGCAGCAATATGGTTTGAAAGAATTGACTCCAATTTTGAAAGAATTCCTCTAGGCAAAATGCTATCGAACAACATTGTATGCTACAGAGATAAGTTCCTTGAAAGGAAAAGACAATCAATGCAGCAACATTCATTGCTGTCTTGTCTTAAGAAATTGCCATAGTCACTTACACCTTCAGCAACTACCACCCTGATCAGGTAGGAATTATCAACATTCAGGCAAAATCCTCCACAAGCAAAGTGATTATGACTCACTAAAGGCTAAGATATTTGATAGTATTCTTTTTTTTAGCACTAAACTACTTTAAGATATATACATTGTTTTCAGACATAATGTTATTATACACTTACATACTATAGTATAGTGTAAACAAAACTTTTATATGCACTGGGAAACCCAACTATTTATGTGACTATCTTTATTGTGACATTCCCTTCTTGTGGTGGTCTGGAACCGAGCCCAAAGTATCTTCGACATGTGCCTGTATATATAACCACTAAGATATATACAGCTTAAGAGAAGTACCATTAATTACCATTATATAGGGAGGCAATTTGACCTGGGAAACTAAATGACAACTGTAAATTCACACAGCTATGAAGTCATGTGCCTTGAGTTCAAGTCTAGATTGCACTTTGTTCACTATGCCACATTATCACCAAAAACAAAAACCACAGAAATAATTTGAGTGTTATATTGGCCCCTATGTGTACAAAACTGTTTTCCAAGAGGGCACGCATGTATATATTAAGAGAAAACTAGATGCAGTGCATGTTGTAGGATACTCTGATAACTTCCAGGACAGGAACAAGGCAACATGAATGACTTAGGTGATACCTAAATCATGAAGATTTTTTATACTTTATGACATTTTACTGAACATGATGCTATATTACTTGGATTCCACAATGCACATATTCCCAAACTCCCAACTCCTGATAGCTACCATGGGTTGGGGGTAGCCAAACTTATTGCAATAATGGACATGCATCTAAGAAGCAAGAAAAGAGATGGCTGGCCACTGACAACCTACACTTCCACTGAAATTCAACATTTTCCAATGAATCCAGTTATGTATCTGCCTTCAAGTTTGATAATGTTTAGTCATATGCCAGAAAAAAAGGTAATTTATAAATGGTGATTTTAAGGAAAGGTAAAGTTTTACTATTCAAATGAATATATGAAATACTGAAACAGTCTGTCATTCTGTATCATGTCATATGCAGTTCATTTCCTAGACTTTCTACACCAGTTTGCTCCACCATATTTCATGGCTTTTATCTAAAGAGTGAATGATGAAAAATAATTATCAGCTTCTCTCTAAAACCAGAAAACCTTGGATAAAAACAGATATTAAAAAATTATTACTACAAGTTTTGTTTGTCATTTTGAGGTGGAGTTGCACTTACAAGCCCAAAATTATACAGCCTAACTGACCAGAACTTTATAACATCTGGTGCCATTTTTTAAATTATGTTGTCTTCTGACTGATTTTTATTTGAAATGCATTGATTCAGGCATCACAAAGAAAAAATATTTATATTTAGGAGGCAATAAATTCTAGTTATCTTAGATATAGGCAATGTCTGATCAAAGAAAGAAAGAGAAAGTGAGTGAAAATGAGGCAATGTTAGGATAAAATCAAAACAACTCCTTCTTATGAAGATAAGAATGTCACACCCGTCTTAGCATTTCACAATCTAGTCAATAGTTTCTGATAAAGAAATGACAACTGAAGGAGCTATGATTAAAAATAGAAATAATGTGATTGAGTACCTTTATCTACCTGTGTTCTTTAGTTGTTATGACAGACCGTAAAGTCTTTGTAATTTCATTGCGTGTGTCTCTTTATTTTTAAACATAAATATAATTTCCACTTGCGTGCTATTTTAATTTCTTACACTCTCAGAATTACTTTAAAATCCATCAAAATACTACTAGAGCTGGTGTTGTGGCTCACATTTGTAATCCCAGCACTACGGGAGGCCAAGATGAGAGGACCACTTAAAGCCAGGAGTTTCAGACCAGACTGGGCACCAAAGCAAGACCCAGTGTCTACAAAATAACAAAAAATTAGTCATGCATGCTGGCACATGCCTTTTGTCCCAGCTACTCGGGAGGCTGAGGCTGGAGGATTGCTTGAGCCCAGGAGTTTGGGGCTGCAGTGAACTATGGTGGTGGCCCTATACTCCATCCTGTGTGACAGTAAGACGCTAACTCTAAAACATAATCATAATTTTAAAATACTACATCAAAATAATAACTTCCTCTGTATTTATTGCATCTGTCACAAAATTCAGGAAACTGAAGAAAAACTAACAAAGAATTCTGTGTGTTCTTAATACAAAAACCAATATAATAAAAATATTTGTAATTTTGTGGTCAGTAATGCAATCTAGTAGCTATAAAACCAGTCAAGAAACAGCTGGTGAATCTAGAATGTTAACAGAGCAACAAAATCGTGGTCTCAGATTTTCGTAAAGTTGAAGCTATAGAGGATTCATTATATTTCATAAAGTTGAAGCTATAGAGGATTTACTATATTACTAAAATTTTAAATTATAAACACATGGTGAATCTAGAAAGAAAAAAACTAATACTAGTTTATTTTCCTGATCTCTAATGTCAATTTATATGATAAATAAACACATATTTGACAGGCTGCTAAATATTACTCTTAGAATCTATTACTAGAAAATACATATTTCTGAAATTTAATTCCCTAAGCTTAATGAACCTAGTAAATTTGATCTGATGTTCTCCCAAGTTAATTTGTTAAGTCTAAATTGACTTTTTTTATAGGGGCAAATGTGTTCACATTTAAATAATCTTGAAAAAATATGCATTGCTACAGAAATGTTGTTTATAGTCCTTATATATGAGAGTCCTTACTTGATTTCATTCAATTATTTGAAGAAATAACAAAACAACTAGCTCAAAATGTAGTGCTTGTATACCAAATGCTAATTTCTTGCAAAAGTTATTTGAGATAAGACATTCAATTCACTGCATAGGATTGACTCTCCACTAAGTGGAAGTCCTTATCCTAGGTGTTGTGGAATATATATAGACATTTGCATTTTTATATAAATGCAAAATTTCCCCCAGGAACTTCTATGAAACTTCAATGTAATTTTCTATTTATTTTTTGATTACTATATATTTAGATTGGTGCAAGCATAATTGCGGTTTTTGCCATTGCTTTCAATGCTTTCAATGGCAAAAACCACAATTATGTTTGCACCAACCTAATATTATATCACATTTGTTTAACTTTTGTATCTATTTCAAGATTTAGACTATTTATAATCTGCAATTATAGAAAACATAAATATAACTGACATTTATAGGAAAAAAGAGGCTTGCATTTAGAATCTTCTAATGTAATATCACAAAATCATAAAATTAAAAGAAGGGGATAAGATGGTCAACTAGACATAGCCAGGAAGTGCTGCTTCCACTGACAGAGACCAAAATATCCAATAAACCAACATAATTTATGCATATCTTCAGAAAGACATTACCTGGAGTGGATGGAGAAGCAATGCAGACTCTGAGGCTGAAGAGGGAGGAAGCTGGGAACATTGGGGTACCTGAATGCAGTTCCCAGGCAAAGAGTGAATGAAGGGGCTGATATACAGCCCACTATCAACACAGACCTCTGGGATCCTAGCTACAGGGCCCCCACTTCTTCCATGGGTGTTTGAGCTGGCAGGAGGATGTGCCTGGAGAGTAGACAGAGGTAGGGCTTCAGCCCACTGGGAGTCCAGGGGCTTTTAAGCACGGAGCAACTCTGGCAGAAGGTGGCCTTAAGCGCCCATCCACCACGGCTCCCCATCTCCCTCTGAGAAGTTCTGGCTCCAGTTGACTGATGGCCAAGAGAGAGCAGGATCGACTTTCCCATCAGACAAAGGCATGCTTATTCTGAAGGCCCTCCTGCTAATCAGCCCCTCCCAGGTCCCCTGACTGGCCATCCTGCAGGGACATGCTCACAGTGCAGCCTCCATTGTCCAGTCTGGGTGCTTTGCTGAAACTGACTACTTTCCTGGTGACCTGAGAGCATTTTAAATTCCACAGGGTATCTGGAGCTCAACCCCAAACTGTGGGCCAGTCCCGGGGCCTCCAGGCTGGGGGCATAGGTTGGGAGTGCTGAGCTAGGATCTGTGGTCTGCACTTAAGTAGGAGAGGAGCCCCCACTCTCAGAGCACTGAGAGGAGTGAGAAAGGCAGGTTTGTGGAATGGTGTGGGAGTGGAGCCTACTTGCCTTCTTAGGGCCTATCTGAGTAGGATGGGCCTATCTCCCTGCGGAGGCCACTTCCCAGGGGAAACCACTGCACCCGAGCACCTAACAAACGAATTGCAGGTGCCGCACCATTGACCTTGGTGAATCTGATGGCTGTGTCTTTTGGGGAAGGTCATCTTGTATAGTATCGGTCCCCAACCTTTGTGGCACTAGGGACTGGTTCCATGGAAGACATTTTTTCCACAGATTAAAGAATGGGGATGGTCTTGGAAAAATTCAAGCACATTACCTTCATCATTAGTTTCTCATAAGGAGCATGCAACCTAGATCCCTCCCATGTGCACACAATAGGGTTGGCACTACTGTGAGAATCTAATGCCTCTGCTGATCTGACAGGAGGTGGAGCTAAGGCAGTAATGCTAGCTTGCCAATACTCGCCTCCTGCTCTGCGGCCTCCTTCCCAACAGGCGGCAGACCAGTGCTGGGGGTTGGAGACCCCCATGGTATAGTATCACAGGGGTTCCCTGTGTTTATTGAATTTGCACATCTGCCTCTGTAGCTTGATGAGGGAAATTTTGATGGCTTGTATCCTCACATGTATTCCCCACCTTGCTTACTCTCTCCTCTATCAGGAATGCCAATGAGCTATAGGTTTGGTTTCTTTACATAATCCCATATTTCTTGAATGTTTTGTTTATTTTTTAGTTATTTTTCTTTATTTTTATCTAACTGAATTGATGCATACAGTCTTCAAGCCTTCAAGCTCTGTGATTCTTTCATCAGCTTTCTCTATTCTGCTGTTAGTACTTCCAATTGTATTATAAACTTTTTGTAGTGAATTTTTCAGTTCTAGAAGTTCACATCATATATTATATATTAATTAATATATTATATAGCTATATATTATACATATTTCATAACATGAAACTTCAAGACTATGTTCTTTCTTAAAATGGCTATTTTGTCTTTCAGTTCTTGGATCATTTTACTAGATCCCTTGTATCCCTTGGATTGGGTTTCAACTTTCTCCTGAATCTCAATAAACTTCTTTGTCATCCACATTCTAAATTTTATGTCTGCCATTTTAGTCATTTCAGTCTGGCTAAGAACCATTACTGGGGAACAAGTGGGTTTGTTTGGAGGTGAGAGGGCACTCTGATATTTTGAACTGCCAGAATTCTTGCACTGACTATTTTTTATCTTGGAGGGCTAGTGTTCCTTTAATTGGGAAAGCATACATTGAATAAGTTGAGTATAGTCAATTGACTTCATTTCTGGATACTTTCAGAAGGCCAAGAGTCCGTACAGCATCTTTATTTGTGGCTAGATTCTTACCCTTGGTTTCACAGGGGTGTATAGCAGCAGAATATTTTTTTGGTGGTGTAGCTTGGGCTGTGACGGTGCTTAAGAGTAATGGCCCATAGGCAGGCTCTTGGTCTCATGGCTCTTTTGTCTTTTCTCTCCTTTCCAGGTATGCTCTGCCACTGGGCCAGAAGAGAGATGACTCCCTGACCTTTCCAGTCCTGGAGCATGCCTTAATATGCAGACCAACCAATCCAAAGCCATATCTTGTCTATCTGGCTGATATACCGCAAGAGGCAATATTTCTCTGCCTTAATCCTCCCAGGCCAGGTACCAGGCAACTAGGGATCCTCTCAATAGCTTAGAGTCAGTTGAAATTCAAACTAGCCCATCCTAAACTGTCCTGTTTTGACACCTTTTCCTGAGAAAGCCCAATAAAGGCTCTGGCCTAGGCTTTCCCCTTGCTCCTATTTCCTACCTCTTAACTACCCTGAGGCCTCCCCTGTGTGGCCTTGCATGGTGTGCCGTGCCTACTGTTTCTAGAACCTGTAAGTATAATAAACTTTTGTTTTCCTGCGCATCTCCTGTGTTTCCTTTTTGTCCACACCTGACTGATCATCACACAAAACAACACAGAATATTCAAGTGAGAGGTGGTGATAATATGGACTAATATGCTGTATTAGCAGTACAGAAGAAGTAGAAGCAGATTAATTTGAGAGATGTTTAGGTTAAGAAATCAAAACAACAGTCAGTGGATTGAATGTGAGAAGAGATGACAATCACTGAATACTAAAATAATCCCTAGTTTTCTACCTTGCCCACCTGATGACACCATTCACTGAATCTGGTAATTCTAGAGAACAATATTTATGAGAGATCAGTGTTTGTTTGTTTTATTGTTGCTGTTTGTTTGTTTTTGATGTATAGGATTTTGAAGCATCCAAGAACAGATATTGATATGGTTTGGCTGTGTCCCTACCCAAATCTCATCTTGAATTGTAATTCCCATAGCCCCTATGTGCCATGGGAAGAACCCAGTGGGAGGTCATTGAACCATGGGGGAGGTTACCCACAGGCTGAGGTTCTTAAGATAATAAATGAGTTCTCATGAGATCTGATGGTTTTATAAGGGGCTTTTCCCTCTTTGCTCATTCTTCTCCTTCCTGCCAACATGTGAAGAAGGATGTGTTTGCTTCCCCTTCTGCCATGATTGTAAGTTTCCTAAGGCCTCCCCAGCCCTGTGGAACTGTGAGTCAATTTGTGATGGTTAATATTGAGTGTCAACTTGATTGGATTGAAGGATGCAAAGTATTCCCGGGTGTGTCTGTGAGGGTGTTGCTAAAGGAGATTAACATTTGAGTCAGAGGACTGTGAGAGGCAGACCCACCCTCAACCTCGGTGGGCACCGTATAATCAGCTGCCAGCACAGCTAGAATAAAGCAGGCAGAAGATGGAAGAGCACACTTGCTGAGTCTTTTGGCCTTCATCTTTCTTCCATGCTGGATACTTCCTTCCCTTGAACAGACTCGAAGTTCTTCAGTTTTTGGACGCTTAGATTTACACAAGTGGTTTGCCAGGGATTCTTAAGCCTTTGGTCGCAGACTGAAGGCTGCACTGTCGGCCTCCCTGCTTTTCAGGTTTTGGAACTCAGACTGATCTACCACTGGCTTCCTTGCTCCTCAACTTGCAGACAGCCTATTGTGGGACATGTGATCATGTGACTCAATTCTCCTTAATAAACTTTCTTTCATATACACATATATTCTTGTCCCTCTAGAGAATCCTGACTAACACACAATCAAACCTCTTTCCTCTATATATTACTCAGTCTTGGGCAGTTCTTTATAGTAGTGTGAGAATGGACTAAGAATGGACTAATACAGATATTAAGTAAAACTTTTGAATAAAAGAGTTCGGAACTTAGGAGAGTGGTCTGGACTAGAGATTTAATTAAAGAGACTCATTAGCTTTATCTCAAGTCTAATTTGGAAAATGGTCAAAGAAAGGATAAAGGAAGTAATGGGTATGTTAGGGTGCAAAAGAAGATGCAGACAAAGGAAAAAATGTTATTAGAAGAAGCTGAATAGCTGACAACCTCAGAATATACTGTGTATCTTTACAATTTTATTATATCAAGACAGGAACTTTGGCTCTATAACCTAAGAAACAGGATTTTTTCAGTTTCTAGCTCACAAGGCATTTAATTGCTACTACACTGCCAGAGAGAAATACAAGGAGAAGGACAACTCCTACTGCATGGCAGCCTTATGTAAATGTAAGCAGCTAATTCTTCCTCTGCAGAATGACATACAGGGGAAGGTTAGTTATAAGTGATGTTTAATGATATTAGGGTCTTCGTTATGTGATGTTAAATTACAATGGTATCAAGAGTTCTAAGACACGATTTTTTGCTGAGACTTGAACTTCTCCCATCAGGAAAAGAGCTGCAAGTGTTCCTAATTATTATAAAACGTCAAAAACTGTTTGAAAATATAAAGAGGAAAGTAAAAATCAGTTAAATACCTGCCATCTTAAAGTAATCACCAATAACATTTTAACGATTCATGCTCCTTAATCACTCTATATAAAGCTATCTTTAAGGCCGGGTGCTGTGGCTAATGCATGTAATTGCAGCAATGGGGACCAACGTGGGAGGATCATGAGGTCAAGAGTTGGAAACCAGACTGGCCAACATAGTGAAACCCCACTCTACCAAAAATACAAAAAAAAAAAATTTAGCCAGGTGTGGTGGTGGGCGCCTGTAATCCCAGCTACTTGGGAAGCTGAGGCACAATCGCTAGAATCCAAGAGGCAAAGGTTGCAGTGAGCTGAGATCGCACCACTGCACTCCAGCCCAGGCAACAGTGCAAGACTCCGTCTCAAAAAAAAAAAAAAATAAATAATAATAATAATAATAATAAAGGTATCTTTTAAAATTATTAATTATTATCATATAGTTTGGATATTTGTTTCTACCTATATGTCATATTCAACTATAATCCTCAGTTTTGGAGGTGGAGGTGATTGGACCATGGGGGCAGATGCCTCATGGCTTAGTGTTGTCTTCTTGATAGTGAGTGAGTTCTCATAAGAGCTGGTCTTTTAAAAAAGTGTGTAGTATCTCCCCCTCCACTTTCTCTCTCTCTTGCTCCTGCTTCTGCCATGTGATGTGCCTGCTCCCCCTTTGCCTTCTACTATAACTGGAAGCTTCTTGAGGCTTCCCCAGAAGCAGATCCTGGCACTATGCTTTCTGGACAGCCTGAGGGACCATGAACCAATTAAATCTTTTTCTTATGAATTACCCAGTCTCAAGTATTCCTTTATAGAAATGTAAAAATGGCTTAACACATATTATTTTTATCTCCCTTTACTCTCTCTTCTAGTGATGGTTATTTTTATGTGTCAACTTGACCGAGCAGAGGGATGCCCACATAGCTGGTAAAACATTATGTATGAGTATGTCTATGAGGGTTCCTAAAGAGTTTGCCTTTGAATAGGTAGACTGAGTAAAGGATATTCATCCTCACTTATGTGACCAGACATCTTCCAATTGGTGGAGGAATGGTGAATTCTCTCTCTGTGTTTGAATTGAAATATCCATCTTATACTGCCTTTGGAAATCAGAGCTCTTGATTCTTGAGCCTTCAGACTCCAGGACTTAACACTTACACCAGTGGCCTCCTTGTTCTTGGAATTTCACACTCAGACCCAGTTACACCACTGACCTTCCTGGTTATCCTAAAGATGACATATCTTGGGACTTCTTCACCTTCCTAATCATGTCACCAAATTTCCATAATTAATTTCTCTTTCTCTCTCTCTCTCTATATATATATATACACACACACACATATATATATAATATATATTATATATATATTATTGGTTCTGTTTCTCTGGAGAACCCTGACTAATGCAGACTTTGGTAATGAGAGTGATTCTAGAAAAACAGATGACCTTTTCTGAATTGGTTTTGGGGCTTCTGAAAATGACTTTCTAATCTGATTAGAATTAAAGATTTTGATTACTCTGTTTCCAATAGTAAGGAGAGCACTGATAGTTCTTGGCATGAGCTATTTACAGAAACACACAAAATATATGCATTAAATACTTCTAATTAACAACTTACAAGAAGCAGGGAGATAAGTAACTTTGAATATACTTTCAAACGTTTGTGGAAAACTAAATAATTTAATGACATTGATTGGTTGCTACTAATGTCACTACATAAAGTGCTAATAGAAAAGGATGAGCTCAGGGATTTGCATTCCAGTCCAAGTGCCCATAAATGAGCTAAGAGTTTGTATGTATGCCCTGAGAGAGAGTCTCAGGGCTAAAATGACTGAAAATAAAATTTGGGACATCATCCTGCGATTGGCTGAATTACAATTCAAGTTGAACTCCCAGGATTACAAGGTATTTATTGCTAACTTGAGGGCATTGATTGGGAAGGAATGCAATCCTATAAGTTGGGACGGGAATGTGTGATAAGACTCTGATGATGATGGGGACATTAAGCCCCTAAATTCTGATGAGTCTTTTTTGCCAGAAGAGGTCTCCCCTCCGGCAAAGATGGCCTATCTACCCCAATGAAAGTGGTTTATCCTCCCCTAGCAAAAGTGACTTTCCAACCCCAACAGACAGACATGATATCCCTTTCCCTAGAGGTAGTGACCTGTCCACCCATGGTGATGTTGCCTTTCCACTGCCATCTGAAGGAATTAGCCCCACATCGACTAAGGAAAAGGCAATGACCTTCCCTGAGGTAGTTAGTATGAAGATAATGGTGACTCTCCTCAGGACTCACCCACCATCCTTCTTTGCTTCTAAACCTATAATGGGACTCAAGCCTCAGCTTGTTCTTAAAGGTGAGACACAAAGTGTGACCCTTGAAGAGGTATACTACACCCCAAAAGAACAACTTGAATGTTCTACTTTATACAAGCAGAAACACAAGGAAATTCTATAGGGAAAAATATTAATGGCGTGGGCAATGGTGGAAGAAACAAAGTTGGAACAAGTAAAATTTATTAATATGGGCCCATTAAGCAGAGATTTCTGCACACAGGGAGTCAGAAAGGACTCTAACCAGTTCGTTTGGTTGTTTGGTTGAAGCATAGATGAAAAAAGTTAGAAATGCCCAGGATTCCTTTGTTTAATGGAAAAGAAGGGATTCAACGCCTTAGGGATATTGTACTGTTAGAGTGAATTTGTCATTTAAGACATACTTACCCATACAGGAGGGTTCAGAATACACATCTTTTTACCAATACTTTCAACAATAAATTTGTGAAAGGAGCCCCAGAATCTTTCAAGAGCTTTGTGATCACTTTTCTTGGTAGGCTAGACCTTAGAGCAGGAATTGCAGCTATTCAATTGGAAAACCTATATGCACAGTGGGTAGATGGATCTCAGAGTGGTAACACTCAACCAACAAAGACAAGGTGGGCATAGGTACTATAATAAACAACAGAGTCAAAGCAGCAATCAGGATAGTCTGGCTCATGCATACTTATGGAATTGGCTAGTTAATAAACAGGGAGCCTAGATCTGTATAAGCAGAAAAGTTTCAGATCTGCTTAACAAAAGTCTTAAGTAGAATTATAAAAGAAGAGAGTCATGGCACATTATTCAATTGCCAGATTTAAGCCAGTTTACAGACCTAGAAGCTCTTGATGAAAGGGATGCGGGGTCTCATTGAGTAAGACCCCTGATAAACTATCAAAAATTTATATTCATCCTACAGCTTTTTACCAGAGTAAGTGAGTTATAGGGAGAGAAGTAATCAGACCTCCTGAATACTACTGCACACTGAACTACTGGCATTGATTCCAGGAGACTCAAACCATCATTCTAGTCCTATATTCAGAGTAGGAGCTTATGGAAGTCAGATGATCAATGTAGTTTTAGCTCAGGTCTCTCATATAGTGGGGCTAGAGATACCCCAAACCCACCCTATAGTTATTTCCCTAGTTCCAGATGCGTAGTTGAAATAGACATACTTAGCAGCTGACAGAATCCCCACACTGGTTTCCTGACCTGTAGACTGAGGACTACTACGGTGGGAAAGGCCAAATAGAAATCGTTAGAACTGCCTCTGCCTAGGAAAATAGTAAGCCAGAAGCAATACACATATTTCTTGAGGGACTGCAGAAATTAGTGCCACCATCAAAGACTTGAAAGATTCAGGAGTGGGTTTTCACCCTAACCTCATTCAACTCTTCCATTTAGCTTGTGCAGAGAAATATGGATCTTGGAGAATGACAGTGAAATATCATGAGTTTAACTAACTGGTGACTCCAGTTGCAGCTTCTGTACCAGATGTGTTTTATTTCTTGAGCAAATGAGCACATACCCTGGTACCTGATGGGCAGTTATTAATTTGGCAAATAAAACTTTTTCTCCACCCCTGTCCATAAGACCCACCAGAAATAGTTGGCTTTCAGCTGGTAAGGCCAGAAATTCAGCTTTATTGTCCTACCTCAAGGATATATTAACTCTCCTATCCTATGTCAACACCTACTCTGCATAGATCTGGATCGCTTTTCCCTTGCACAAGATATCACACTAGTCCATTACATTGACGACATTAAGCTGACCGGACCTAGTGAATGAGGAGTAGAAACTACACTAGAATTACTGGTAAGACATTTGTATATCATAGGGTGGGAAATAAATCATACTAAAATACAGGGGCTTTCTATCTCAGTAAAATATATAGGAGTTCACTGAGGTTAGGCATATTGAGATATTCCTCCTAAGGTGAAAGAAAAGTTGTTGCATCTGGCACCCCCTATGACCAAGAAAGAAGCGCAATGGTGAGCCTAACTGAGCTTTAAAGGCAACATAGTCCTCATTTGGTTGTACCACTCTGACCCATTTACCAAGTGACCTAAAAAACTACTAGCTTTGTGTTGGGCCTAGAACAAGAGAAGGCTCTGCAACAAGTCCAGGTTGCTGTGTAAGCTGCTCTGCCACAGACCGTGGGCTTATATGATTCAGCAGATCCATTAGTGCTCAAAATTTCCATGGATGTTTAAGGTCTTTGGTAGGCACTTATAGGCGAATTGTAGTACAAACCTTCAGGATTTTGGAGGAAGGCCTTGCCATCATCTATAGGTAACTACTGTTTTTTGAGAGATAGCTCTCAAATAGGTAAAAAATTTGAAAATATTTGTGTCCCATGTGAATATCTGTTAAATGGTGATCTCAGCAGAGGAGTATTTTGATAATCAAATGAATAGCTTGACCTACTCTGTGGATGCTAAGTAGCTTCTTTTCCCAGGAATCGTCGTCATTACCCAATGAGCTCATGAACACAGTATCCATGGTGGGAGGGATGGTGCTCATACACAGGCTTAGTGACATGGATCTGCACTCACTAAAGCCAACCAGCGTATGACAGCTGCTGAGTGCCCAATCTTCCAACAGCAGAAACCAACACTGACCTCAGTCTACAGGTCAGGAAACCAGTGTGGGGATTCTGTCTGCTGCTAAGTATGTCTATTCCAACTATGCATCTGGAACTAGGGAAATAACTATAGGGTGGGTTTGGGGACTCTCTAGCCACACTATATGACAGATCTGAGCTAAAACTACAAATTGTGCCCTTAATGTGGCACAATTCCCTGGCATGATTAGCCTGCTACCTGGTGACAGGTTGATTATGTTGGACCACTTCCATCATGGAAGAAACAATGTTTTGTCCTTACTGGAATAGATGTTTAATCTAGATACAGATTTGTCTTCCTACATGAAATGCTTCTGCCAAAACTACCATCATTGGCTTACAGAAAGTCTTATTCACCATCAAGTTATTCCACACAGCCTTGCTCGTGATCAAGGAACTCACTTCAGAGCAAAAGGAGAGTGGCGATGTGCCTATATGCTCATGGAATTCTCTGGTTTTACCATGTTCTTCACCATCCTGAAGGAGCTAGCTTGACAAAACAGTGGAATGGCCCTTTGAACACTTGGTCATAGCATGAGCTAGGTGGCAACATCTTTCAGGGCTGAGACAAGGTTCTCCAGAAGGCTGTATGTGCTCTGAATTGCTGTTTAATACAAATACTTTTCTCTAATAGCCGGGATTCACAGGTCCAGGAATCAAAGGGTGAAAACGTGAGAGGCACAACTCACTATTAACCCTTGAGACTCCCTAGCAAAATTCTTGCTTTCTGTTCCCATGACTTTATCTTCTTCTGGCCTAAAAGTCTTAGTTCCCAAGTGGGAATCCTTCCCCCAGGAGACACAACAATGACTACAATGACCTGGAAGTTAATACAAAACCACCTTAGAAATAAGGTAGTTACAAATACCAGCTATGACTATGGAGGACTATAATTATCATGAGTATTTCCTCCTTCTTTTGTTAGAACTATATATATATATATACACACATTAGGCAAATAATTTTGTTTTCTTTCTTCTCTTATTCCCTTATATAACATAAAATGCATTGATTTCATTTTGGTATTCAAGTATTATTAATTTTATGTCTTAGTGCTTAAGTTATGGGATATCAGAAGAAGAGGAAGCATCACTCAAGGGCTTTACCTTCTCTACTAAGGAAGAGATTAGTAAGTTTTTAGTTATGCACAGGATACTTGTGTCATGTTAGGAGAGATTATGACCTTGTTATTATATTTATTTGTAAACTGACTATGGTTTAAGGAAGTTTGTATAGGTGTCTAGTTGACAGAGTGGGTGTGATGGTTTAATTTTACGTGTCAATTTGATTGAGTTAAGGGACAGCAATATAGCTAGTGAAATATTATTTATGATTGCATCAGAGTACATTTCTGTTAAAGATTAGCAGTGGAACCATCAGACTGAGTAAAGAAGATCCACTCTCACCAATGTGAGTAGGCATCATTCAAAATATCAATCAAGGTCTTAAATAGAACCAAATGTTAGACAAAGGTCAAATTATCTCTTCTTGAGCAGAAATAAATATCATCTCCTGCCTTCAGACATTAGAGATCCTATTCTCAGGCTTATGGACTTGTACTAAATTGCACTATGAGCTTTCTTCATTCTTCAGCATATGTTAGGATATGTTGACAGCATATGTTAGGATGTCTCAGCTTTCATAATCATGTGATCAATTCTCATAATAAGTTTCCTCACCTATCTACAGATGCATAGATCCTATTGGTTCTTTTCCTCTAGAGACTGCTGACTTCTATACTTTATCTTCCAAGACAATTAAAGTCTTAGTAATGAGTTTCATTAATTTGTTGTGTACCTTTCACACCTTCTGTCGTGCTTATATAATGAAAAAAATATATATATAGAGAGAGAGCTAGACAGACTTATATACTTTTTTCATTTGTTTCATAAACATATGATCATATTTTTCTAGTAATCAGCTTTATGTTTTCATTAAATTTTATTTCATTAAAAAATCCTTCTTTTTAATGCTATGTAATAGTATAGATGGTTAATATGGTATGGTAAAAATACCATGTCATGTATGAAGAAACGTGTATTCACCTATTATCCTGTTGGTGAGGAGTCACTTGTTTTCATATTTTTCCAGGAAAATGTTACAATATACATGTTTATGAAAAATAATTTTATATGTGTGCTTTAATTTATTTTTTACACAGTTCAGGTGTCATATTGTCTAATACAAAGATCTGTTTATTTTTTAAGACATCTGTAACAATTCATGTTTTCATCTACAAGATATGAGAATACTGCATCACTGTGAGCGGCAGGTGTTATCACTTGATTTAATTTTCCCAATATGAAGTGTATAAATTGATATAAATTTACTATTCTCATTTAGATTTTCTTTCTAACAGAGAGAGAGCATCCCTTCATGCCCTTCCAAGATGTTTCCTAAATTGTTTTGAATATATATTTTATTTAAATTTTAGTCTAAGTAGATTAGTTTTTCATCTGAGATGGTTAGTTGTATAATTGCCACATAGCAAATTAATCATATGTATATCACCACTTACAATATCTATTTTATCACATGTTGTTTTCTTTTAAACTGGTATCTAAGCTCATTATTAACAACACTTATTTTATTTTCCCGTTCTTTTGGTATTTACTAAAGTCCTAAACAATATTGAATAGTAAGGGAATAAGTGGCCACTTCTGCCTTGTTTCTGTTTTTTAAAAATATACTTCTAGTGTTTTACCATTTAGAATCATGCTTGTTAGTGATTTTGGCAGTGTATACAACATTTAATTAGTTGACTCCTATTTCTATACTACAAGCCTTTTTTATCTGGAATGGCCGCTAGATATAGTATATATAATGATTACATGTTTTTTCTTCATTGATTGGATGATGCCATAGATCATGTTGACAGATTTTATTGATATTTAAAGATTTCTGCATTCCCTGAAATAATGATCATACTGTGTATTTATTTTATTACCATACTAAGTCCTGGTTTCCCAATGGTTTATTTATAATTTTGGGGCCTGCATTAATGAGATTTGTCTATACTTTATTTTTTGTTACTCAAGTATCAGTACAAAGGTAATAATGGTTTTATTGAATGAATTTTCCATAATATTTGACACTATCTAGTATTGGTAATTTTTATTAGTTTTTAGTTGAGAATCTTCAGTGGCTATTCTAAACTTTTCAGACATATTTTTCTAACCATTTTTTTTCTTTTTAGATAAATGCTGATTATTTGTATTTTACTTGAAAAACTCTATATTTTTGAGTTTTAAATTTTGATGCCCTAGGCTCACATATGGTATTACCTTATTTTTTTTCAAATTCTCATATAACTTTTTAGAATTTTTGGTTATTTTTCCGATCTCTTTTTAAATATTGTAAATTTATGTGATCTCTCCTTTTCTTAATCAGGCTTTTGGGGGTTTGCAAAGAAGACCATTATAGGACAATTCATCAAAGGATACAACAATTTTATCCAGGTTTGTAGCAATGGGCAACTACTACAATTGTTGTATCCTTTGATCAGAGCACATAAATTTATGAAACAAATATTAATAGATCTGAAGGGAGAGATAAACAGTATTACGATAATTGTAGGAGTCTTCCAAACCCAACTTACAGCAACAAACAGATTATTCAAAAAGGAAATCACTAAGGACTATCAGGACTTGAATTACACTTTTGACCAAATGAAATCATATGGAAAACATTTCACTCAATATCAGCAGAATACATACTCTTATTAAACACACATGGGACATTCTGCGGAATAAATCATGTTAGGTCCCTAAACAAGACTTAACAAATTTAAAACAATAGAAATCATATAATATATCTTTATGAACGACAATGGTGTAAAACTATAAATCAATAAAATGAGAAAACTTAAAAAACTTACAAAGATGTGGAGTTTATAAACGATACACTCTTGAATAACCAATGGATCAGATAAAGAATTCAGAAGGGATGTTAAAAATGCCTTGAGACAAACAAAAATGGAAACACAACATACCAAAACTTATGGGATGCAGCAAAAGCTGTTCTAAGAGGAAAATTTGTAGCAATAGGCAACTACATATTTTCAAAAAGAAATATGCTAAGTAAATAATCCATTGTCACACCTATAAACACTAGAAAAACAAGTGCAAACTAAGTCCAAAATTGTGGGAAAAAGGAAATAGAAAAATCAGAACAGAAATGGAGACAAGAAAATAAAATAGAAACAATCAACAAAACTGTTTGCTTTTTGAAACAATAAAATTGAAAAACCTTTAGCCAGGCTAGCTAAGAAAAAAGAGAAGATAGTAATAAAATTAGAATAAAAAAGGGTCATTACAACTGAAACGACAGTAATACAAAAAGTGAGACTACTATAGACAAATTATATGCTAACAAATTAGACATCCTAGAAGAAATAGGTATGTTCCTAGAAATATAAATCCTATCAAGGCTGAATCATGGAAAAACAGAAAATTTGAATAGACCAACAATGATAATAATATTGCAGCTCTAAAAAAAATTGCAAAAAAGAAACACCCAAAACTGTATGTTTTCATAGCTGAATTTTACCAAACATTTAAAGAAGAACTAATAACAATTCTTCTCAGACACCTCCAAAAATTTGAAGAAATAAAATACTTCCAAACTAATTTTACAAGGTCAGCATTAACCAAACAAGAGCACTACCAGAAATACCAGAAAACTACAGAGCGATGTCATTGATAGTATCACTGAGGAACATAGACAAGAAATTCTTCAGCAAGATACTAGCAAAGCATATTCAATAGTACATTAAAAGAGTCACTTGCCAAGACTAAGTTTAATTTATCCTTGTGATGCAAGGTGGTTCAACATACACAAATCAAAAAATGTGATTCACAATATTTACAGAATGAAGCACAAAATTGTACAATCATTTCAACAGATAGAGGAAAAGCACTTGACAAAATTCAACATCCTTTCATGATAAAAACTCTCAAAAAATTAGGGATAGGAGATACATTTCTCAACACCATAAAGGCCAAGTATGACAAGTCTACAGCAAACACCATACTAAACAGCGAAAAGCTGAAAGCTTTTCCTCTAAGATCAGGAACAAGACCAAGATGCTCACTCTCACCACTTCTATTCAACATTGAATTGGAAGTCCTAGCAAGAGGAATAAGGCAAGAAAAACAAACAAAAGACACTCAAATAAAAAAAGGAAGAAGTGAAATTGTCTCTGCTGGTGACATAATCTTACCACAGAAAACCCTAAAGACTCCTCCAAACATAAAAATAAAAATAAAAATTAACTGTTAGAACTGATAAGCAATTTTAGTAAAGTTGTGGAATACAAAATCAGTTTACAAACAAAAATAAATATAATATATATTCACTAGCAAAGACAATATAAAAAATTAAGAAAACAATTCCATTTACAATAGCATCAAAAAAACAAAACACAAGAATAAATTTCACCAAAGAGGTGGACAGATCTGTATACTGAAACCTATCAAACATTCATGAAAGAAATTGAAGATGGCACAAATAAAGGGAAAAACTTTTTTGTTCATGAATTGGAAGACTAATATTGTTAAAATGTCCACACTATACACATTGATCTACATAGTCAATGTAATCTTGAACAAAACTGGAATGCCATTCTTCACAGAAATAGGCAAAATAACCCTCAAATTCATGTGGAACTTAACAAGAACCCCAAATAACCAAAACAATCTCCAGCAAAAACAAAAAAACTATAGGCATCACATTATTACTTCCAAAATACATTAGGAATCCATACTAATTAATAGAGCATGCTGTTGGCATGAACACAGGCAGACAAGCTGACTGATGAAATAGGATAGATGTTGCAGGCCAAAAGAATGAGGGTCGTGATCTGAGAACTCAGTATACCACTGTAGGCTATATGAGTAGACAGCAAACTGTTCTTATAAATGCAGGGTGTTGGCTAACTGACAAACTGCATCTGCCACCCAGAAGGAATGCTGAGGGCAGTCACTCCCCAAGCACAGTGTTTCTTGTGATTAGGCACATCTGAAGCATGTTACCAATGTTGTGAGCCTGTGATCAATTAAGCAGCTGACCAATCGTTACTTTCTGCTCCCTGCTCTTTCTACCCAATAAATATGAAGGGCTGTAGAAGCTCAGGGTGGCTGCCTCTGCTCACTAGAAGCAGGGAACCCTCTTCTTCTTCCCGTGAACCCTTCTTTAAAACAGTTTCTTTTAAGTTTTCGTTTCTGCATTCGTCCCTCTTCGTTCAGTCCTGTAGTAACCATGGCAAACCACAGCAGATAGAGAGCCCAGAAATAAATCTACACACCTATGGACAATTGCCCATTTTTTGTTTTGTTTTGTTTTGTTTTTTGAGACAGATCCTAACTCTATCGCCCAGGTTGAAGTGCAGTGGTGCGATCTTGGCTCACTGCAACATTTACCTCCTGGGTTCAAGCAATTCTCTTGCCTCAGCCTCCCAAGTAGCTGGGATTACAGGCACCCACCACCACACCCAGCTAATTTTTGTATTTTTAGTAGAGACAGGGTTTCACCATTTTGGCCAGGCTAGTCTCGAACTCCTGACCTCAAGTGACCTGCCCGCCTCAGCCTCCCAAAGTGTGGGGATTACAGGTGTGAGTCACCATGCCTGCCTGGACAATTGACTTTTGATAAAGGTGCCAAGAATCCACAATGAGGGAAAAGACAGTCTCATCAATAAATGGTATTGGGAAAACTTGATAGTCACATGCATAAGAATAAAAATGGACTGGTATTTCACCTCTTATACAATAATTAACTCAAAATGTATGTAAGGCCCGAAAATGTAGAACTACTAGAAGAAAACACAGAGAAAAATTTCCATGACATTGGTATGAATAGAGATTTTTGACAGAATCCCAGAAGCAGAGGCAATAAAAGCAAAACTAGATGAATAATATACATCAAACAAAAAAGCATTTTGTACTACAAAGGAAACAGTTACAAGAGTGGGGAGACAACCCACTGATTGGGAGAAAATATTTGAAAATCATACATCATATAAGAGGCTAATATCCAAAATATATGAGAAACTCTAAATACTCAATAACAACAAAAACACTACTAAAAAGTGAGTAAGGACTTGACTAGACACTTCTCAAAAGAAGACATATGAATGGCCAACAGATATATGCATATATATATGTAAGTTCAACATCTCCAATCATCAGAGATATGAAAATTAAAACAAAAATAAAATATTAACTCAAACCTCATAGATTGCTTGTTATGAAAAAATCAGGGCCCACCTTATAGCAGCCTGGCGTGCTGCATCTGCAGCCACATATGCTTGCTCCTGGCCCAAGAGCCAGTTTAGCAGAAGCCCACTGTCTTGAGAGCCCATTGCACAATCGACTGGCTCACTGTATGTGTTTGCACTCATGCCTGGCTGAACAGCATACCTATGGGTGACTAAAATTCCCAGAGAGCAAACTGCACAGTCAGTTGGCCTGCTCCACAGGTATACATCCAGACTGACAGCCTGACTGGTGCCTACACCTCCAGCAAAACTATACCACTGCCACCACAAATTCCCACAGCCTAGATCACTGATGCAATGACAGACACTGCTAAAAAAAATCACATCTGAATATACTTCACAGAGATCACACTATTGAGTATATTCAAAATCCAAACCAACATACCATACCCAAGTGACACCCTAAGTATAAATCCAGGAGAAAGTCTTTCTCTACAAAACCTGCTTCATAACATTGGAAAAGGTGATTATTCCACTAGGTGCACAGACATCATGTAGGCACACAAGAAACATGAGAACCAAGGAAACATCACACCCCATAAAGAACACATTAATTCCCCAATAGTAGACCCAAAAGTAAAAGAATTACAAATTGCCTGAAGAGGAATTCAAAATAATGATCTTAAGAACATTTAGCAAGATACAAGATACCAAAAACAATTTAATGAAATCAGAAAAACAATTTATGATCTAAAGGAGAAATTTAACAAAGAGATAAAGATCATTAAAAACTAAGCATAAATCTTAGAGCTGAATAGTTGAATGAATTAAATACAAAATACAATTGATAGCTTCAACAGACTAGATCAAGCAGAAGAAATAATTTCTGAACTTCAAGAAAGTATTTTGAAATATCCCAGTCAGAGGGGAAAAAGAAGAAACTTCTTTTTTTAAAGAAAGACAATGAAACTTATGGAACACTACTAAGAAAGCAAATTATGGCGTTATGAGAATGTCAGAGGAAGAAAGGATGGAGTAAAGCACAGAAAACATATTTAATAACATAATGCTGAAAATGTCAAATCAAGAAAATATGGACATTCAGATCTAGGAAGTTCAACATCTCCAGTTAGATTCAGTACAAGAAGATCCTCTCTAAGGCACATAATAATCAAACTTAAAAATCAAAGTAACAGAGAATGTTAAAAGCCATAAGACATAAGTGTCAAGTGGCATAAAATGAAATCTCCATTAAACTGTCAGCAGATTTCTCAGCAGAAACTTTCTAGGCCAGGAGAGAAAGAGATTATATATTCAAAGTGCTAAAAGAAAAAAAAAAAAAAAAAACTGTTAGCCAAGAATATTACACCCAGCAAAGCTATTATGCAGAAAGAAAAGACAAATAAAGGCCTCTCCAGTCAATAAAAAGCTGAGAAAATTCATCATTCTTAGACCAGCCTGACAAGAAGTACTTAAGGAAATGCAAGAACTTAAAACAAAAGAACAATAATTACTCTTATGAATACACATATGAAACTCACCAGTAGATGTAAATTTATAAAGAAAATCAGAACACCCTAATGTTATAATTGTGCTTTATAAACTTTTCAATCACCTCATGGTTAAAAGTCACAACAATTAAGAGGAACAACAGCTATAATTAGAAGTTAAAGAACACACAACAGATAAAGACGCAAATTCAGACAACAAACATTTAATTGTATGGGGTAGGAAAAATCCAGAAAATTTTTATGCAATCAAGGTTAAGTTGCTATCAACTTAAAATAGTCTATTATAACTACAAGCTTCTTAATGCTAGCCCCATGACAACCACTAAGAAATAAATTAAAGCAGATAATACAAACAAGAAAGAGAAAAGAATCAAAGCTTAGCCACACAGCAAACCACCAAACCACAAAAGTAAACAACAGGAGAGGAAGAAAGGAACAGAGGATCTACAAAACAACCAGAAAACGATTAGCAAGATGGCAGAAGCAAGTTCTTACTTAGCAATAATAACCTTAAATGTAAATAGATTAAATTATACAATTAAAAATATAGAGTGGCTGAATGGATTTAAAAAAAGAAGATCCAACTATATACTGACTACAGGAAATTCACCTCACCATTAAAGAGAGAGACTAAAAATAAAAGGATAGAAAAAGATATGCCATGCAAGCAGAAACAAAAAACAAGCAGGAATAGCATATACTTGTATCAGATAATATACCCTTTAACTCAAAAACTATACAAAAGAGACAAAGAATGTTATTATATAATGATAAATTGATCAATTCAACAAGAGGATATAATAATAAGTATACATGTACCCAACATCAGAACACCCAAGCATAATAAGAAACTATTTTAATAGTTTTATATTTAAAGGGAGAGATCAAATACAATTTAATAATGGGAGAACTTCATCACGCCATTTTCAACAATAGAAAAGTCATGCAAACAGAAAGACAATACAAAAAACATCACTTACACTGCACCTTAGACTACATTGACCTAATAGCTATTTACAGAACATTGTGTCCAATAGCTGCAGAATACATTCTTTTCAACTGCGCATGAAACATTTTCCAAGATAAATCATGTTAGACCAAGAAATAAGTTTAACAAATTTCAAAAGATATTATAAAAAGAAATTATTCCAAGTATCTTTTCTGAATATGACATCAGCAAGAAAAATTGGAAACTTTGCAAATACGTGGAAAATGCAAATACGTAGAAAATCAGCCAAAAAAAAAAAAAATTGGAAACTTTGCAAATATCTGGAAACTAAACAAAATGCACCTAAATGACCAATGGGTCAATAAAGAAATTTTAAAAATTTTGGAGACAAATGAGAATAAAAATACATTATATTAAAACCTATGGGACATAGCAAAACAAGTATATAGTGATAAACACCTACATTAGAAAGAAATAATATATCTAATATACAGCCTGACTAGGCATTGGGGAAAAAAGAAAAAAAAAAAAACAAGAACAAACTGAGTCCAAAATTCACAGAAGGGAAAAAATAATAAAGCTCACAGCAAAAATAAAAGAGACTAGAAAAATAATTTAAAATATCAACAAAATGAAGAGTTGGGTTTTTAAAAAATAAACAAAGAAGAATAACAAACTTTTATTAAACCTAGACTAAGAAAAAAGAGGGAAGATTCAGATTCAAATAGCTTAATAGACATTTCTCAATCTCAGTTCTGGGATATATATCCAAAGGAACTGAAACCAGTACATTGAGTGATATTTGCATTCCCATGTTCATCGCCATGTTATGCACATTAATAAAGAGATAGAAACAACCAAAATGCTCCTCAACAGATGAATGAATTTTAAAATGTGGTATATATGCAATACTGTTAAGGCATTTAAAAGCAAGACATTCTGTCATCTGCAACAGCATAGACGAATCTGGAGAACACTATGTAAATGAAATAAGCCAGGTATAGATTCTCCTGTTCAGGAGGCTGAGGCAGGAGAATCGTTTGAACCTAGGAGGTAGAGGTTGCAGTGAGCCGAGATCGCACCCTTGCACTCCAGCCTGGGCGACAGTGTGACACTCTATCTCAAAAATAAATGATTAAATAAAAAATCAGACATTATAAAAGTGACAAAGTTATTAACTGCTTTTCCATCATCTAGCTTGACAGAAAATATTTATAATCAAATGTGTTATATAAACTATCTATATCATTATCCTTCAGATGTCTGTTAACTGTCATATTTTCTGGTATGTTAATCCAATAAAAATTACAGATATGTTGATATCCCTCCTCGCATGGTTTGGCTATGTCTCCATTCAAATTGCAACTTAAATTATATCTCCCAGAATTCTCACATGTTGTGGGAAGGATCCAGGGGAAGGCAATTGAATCATGGGGCCTGGTCTTTCCGGTGCTAGTCTCGTGATAGTGACTTAAGTCTCATGACATCTGATGGGTTTATCAGGGGTTTCCACTTTTGCTTCTTGCTCATTCTCTCTTGCCGCCACCATATAAGAAGTGCCTTTCACCCTCTGTCATGATTATGAGTCCTTCCCCAGCCAACGTGGAACTGTAAGTCCAATTAAACCTCTTTTTCTTCCCAGCCTCTGGTATGTCTTTATCAGCAGCATGAATATGGACTAATACGGTAAACTAGTACTAGTAGAGTGGGTGTTGCTGAAAAGAGACTTGTTGAATGGCTTTGACAAAAATGCTGATAGTGATATGAACAATAAGGTCCAAGCTGAAGTGGTCTCAGATGAAGATTAGGAACTTGTTGGGAAGTGGAGCAAAGGTGACTCTTATTGTTTTAGCAAAGAGACTGCTGGCATTTTGCCCCTGCCCTAGAGATTTGTGGAACTTTGAAATTGAGATGATTTAGGATATCTGGGGGAGGAAACTTCTAAGCAACAAAGGATTCAAAAGGTGACTTGGGTGCCTTTAAAAGCACTCTATTTTAAAATGGAAACGCAAAAAAGTTCAGAAAATTTGCAGCCTGATGATGCAATAGAAAAGAAAAACCCATTTTCTGCAGAGAAATTCAAGGTGGCTGCAGAAATTTGCATAAGTAGCAAGGAACTTAATGTTAATTCCAAAGACTATGGGGAAAATGTCTCCAGGCCATGTCACAGACCTTCATAGCAGCCCCTCTCATCACAGGCCCTGAGGCCCAAGAGGAAAAAGTGGTTTTCTAGGCCGGGCACAGGGTCCTGTGGTGCTCTATGTCCCAGCTACTCCATCTGTGGCTGAAAAGGGCCAACGTAGAGCTTGGGCTGTGGTTTCGGAGGCTGTGGAGCCCCAAGCCTTGGCAGCTTCCACGTGGTGTTGAGCCTGCAGGTGCACAGAAGTCAAGAATTGAGGTTTGGGAACCTCTGTGTAGATTTCAGATGTATGGAAACACCTGGATGCCCATGGAAGTCTGCTGCAGAGGTGGGGTCTTCATGGAGAATCTCTGCTAGGGCAGTGCAGAAGGGAAAGATGAGTTCAGAACTCCCACCCAGAGTCCCTACTGGGACACTGCCTAGTGGAGCTGTGAAAAGAGGGCCACTCTCCTCCAGACTCCAGAATGACAGAGCCACCGACAGCTTGCACCATGCACCTGGAAAATCTGCAGACGCTCAAGGCCAGACTGTGAAAATGCCTGGAGGGAGCCTTTACCCTCCAAAGCCACAGAGGGGGAGTAGCCTAAGACCATGGGAACGCACCTCTAGCGTAAGTGTGACCTGAATATGAGACCTGGAGTCAAAGGAGATCATTTTGGGGCTTTAAAATGTGACTGTCCCACTGGATTTCAGACTTTCGTGGGCCCTGTAACCCCTTTAATTTTGTCAATTTCTCCTATTTGGAATGGACATATTTACCCAACGCCTGTATCCCCATTGTATCTAGGAAGTAACTAGCTTGCTTTTGATTTGACAGGCTCATAGGTGGAAGGAATTTGCCTTGTCTGAGATGAGGCTTTGGACTATGGAATTTTAGGTTAATGCTGGAATGAGTTAAGACTTTGGGGGACTGGTGGGAAGGCATGATTGGTTTTGAAAGGTGAGGACATGAGATTTGGAGGGTCCAGGGGTAGAATAATACAGTTTGGGTGTATCCCCATTCAAATTTTAACTTGAATTTTATCTCCCAGAATTCCCACATGTTGTGGGAGGGACCCAGGGGGAGGTAACTGAATCATGGGGGCTGGTCTTTTCCATGTTGTTCTCATGATAGTGAATAAGCCTCATGAGATCTGATGGGTTCATCAGGTATTTCTGCTTTTGCTTCTTGCTCATTCTCTCTTGCTGCCACGATGTAAGAAGTGCCTTTCATCCTCCACCATGATTTTAAGACCTTCCCCAGTCATGTGGAACTATAAGTCCAATTAAACCTCTTTGTTTTGTAAATTTCACAGTCTCTGATATGTCTTTATCAGCAGCGTGAAAATGGACTAATAAACCTTCTTTATATTATTCTGGACTTTCCTTAGGTGATGATGAATCAGCTGTTTCTTTCCTTGAGTCCTGCGTTCTCACCAAACAGAGCTGTTTGATTTTTCCCAATCCCAGACTATATGCTTTAGTGTAATTGCTCCTCTCTGAATGGAATAATTTTCTCACTTCTCCTTAAATTCAAATCCAACCAGTCCTTTATTACTTATCTCACTAATCATTTATTACACAAAATTATCTTCTCAAGCAAGAGTTTAATTAATGAAATAACATTTGTAAAGTATCGATCATAGTGGCTAACATTATGATAAAAAAAAGCTACATCTATTCTGTTTTATTGCTCTGAACACCCACAGTATTGTTTATGTAGCTACCACTTTTAATTATGTTTTTTGGATTGATATCTATATTAATTCTTCTGACAGACCATTAATTCCTCAGTAACATAAACCCTACTGTATACGCATTGCAGAATTCTTTCCCCATAGATCTTAGGTTAGTGCCACAACGAATGGATGAATAAGATGGCAGAAAGTTGTGTAAGTATGGTGATGGAATGGGTGACCAAATAGATTATAGCATTAATAATATTAATAATAGCAATTCCATATGTAGTACCTAGTATGTAGGAAGTAGTTTGTAAGTGCTTGATACACATTGCTACTTTAATCTTTAAAACCAGCAAATAATGTAAGTTGTACTATTGTATTAAATTATAGATGAAAATATTGATGCCCAAAGAGGCTAACTTCCCTAGTCACTCAGCTGATTAATGGCAGAATGGACTTCACATCCCACAAGAATTGATCCCCGTTAATATTATATTATCTTGAATATATGATTATGGTGAGCAAAATATGTATTAACTAACTGGTAGCTCTTTTTCCATGGTAATGTGCAAGAGTGTCTCTTTGTAAATGTAGAAAGAATGGGTATAATCTTCTGTTATTTGAAAAAGAAATGGAAAGATATTTAATGTGAAATATGTAATACCTGCTATTCAGCTGTATCTATGGAGAAATAAAAAGTATTAATGCCTATCTTTGGACTACATATTCAGTGGCCGTACCTATTGTAAAAGGACAAATCAGAATCAGCCCCCAGAAGTTCTTCGTAGACTATCACCTGACTTGTTTCTTCCCCTGTGCCTCCTTTGCTTAAGCTGCCAGTTTGATTTCTGGGTTGCAACACAAACCTGAGAAGGAGGGTATTCCTGGACCTGGCTTATTACACCAGTGTGTGAAATTCCATAGGAGTGTAACCTGAAAGAAAATCCAAAAATTATATACCAGGGAGAATGATTCCAGGAAAACAAAATCAGAAGACATAAAGAGCAGATTCCAGAGGAATAAAATTGAGAAGCCAAGGCTTTCCACATTACATACACAGAAAAATAAAATTTAAAAAAAATTTTAAAAATTAAAACAACATACTTCTTAAGTTTTGTCCCAATAGTTTTATGGGTTTTAATATGGCTCAGCTCAACATGTCTCTTTTTAAAGGTAATTTGAATAAAAGAGAAAATTTTAAAACAACTTGTAGACCCAAATGTAAATTAGACTTCAGCAAATATCTGGATAAATATGACGTCCGTTTCTCCAACACCTAAAGTTAGAGCCATTGAAAATTTGCCTTCATTCATACTCTAGTGAGTCCAAACAAGATTGGATTCTTGGACATAAGGCAACTCTATTTCCAGGCTAATGCATATGATACCTTAGCAGTCTGTTCTAATTGTAGTTCACAGTAGACCACTCCCATTTTAAATGACCTTAGTATTATCATTTTATTTTTATAATTTTATGCATTTTCTTTTACTATATTAAGCCAATAGGCTTTTTAAATCTTAAAGAGGAAAGCTATAATTGCAAATTATACTTAATTATCTATTATCAATGCTTACCTTAATTTTCAATTTTTGGAAGATAGCAGCAACATGAAAAATAGTCAATAAACTTCATTATCAAAGTCAACAATTTTTAGTATTAAAGTCAATTTACAGTATGTTTGCTTGAGATATACATAAATTTGAAGCGGCAGTAAGTGTAAACAGAATAGCTGATTTCTTGGATGCACTCCAATACAATTATAGCTACTCACCCTTGTGACTATATGTGTGTGTGCAGCTTCAGGCTGTTTCCCTGCCCCAAGCCACACTAGCAGTATTTTTAGATATGTGTGCAATTAATCGAAACGCAAAATCTCTGTAAACTAGAAAAAATACTATTTAATATACATAGCAGATAAACATGTATTTTGGCATTCATGTCAATTCTTAACTTGTAATCCCCTGACTTGGAATTGAGTTACCCCTAAGTATTTAATCACAAAATGGTATTTCTAATAGGCAATTGTAAAAAAGTATCATCAATCACATTTATTACAAACATCTCATAAAATAGTAAAAATGTTTATGAGATTGTAGAAGGCAGCTAGGTTGTTTTGTGATGTATAAAGATTTGCATATATAAAAAAACAGCAGGCAGCAAACAAGGTTTGTTTCTCTATTTTCCAAAAAGTAAAATTGCATTTGATATAGTATCTATTTAATTTTTATTAAAATATATTGAATATTTTTCTGACAATGGCATTATCACCACAACCTAAGAAGTTTACATTTTGAAAAAAGCTGAAATCTTAATATATAGAAAAGAACTATTTCTCCAGATCCAATGGTTAATGAGAGCTCCTCAAACATATTTGTAATGGTAAATTATATTACCTTATATTTCATGCAGTTATATACATATGTGAAGTTTTTGTTGTTTTTATTATTGTTGTGCTATCTATGATGAACATATTTAAGTGACAATAGTATTCTCAAAATAATTCCTTTTATAGTTTACATAGCTGGCATTGTTTGCATGTGGGTAAAAATAAAATGTTATTTTATGGAGAGAAAGTGGAGTTCTTTTTATCCGTCGCCTTAAGGCCGCCAACTGTCGATACCTTAATCCATTAATCCCCTCTGTAATCATGTGTTCACGTGCTGTGCAAACACTCACAAATCATTTTAAGAAACTCTTTTTTTTTCCTAGTCAAGAGTACACTCACTATAGGGTGTATATTATAAAATTGCTAATAAAATTTTTGAGTATTTATAGGCTACCATTGAAAGTTACTGTTTTTAAGCATATCCTTTCCTTTAAAAAAAAAATGACAGAAAATGGAAGAAACAAATAGAATAGTAAAGAAGAAAATGAATGACATCACATTGTATAAATCTGCAGGATTTTTTACATTTGACTTTCAAGTGTAATTTTTAAAAATCTTACGTTCTATTTACTTGTCAGAGACTAGATTTAATCTTTATACGCTGCACAGAATTCTCTCTGTTAAGATATTGATATAACAAATTGCTGAATGTTTTAGTCATTGATTCTTGCTGACCAAAATGGGCTTTCAGATTAGAAGTCTTTCTTTCTTCCCTAGAAGACACCTGCTGAGATAGAAGTCCGACTGCCACACAAAAGAAATATGTGGTTTCTTCAACTGGTTCCATCTAGCAATTTGCAATACTATCAAAAATTGCATTTTTTAATGAAAATTACCTAAGGATTTGGCAGAAAAACCTTGGTTAAAATGGACTAACTACCCATTCTCAAGCAGTATTAGCATACTGATTGGCCGTTACTTCTGTCACTCTTCTGACTACAAAATTATGACAGGCCCCACAGCAGGAAGCAAATGATCATTAATACCCTATCCTCTGGGACACAATAAACTGCCATTCACTTGCATACAAATAAAATACACAAGGGCTGTCAGCAAGGGAACAAAAAAGGAAAAGATGCGTTGCAAAATGGTCTGATACTACACTGGGATGAGACCACTCAAAGGGTTTTTGTTTTTTAGTCTATCTCATCATGGTAGGAAAATTCTTTTATATAGATTTCTTTTTCAAATATACTATTTTTCTCTACTTGAGCTGTCTGAGCTCTTCAATTAAATGGTAAGGTCTTGTTTTGAGGAGAAAAGAAAATACTTTATAATCCTATAATCCCACAACACAGAAAGCATAAAAATTATAAAATTCCATTAAAATGTAAGATAATGTGCCTTTTTGGTTTAAATATAATATATTTAAAAATCTGGTCAATGTATTAGAACCTCACTGAAATTATTAGGGCTGAAATATACTTCACATCACATAGTTGATGGGATCAACCAACAAAACGCAACTGGAAAAATGATACATACATATATATTACAGTTACAACTTTACTGCCTCTTTGTTATACTAAAAGTTATGATTGTATTTAAGTTTAATTAGATATTATCACGTGACTGGCATTGTACACTCTTATAATGATGATGATATGGGATTAAGGAATGAAATTAGGGTACCACATTGTAAAGAATGGTGAACAATCAATTTCTTTGAAATTTAATAGAGCAATAATTACTCTGGTACATGTTTAATGTTCAATCACTTAAACTGAACTTTTCCTGAAAGTATGCAGGAAATAAAGCAATTTCTGACAGACTTGGATGATTTTTATAGATTGTATATTCACCAGTCTAAACTTTTAAAGACATTATTTAACCTGAAAAGATAAAATGAATATATTTTTAGTTTTTAAATTTAGTTTACATAACCAATTTAATTGCGTTGCTTTTTCTAAAGCTTTATTGATCTATGAGCTCCCAGTGAAACAGATCTTATGCTCAAGGATTTAAGAGTAGGTATCTATATATTTTCTACTTATATACCAGCTTTATCTGAGTTTGAACAAGAAACACTTGCTGATTCTGCCCTTTAAACTGGAAGCTAAATAGAACAAACTGCTAATACCCCAGTAACACAGATGTACATCAAATGTATTATGTTAAATGGAAGAAGCCAGACTCAAAAAGCTACATACTGTATGATTTCATTTATATTATATTACCTAAAAGGCAAGCTATAGGGAAAAGAAAGCCAGATCAACGTTTCACAGTAGCTGAGGATCGAAGAAAAGGGTGACCACAAAGAAGTGCAGGAATTTTTTTGGTACAATGGAGCTATTCTTTATTCTTAATTTTAGTGATAGTTACATAACTATATGCGTTTGTCAAAACTCATAAAAGTGTATACTAAAATGGGTGAATTACATTATATGTAAATCATACGTCAATAAAACTTACTTTTAAAAAATCCTCTAGGCTTAGTGATGTCAAAAGAATACCACAGTGTTCTGAATTGGGGCCATTATTCTGGCAAAGTAGCAGAAATGACATTCATATCTTTAGAGTTGGGCAGTTAGAAGTTTTTATATTTTTTGTAATTGCCTGTAGTGATACAGTTCCCAATGTTATATGTTAGAAAGACTGTGAGTAGATTAGAAATACTCACTGCTATTTTAATGTCTCCCTCATGTAGTATTAAGCAAAAGTAAAATTCAAATACATCAGTTAACACACTTCACTAGAGAAATAGATTATTATCTTCAATGGGAAAAAAATGGCAGCAAAGAATGCCATTTCTTTTACACATACCAACTTCTTTCCTCTTTTCTGACTTGTGCCCCCACTTTTAGGCCTTAGGCTCAATGACAATAACATTATTAACTGCACCGCTAATGGCAATGAAATAATCTCCTTCCTTCTGTTATGTGGTAGCGAGAGGCAGTTCTCATTTTTACAACAGTGAATGGATTACATTGAATAAATGCAAATGAAATGTCACCTTTCAAATATGATAAATCATCGCTTTCACCCAGCAACCCCAAGAAAAGAACTTTAACAGACAAAATAGAGAACAACCCTTCTCATTCAAATTGCAGAGGGAATTTTTGGTAGTCTGATTATTACCCAATTTGGACTCTAGCCAAGATTCAGACATAAAAGTAGAATAAATTTTAAAAATCATAATTATTAATTATTTTAATGAAACAGTATAAATAGAAAATTATCAACAATAAGAAAGATAGAAAACTAATTTGAGATATGTGAGAGAATAATAATTACTACAATTATGTATACACACTTAAATCCATAAATGTAGAGCAACTCCACAGAGGGAAAGTTTATTATTTCCAAATAAATTTTCAATCAAGTAAGATAAATATAAGCTATGTATTGAATAAAAGTTGACTAGCTTCTGTTTCTTGTCAGGCATTATTCCAAGTGCTGGGGATATAGTTGTGAACATGAGAGACGTTATTCTTGGCTTCAAGAACTTTGTAATCTAAAAAGAATGAGGTGTGTAATTTTGTGCCAAAAATGGTTGCCATTGATATTGTGCATAGAATGAAAAAGCTAGAATTGTATTCTAGATTTGTAAAAAAAAAAAAAGGTACCAGAATTCACAACTTAGGTGTCTTTTAAAAAGAATACAAAATAAATTTTTCCTTTATGTCTTTGCATCTGACTTAAACCAGTAAATTGTAAGATGTAATAACCAATTATAAGATTATTTTCCGAATTCTGGACCAAACTTGGAAGAGAATTAATTAATTAATTCTATTTCAAGGCAAGTTAGTTTCTCAAACTATTTTATTCTATGTCTTCAGGAGTAATAGATAAACTCACTATAATTTAAACTTATGATTAAATAACAGGAATTTATTATTCATTATTAGTCATTTGTTAATTTTCACAGCTAGTATCCTCAACAAATTTTTTTCCTGATATGTAAGTCACTTGGAATTCAAATAGGTCAGTTTACTATTTATAGATGTAAAGATCCAATTCAGTCTATTAGCAAAAGTAAGTTTACAATATATTAAGACCTTTAGTTACATGCTTAATTACAAATCATTTAGCAGGTGCATTATATGACCCCAAAACCAATATGAGCTGAATATTATAATCTGTTTTTTTAAATGTACCTTTTCCTAAGTAATTTTTAAATGCAGGCATAAGAAAAGAAATATTTGCTGACTATCTGTGGTCAGTTACATAGCACCAGCTCCAACTGCTAAGGACTTCTCAACAGAAAAGCCAACAACTACATTTTCAGAATCCCCTTCCCTATATGTTTCTGAGTTAGAAGATTTCAACAAACACATGAGATTTAGAAAGAAGAAGAAAATAAGAATCCATTATTGTTGGATGCATTTGTAGGTAGATATTTCAGCAGTTATGAGTTTCAAAGCAGCTTCCAGATAAACTTTTTGAGAATCACCAACATCATTCCTGCTGGCTGAGGTGGTCTATGGGAATTATCTAGAGGGCTTTGAGATGCCAACCAGCTCCTGTATGAGCTCTTAAAAGCCATTCATTTCAGTGACGCATGCTGAGAGACTTTTGAAAAATTTATATAAGCCTCTAGTCCTAACAAAACTGTAATTGATATAAATATTTTGCAATAAAACTACAAAAGTTTCAGTGTGCTACAGAGGCTCAGAGGAGAAGGAAATTCCAAATTCCAGTCTTGACCAGTCTGTAAGTCACTGTATGGTGTTACTATGCAATTACATCAGGACTCTATGTATTGTACATCTCCCTGATCCAACAACTCCAAGATCTTGCCTGGTGATAACAATGGGGAGGAGATATTTTCAATGTGAACATGTTAGTTGCAGGAAGATACAAGGGGAAATTTGTTCATTTATTCAACAAGGACTTAACAAGCAGTTACTTTGAGATAGCACTGTTCTAGGCACTTGGGCTACATGAGTGACTAAAATATATTAAGCGCCCCTTACTCAAGGAGTTTAGGCTGCAAAAAAGAATCATGAAGGAAGCACTACAAATAAAAAAGCAAATATTATGACATTACAGAAAGTAATAAAATTCATGAGAAAAATTAAAGATAGAACAAAGAAGAATGAGAATACAGGGACTGAGGGTAGATTGCTCTTTTTTTAGGTTAGTCAGAGATGACTATGTTTAACGGTTGTCAGTAGAGTCTTCTTTGAGAAAGCAACATTTGAGCAAAGATTTGAGGTGAGGTTAAGCTATGTGACATGGTTTGACTCTGTGTCCCCACCCAAATATCATCTCTAATTGTTATCCCCATAAACCCCACATGTCAAGGGAGATACCTGGTGGGAGGTGATCGAATTATGGGGGTGGATTCCCCCATGCGGGTCTCATGATAGTGAGTTCTCACAAGAGCTGATGGTTTTATAGGTGTTTGACAGTTCCTCCTTCAAACTTTTCCTCTCTCCTGCCACCAGGTAAGATGTGCCTGCTTCCCCTACTGCCATGATTGTAAGTTTCCCAAGGCCTCCCCAGCCATGTGGAACTATGACTTCATTAAAGCTCTTTTTTGTAAATTACCCAGTCTTGGATATTTCTTTATAGCAATGTGAAAATGGACTAGCACTCTATGTTACTATTTTGGAGGGAAAAATCTTTGCAAAGCTCTAAATGGGAAAATATCTGACGTCTATGAAGTGTGGCCAAAAGGCAAGTATGGCTAGGGAAAGCATAAATGAGTGTGCAGAGAGGTCAGCAGAATTATCCATTCTGAATTATATGGGGAAAAAAAGAATAGTGAGGGAAATAAATAATACATGTAAACCAGATATTGAAGGAAACACATACAATGGAGACAGATTTAAAAATCAAAAGCTCTTTATTTGAAAAAAAAAAAAAAATGAAATGAATAAATCTCCCAGAATATAGAGCCAAAAAATATAGATAGTACAAATTACTAATATCGGGAATTTTTGGTGAGAATCAATATTTTATAGATTTTATTTGTAAAGACAATTCTTAAGATACAATAATGTAAAGTTGTGATTGCTTTACAGTCTGTCAACCTGGGTTTGAATCCCAGCTCTACTGCATATTGTCTGTGCGAATTGCTTAGTTTCTTTAGGCATCATGTTCTCATGTTAAAAACCTTTTTGATTTTCTTTACTTTTACTTTAGATTCAGGGGTACATGAGAAGGTTTGTTACGCTTAGCAAATTAGCACAGGGACAGAAAACCAAATATTACATGTTCTCACTTATAAGTGGGAGCTAAATAATAAGAACTCATGAACACAAGGAAAGGAACAGCAGACACTGGGGTCTACTTGAGGGTGGAGTCTGGGAGGAGAGAGAGGAGCAGAAAAGATAACTAACTACTGGGTACTGGACTTAATACCTGGGTGATAAAATCGTCATACAGCAAACCCGTGTGACATGAGTGTACCTATATCTGGAATTTTGAAAGAAAGAGAAATCACCACAGATACTAATTGAATTTAAATAATAATAGGAGAGTACTGAGGCAGATTATATTTTCTAAAAATGGCTCCAACCTATTCTATTTCACATGCCCTTCTTCCAATATAATTTTGACATTCTTTTCATTCAGAAGTGCAGTCCATAGTCCCTCTCTTGAATCTGGGTGGATTTATGAGGGCAGAAGATAAGAATTTATGTGACAATGTCACAATATTACTAAAGTGCAGTAAGAAAATAATAGCCAACTTAGAATTTTTACCTCACCAACACTCAAAAATAAACTTAAAGATATTTTCAAGCAAAAATAAACTGAAAAAGGTCATCACGAGCAGTCCTTAATAAAAGAAATGTGAAAGGGAATACTACAGGTAGATAAAAAATTATCACAAAAAGAAACACAATTATGCGTGGAGAAATGAAGACTACCCAAAAGGATAAATATTTAAGGAACTCTGAATTAGCATTGGTTGTTTAAATATAAAAACAATGCCACATGAGAACAAAATATTTAAACGATTAAATTTCATGAGCTTTTCAAAAAACAAGAAGGAATTAAATAAAGTTGTGTTGATCTTGCATTGTCCAAGAAATAGAAAGAATACTAATTTAAAGTAAACTGTAATGGATCAAAAACACATGTTGTAATCCCTAGGGCAGCACTACTAAATAGAATTTTTGCAATAATGGACAAGTTCCATAATCCACGCTCTTCTAAACAATAACTCTTAGCCACACGTGGAGATGGAACACTTGAAATGTGGCTAATGTGACTAAGAAACTGAATTTTTACCTTTATTTAAGTTTAATTTAAATCGCTCCATGTGGCTAGCAGTTACTGTATTGAACAGTGAAATTCTAAAATAATTAAAAAAGAAAAAATACTATAATAGAGTCATTAACAAGCTAATAAGAGATAAAATAATTTTTTAAACATGTTTTATCAAAAATGAGACAAGAAAAGAGAAAAACCAACAAAGAACAAACATAACAATGGGCAAAAAACACAGTTACATGGTAGATTTAAACCCAAATATATTAAAAATTACCTTAAATGTGAGTGGAAGAGGTACCTCAACAAAAGTCTGTGGTTATCATAGTAGTAAAAATATATATGTGTGTGCGTGTGTGTGTGTGTGTGTGTGTATTTCTGTGTATTATGAATATTTATATATAACATATATATATCCAAACATATGTACAGAAACACACACATGTAAAGCGTATGAGATATATCTTTTACATAAAATCAAATAACTAATGATGATAAAGAATATAAAAATATATACTATGTACACACTAACCAAATATAATAATATTAAAATATATAAAATATCAGAAAAAGACTTTAAGACAAAGTGTATTATTGGAGAATAAAAGGGACATTTTATAATCATAAGAATCAATTCAACAGAAAGATATAAAATTCTAAATTTGCATACACATAATAGCATGGCCTTAAAACATGTGAAGCAAAAACTAACAAAATTAAAAAGAGAAGTAGAGAAAACTACAGTTATATTTTATGATACCTGATAGCCCCTGATAGAAAAAGCAGTTACAGAATATTTGAATGACATTAACCAAATTGACCTACACAGACAGTAACAACAGAAATATACATTTTTTTCAAGTGTTTATGAAATATTTACAGAAATGTCAAACAAAATCCCATGAGGATGTGTGTGTGTATATATAAAATACTTTGGAGACTGAAAAAGCCAAAAAATCCAGGATAACCTTGAAGATAAAAAGGAAACAGAAACTAACACTTCCAAAAATAAAGACTTATTATGAATCTACATTAATTAAGGTAGCTTGGTATTTGCAAAAAGGTTATAAAAATTAATCATTAATATAGGCCAGGCGTGATGGCTCCTGCCTGTAATCACAGCAATTTGGGAGGCCAAGGCAGGAGGATTGATTGAGTCCAGGAGTTCAAGACCAGCCTGGGCAACATGGTTAGACCTCATCTCTACACAACAAATTTAAAAATTAGCTGGGTGTGGTGACATACACCTGTAGTCCCAGCTACTCGGGAGGCAGAGGCAGGAGCATTGCATGAGCCCAGGAGGTCAAGGCTTCAGTGAGCCGAAACTGTGCCACTGTACTTTAGACTGAAAGACAGGATGAGACCCTATCTCAAACAAAACAAAACAAAACAAAACAACAACAAAAAACAATTCAAATAAAATAGAATGCAGAAACAGTACATTATTTGAATTATGAGAAAGATGTACACAAATGTACATTATTTAAATTATGAGAAAGATACTACTGAAGTACATTGAGAAAAAGAGTCATTTGTTATTTGCATGAGAAAAAAAGAATCTTGACCTGTAATTCATACCATACATGAAAATTGAATCCAGGTGTTTTCTAAACATAAAAAGCTTCTTGGAGAAAATCTAGAAAACCTTCATGACTACTGGATGGAAAAAGATTTTTTAAACAGCACAAATAAGATTAATAAAGTCAAGTTTATTAGGAAAAAAGGGATAAACTAGACTGCATTAAAATTGTAACTTGTTTATCATAACTACAATTGAGTGTAAAAAAGGTAATTCTCCGAATAGAATAAAAATTTTTAAACTTACATATGATAAAAGTACTTATCCAGAATACACAAAAATCCTATAATTTTTTAAGAGAAAGACAACATAACAAAAAAGAGGCAAAATATTTGAACAGATACTTTATAGCAGTGAATAATTACATGACTAGTAAACATATCAGTAGAGGAACAAAAGGTAAAACCTTGGGATAGCTGAAATCAAAAAAGAAATCTAACAATCATTAGTAATGGCCAGAGAGTATGAAACAATATTTGAACTTTTTCATATTCTGATAGCAATGTAAACTGGTAGAACAATTTTGAAATATTTGGTATGTATTAAAGTTGAACATACAGATACCCTACGATCTAGTAATTTAGCAATTTTATTTCTAGTTACATACTCATGAGAAAAACATATCTGTTTGTACAAAAAAAAGTACAAGAATGTTCATAGCAGGAACTCCTCATCATAGTCAAAATACAAAAAGGACAATAACATTTATTGATAGCAGAATTGATAAACTATATGTGTTTGTATAATGGAATAGTATTCTGCATAAGGTTAAACAAACTACTACTAGCTGCAGTAAAATGGAGGAGTCTCGTATGAATCCATTTCTTTTCTAGGAATGTAACAGAGATATGTTTACATTTTGTAAAGTATACAAATCTAGGTTATAAGTCAAAAAAAAAAAAAGCTCACTTAAAATTACACACATTTTTTTTTTTTTTTAGTGTTTTTCCCCCCAGGATGGCAGATTATAGACTTTTAGTGTGCCTCAGACAGTTGGAAATAGCAAAATATATTTTGTATAAGATCAACTCTTTGAGCTTTAATTCAAGAAGAAAAATATACATAAAGATCAGCTCTGTGAACTTTAATTCGAGAAGGAAAACGGGAATCCACAAAAATTGTGATGGACGACCCAGAATCCAGGGAAGAGAAAGAATGTGGGCAAATGGCACATCTGGCTGATAAAAGTGAGGGAAGTCCCAGTACATGAGTGGGACAGAAAGCTTCCCTCTCTGACTCTCCTTCACACTGGGGATCTGAGTAACCCAGGCCAAGAGAGAAGAGAGACTACTTTGTTTCTCCCAAGCCCTGGACCTAACTTGTGGGGAGGTTTTGAGACGCAGAAAGGGAAGGACACTGGCAAAAACTGCAGGCCTTTTCTCAGACTTGGGACCGAGAGCAGGATACCATTTTTAATCCATGCAAGTACAAAGACAGTCAATCTTTGGTGAGACAGCAGCATGGCCACACAGGCATTTTTATGTCAGGACAGAGAATGGAGTTCCCGTTCTACAGTGGGATAGGGGCCTCCACAGATAGAATTGTGAAAAGCAGCTCAGCAATAGGTGCTAAAATTGTGTTCTCCCCCATTGTAGTGCTGGGGCAGGAGGAGAGCTGCTGCAGTCATGGTTTATCCTGGGTGACAAGACTTGCAGACGGTGCCAGTTCTGTGACTTGGAACTGGTCTGCATGCATCATTGCTTGGTTCCCTAGCCTGCTCCCCTGGGATTTTGGTGTGCTGTAGCCCTCTTTGCTCCACTCCCAGACAGAACTCCAGGCATTCAGAGCACTCACTCGCCTGACTCAGCAGCCTGAGCCATCCGACCCTTTTGCACATAGATAATGAAGAGTGAGGCCCTCTTTCCTCCACACCGGGTAGATCTCCAGGCATTCAAAGCACCTGATTACCTGGATTGCAGTCTGAGCAACCTCAGCCTTCCCATGCAGAAATTGTGATGCTTGGGGCCTTCTCCACTCCATGCCAGGGCAGATCTCCAGATGTCTGGAGCACCCAGTCTCCTGGATTAAAGGTTTAGAAAAACCCCTACCCTTATGCCAAAAAAAAAAAAAAAAAAAAAAATGGGGGCGAAAGAGGTTTCCCAGCCCCATGGCTACACATGCAAGCCCCTGGCCGCTTGGTGGCCACCCAGCATTGGTGCTTGTGCCTTTTACTAGGGGACCTGAAGGAGGGACTGTCTGGCCTGGCCCCATCCATCTTGCCCCCACATCCTGCCAAAGTTGAACAGGGAGCTCAGACCACTCTGCACTCTATGGATCAGCCCATTGCTTAAGGGAAAAGAGAGTTTCTCCCTTTGAACAAGGATAACAAATACACCCAACTGTGTTGGTGACAGCTGGCTCTTACCCATGAGTATCATCAGCTCTTACCCAGGCTTGTACGTTTAACTGCACACCCTGATATAAAACCTGCCGACAGAAGAATACAGGTTTATAGAAGCAAAGCCAAAATGACCCTAGTCAACATTCCCTATTGTCACACCTTCTAAGGGGTGGGAGAAATATGGGGGAAAAAGAAAGAAAAAACAATCCTATCTGCATGAAAATAATTCCAAAAATTAGATGTGTCAGCATTTTCAGATGAGAAAGAACCAGTGCAAGAATTCTGACATCATGAAAAACCTGAATGTAATGACACCAAAGGATCACATTAGCTTTCCAGCAATGGTTTCTAACTAAAATGGAAACTCAGGAATGACAGATAAAGGAATCAAAACATGCATTTCAAGGAAGTTCAACAAGATTCAATACAAGGTGCAAATCAACACAAAGAAACATCTAAAGGAATCCAGTAAATGAAGGAAGAAATAAACATCTTGAAATCAATCACTGCTTCTGGAATTGAAAAATTAATTTAAGGGATTTCAAAATACACTTGAAAGACTAGATAGAGGAGAAGAAAGAATTTCCGAGTTTGAAGAGTGATCTTTTTACTAATTCAATCAGAAAAGAAAAATAAAAAAAGAATCTTTAAAATGAACAAAGGCTTCAAAAATATGGATTATAGGTCATGTGACCTAATCTACAAATTACTGACATTACTGAGAGAGAAGGGGAAAAAATAATCAACCTGGAAACATATTTGAGGAAACAATTTAATAATATTTGGCTTATCTTTCTCATGAGATAGACATTCAGATATAAGAAGTCCAAAGAAGACCTGAAATGTATTAAAAGGGAACCCCATAAGACTAACAGTGGACTTCTTAGCAGAAACCTTACAAGCCAAGAGAGATTGGGGTCCTATTTTCAGCATTTTTAAGAAAAGAAATTCCAACCAAGAATTTCATATCTTTCTAAATCAAGTTTCATAAGCCAAGAAGATATAAGGATTTTTTTCAAGAAAAGCAAGTGCTAAGAGAATTCATTACCACTAGACCAGCCTTACAAGAGATCCTTAAGGGAATCTAACATGGAAACAAAAGAATGATACCTGCTATTGTAAAACCCACTTAAATACATAGCTCACCAATCCTATAAAACAACCGAACAATAGAAACTACAAAGCAATCAGCTAACAACTTCAAGATAGAATAAAGATCTCACATATCAATATTAACCATGAATCCAAATGGTCCAAAGGGTCCATTTCAAAGGAATAGAGTGGCAAGTTTGAGTGAATAAATAAGACCCATCTATCTACTGTCTTCAAGAGACCCATCTCACACATAATGACATCCACAGGCTCAAAAGAATACATTTGAGAAAGATCTATCACATAAATGGAAGGTAAAAAAGAGCAGAGGTCAGTATTTTATATCAGATAAAACAAACTGTAAACCAACCACAGTAAAAGAGAACAAAGAAAGACATTACATGATGATAACGTGTTCAATTTAACAAGATGACTTAACTATTCTAGAGCAATCAGTCTAAAGAAAGAAATTAAATGCATTCAAGTAGAAAAATAATAAGTGAAATTATTTGTCTTTGCTGATGATATAATTCTATACCTAAAAAACCCTAATGATGCTAGAAAAAGGCTCCTGAAACTGTGAAACTTTAGTAAAGTTTTGGGATACAAAATCAATGTCCCCAAATCAGTAACATTTCTATACACCAACAATGTCCAGGCTCAGGGCCAAATCAAGTGCAAAACCCCATTTACAATAGCCACACATACCAAAAAAAAAAAAAAAAAAAAAAAAAAAGTACTTAGGAATACTAAGGAGGTGAAGAATCTCTACAAGGAGAATTACAAAACAATGCTGAAAGAAATCACAGATGTCACAAACAAATGGAAAAACATCTGATGCTCATGGATTGGTTGAATTCATATCATAAAAATGGCCATATATTCCAAAACAATTTACAGATTAATTGCTATTCCTATCAAACTACCAATGTCATTTTTTCACAGAATTAGAAAAAGCTATTTTAAAATACATACAGAAACAAAAGAGAACACAAATTGCCAAAGCAGTCCTAAACAAAAAGAACAAAGCCATATGTGTCACATTACCCAACTTCAAACAATGCTATCAGGCTACAGTAACCAAAACAGCATGGTAGTGTTGAAAAAAAAAAAAAAAATACACATAGAGCAATAGAACAGATTAGAGAACCCAGAAATAAGGCAGCACACCTGCAGCCACCTGATCTTTGACAGAGTCAACAAAAATAAGCAATGGGGAAAGGATTCCACACTCAATAAATCGTGCTGAGAAAGTTGGCTAGCCATATGCAGAAGAGTGAAATTGGATCCCTACCTTTCACTCTACACAAAAATTAACTCAAAATGGATTAAGGATTTAAATGTAAGACCTGAATCTGCACTTCTGGACATTGACCTTAGGAAGGAGTTTATGACTAAGTCTGCAACTAAAGCAAAATTTGACAAGTGGAGCCTAAAGAGCTTCTGCGCAGCAAAAGAAACTATCAATATAGTAAACAGGCAACCAATAGAATAGGAGAAAATATTCACAAACTATGTGTCTAACAAAGGTATAATATCCAGAATCTATAAGAAACTTAATTCAACAAACAAAAAACAAATAACCCCATTAAAAAGTGGGCAAAAGACACTTCCTAATAAAGTCAAAAGAAGACACACAAGTGTACAAAGATGAAAAAATTACCAACATCACTAGTTACCAGAGAAATACAAATCAAAACCACAATGAGATACCATCTAGCACCAGTCAAAATGGCCATTATTAAGAAGTAAAAAATTAACAGATGCTGGAGAGACTGTGGAGAAAAATGAACACTTGTACACTTTTGATGGGAATGTAAATTATTTCAGCAACTGTGGAAAGCAGTCTGGATATTTTTCAAAGAACTGAGAGTTAAACTACCATTTGATTCAGAAATCCCGTTACTGGGTATATGCCCAAAGAAAATAAATTGTAATACCAAAAAGATACATGCACTAGTGTGTTCATTACAGTACTATTCACAAAATCAAAGATACAGAATCAACCTAGGTGCCCATCAATGGTGGATTAAAGAAAATGTGGTACATATACACCATGGAGTACTACACAGCCATAAAAGAGAACAAAATTATGTCCTTTTGCAGAAACATGCATGTGTGTGACGGCCATCATCCTAAGCAAATCATCATAGAAACAGAAAACCAAATACTGCCTGATCTCACTTATAAGTGAGAGCTAAGAATTGAGTACATATGATTATAAAGAGGGGAACAATAGACACTGGTGACTCCAATACCAGAGAGGGAGGTGGCCAAATCCTGAAAACTACCTATTGGGTACTATGCTCACTATCTTGGGGTATTCATTCATACCCCAAACCTCAGCCTCACACAGTACACCCATGCCATGGGACAAACCTGCATATGTGCCCCCTGAATCTAAAGTGAAATTATTCTTTAAAAACACACATTTTACAATGACGGCTCTTTTGAAAACAGATGAGAGGATGAGATGAAGGATGGAATGACGGTGATGAGAAAGGAGGCTGTGGCAGTAATGCAAGCACTACATGATGCTGGCTCCTACATCAGAGATCTGATTCTGCATATGTTTCAAGAGCAAATGAATTTGCTGATAAATTGGATGCGGTGTGTGGGAAAATGAGAATTCAAAGATAATTTCAAGTATTTGACTTTGAGCACCTGGAAGGATGAAGTTGATGTCAAATGAGATGGAATATCCTTTAAGTGAAGCAGGTTTTCAGGAGTACAATCAGGAACTTCATTTTGTAGCTGTTGAATTTATGTCTGTTGAGAAGACATAGACTCAAGAAGAGCTGTTGAATACATAATTGTACATACAAATCTGGATTTCAAAAAAGAAATCTGGGCCTGAGATATGAATATTGGAGTGATAATCATTGCAATGTTACTTAGAACCATAAAACCCACTAAAAAGTTTCTCAAAATTTTTTGTTAGAAAAAAAAAATGGCAAAAACCTGGAACACCTTAACATGAAGAGAGAGTTGGAGAGAAGAAAAGGAACTAACAAAAGAGACAGAGAAGAATAAATGAGAAAGATAGAAAACCACAAGATTGAAGTGTTCTGATAGCAAAATTAAAGATCCTGTATAAAAAAAGTAAATAAACAAGAGATCAAGTAGATCAAGTAAGATCATATTGGGTCAGTGAATTGAGCAATGTAGGATTATTTTGACTTGATAATAGTAGTACTGGTGGAGGGATGGGAAAAACAGCCTGACAGAGTGTGTTTAAAAGGAAATGGATATAATATTTTATAAAATAAAATGTGTATCTCAGTAACATAATGTTGATTCAAGAAATGCATACACAAGGAGTACATACTATATGACTCCTTTTATGTTAAAAACAACAACAACAAATAAACACACACCAGCAATCTATGGTGTTAGGACTCAGAAAAATTGGCAATGTGAGGGAGTTGTTCTTGGAAGCAGATAAAAGAGAGGTCTTTAGGATGCTGGTAATGTTATGTTCTGAGTACTATTTTCATCAGGGTGTTCAATTTGTAAAAAATCCTCAAGCTATACACTTATGACATGTCCATTTTTCTGTTTTAAAATCGAGAAAATATAAACAAGAACCAGAAACATAAATACAGAAAGCTCTTTAAAGAAACTGGTTGTGAATGGAAGCAAATAAATTAAGTGGTAGCTCACAGGGAAATGGAGCCAAGATTTGGTTTTGTTGTTTGCTCTGATTTTGTTTTTGTTTTTTTGTGGAAGAAATATAGCATGTTTCTTTGCCACTGGGACAATACAGTTAAAAAAGAAGAAATTAACTGTATAGGAGAAAGAGAAAAAAAACTGGTTGAAGAAATAGATGTTTTGGTGGAGGTGAGAAAGGATCATACACAGAAGAGAAGAGGGTGGTTTTAGGTAGGAACGTGGATAGTTATGGATGATAATAAGGGAAAGGCAGTTTAAGAATAACAGAGGCATGTAAAAAATTTCTTTAGAATACATTGGCTCTCCCAGTGAAACAGAATGCATGTCAACAACAGAAAAAGAGGCTATGCAGGATGATAAAGGTATGATGAGAGAGAAAAGTAAGCAATGGTCAGCTAAGACAGTGGTAGAAGGAATGGACTGTAGAAATAGAGTGTTATTGCAAGGCAATATTGAAATATCACTTAAGTTTTGGGGTCATTAACTTGAAAGCAAATTAATCAGCATGGTAGTTTGTCTTACTCCTGCAATTCAGCTACAGAGATGCATTGGGTGGTAAGTAAGATTTAAACTATATATGGCTCTGCCATGAAAAGCAAAGTCAGTAAAGGCAAAATTGAGAAAAGTATATACATGGGGATATATAGTCTTGTGTATATAGTAGGGGTACATATAATGCTTAATCTTTGGAAGTAAGGAGAAGAGAGAAATAGGAAAGTGTCAGAGTGAATGGACTGAAAGTCCCTGTGGGAGTGAACAATTTGTTAGAATCAGAGTTTTAACTATGTATTACAAATACACACTATATTTTAAAAGTCATTATTATAATTATCATAATTTTATCAGTCAGTATTAGTTATCTTTGCTCACTACTTTTTTTTCATTTAAACTCAATCTCTTCTGGAAATATCTTCTAATGTTTTTAAAGACAGAGTCTATTGGTAGTAAATTCAGTTCTTATTTTTCTAAAAATATCTTGATTTTGTTCACATTCTTGAAAGATACTTTTGCTGGAAATCTAGGCTGAAAGTTCTTTTCTCTCATCTTCTTGAAGATACTATTCCTCTGTCTTCTAGCTTCCAGTGTTGTTATTGGTAAACCATTCTTCGTTGAAACTGATTTGGGAGAGGTGATTTTTTGTCCCGACCCGCGGGACAGTCGAACTGGGACAGTCCAAGGGGCCCTGGAAGGGGGAGTGGGAATGGAGGAGACAAGAAAACACGAGAAATGGAGACAAGACAAATAGCCTGATCAAGTCTCGTTTAATAATGGTGGTGCGATGCCTTATATAGGCTGGCAGGGGAAGAGGTTGGGCCAGGGCAGTGATGGGGGGCCGGTCTTTTCAAATTACAATTGCGCATGCGCCGTGGGTTTGTAATTTTCCCAGGCACGGGATCGCACCTGCGCCGTAGGCTGCATATCTTCTGGGGGCGAAAAGGTCGGCGCCCCCGGGAAAGGTTTGGGCGCGCTCGGGAAAGGTTTAGGCGCCCGTGGGAAAGGTTTTAGGCGCGCGCGGGAACAGGTTATAATGAAGAACCCGGAAATGTGCCATTTTGTCTCTGCTTTGTGGAGATCAAGCAACAGAGGTCGGCTAACTCCGGGCCTCATGGCTCCGGACAGGTCCCCCTTTTTTTTATATATAATTGTGGCTAGAAGATTGTCCCTCGGGAACTGCGCCTGTCTTAGGTTGGAGTAATACGTCTCATCACTGGTACCCGTCATGGGATTAGGCAGTAGCTTATGACGGCCCTCCTGTCTTAGGTTAGTGAGAGATGATGCTCTCTTACCCATCATTGGCTGTCCAGTTCAGCGCATAGGGAAGGTGGTCATAATGGGTGTGAGTATGAACCACCGCGATCTTCTTGTTCTAGGCGATGATAATGGACCTGTATAGGCTTCGCTTGGATAGCCTCGACTTGTTGCTTAAGGAATGTCATGAGCTTGTTCAAGACCAAAGGTCCTACAGAGAGTAAGAGCAATAGGCAAAGCAGGGGGCCCAGGAATGGCATAAGATAGGGAAGGAGTCCATAAAACCCAGTCAAAACGGGTTATCAGTTATTTCTTTTCGTCGTTTTTCTAGGTCTTCTTGTAGACGCCTGATTTTATCCCTGACGATCCCGGATTTGTTGGCATAGAAACAGCGCTTCTCCTGTAAAGCCAAGCAGATGCCTCCCTGTTCTGCAGTTAGTAAATCTAGGCCTCTTCTATTTTGGAGCACTACTTCTGCCAGAATCTACCTGATCTTGTAAATCTTGTATAGTACTTGAAATGGCCTGCATATCTGAGATCAATTGGCAAGACAATTTGGTGTATTGAGTAACAGAAACCCCTAGGCCTGTAGCCCCAGTTGCTACGGCAGTAGTTATGCCTAATCCTGCAAGTAAGGGGATAAATTGTATTGCCCTTTTGTTTCTTCCTAAAAATGTAATGTCATTCCTATATTTTAATAAAGCTATGTAAGTATTTTGCTTTTATGACATTAGGTAGGGATGCTGCACCACTGCCCAGCAGCTTTATTAAACAATTAAAACAAAATGTTAAGATTGACCATTATTCTTCTCCATATATTGGGCAAAAAACTAAGAGGGAAGAGGAAAATCAGTGACCTTTCAAAACTGATGATCTTTATCAGCAGAACTAGACTGAATTTCATTACATTTTAGAATGAACAGCTCTCAACAACAAATTATCAAGATGTTTAAAAGTAAAAGATTCATAAGTTGAAGTCTGAATAATGATACTGCAAAAACAAGTCAAGATTGCAGACAAAGCATCCAAAAATATCACTGTGGTTTTACCTTGGACACAACCATGGTCTGTTACAAAAGTAGATCATACATACAAAGGTATAAAGAATATTAAGTTTTTCATTCAAATTCGGAAGCAAAAATAACCTAAGTTGTGCACTATTGCCTTAGGAAAGGGAAGGGGAAGGGTGAGGGATAAGTGAACAGTCAACTCAGTATCAAACTTGAGAAAGTAAAGTCACTTCTGTGCAGTTTTGAGTTTACAAATATGCTTATAAAGAAGAAAAGTGGTAAAATTATACTTAATGTTCAAATTTATTTAGTTGTAGTCTCAATACAATTTCTGTACTTGAAATGGCTTTGGGCCACTGGCTGATCTATCTCTGAGGTCCAGACTAGCTGGTCATTTTCAAATGGCAATTTTATATTCCTTTGTTCAGATTCCAAGGGAGTTTAGGTTCAGCTCATGGTCTTTAGGAATGTTTAGAGATTATTGCCACCACTCCATAGCCAAGCTGACCAACTTTTGCTCACTTATATGATTCTAGTCTTTCAAAACTATTTTCCCCATACACATGTGCAGTAATTCTAATAAAGGAGTTTTGCCTCCTCTGCAGTGTAGAGGTAATGGTAATGAAGACACCTGCATTGGAATCACAAACTATTCCTCAAAAAAAATACATCAGACTACTAGAAATGTCATTCAGGCAGTTGATTTGAATAGCAAACTTGGGGAGGGAAGATTAACTGTGAAACAAAAATATACAAAACATTCAAATGCAGAACAAAGGGTCTATGCTACTAAAAATGCCCATGACATTAAACACTCCACAAACCCCCCATCTGTTGTTTTAACCTAAAAATTCTATTGGCTAACTTATACAATAATTTTGATTAATAACCTGAGAAGTTAAAATCTTGAAAGTGGCAAAAGCAAACCGAGAGAGCATCCCTTACTTATTGGTACCATGTTATCAAGTCACTTTTTCTGGGTAGCCCTGGTTATTAAATCTCCAAATTCTAAATTACACTATCTCTTCCTGTCCTTAATTTCTGCAATCTAGTGATTAAAGACTGATGCAGTTCTTCGAGCTTTATTTGCTCTTCAAGTTGTGCAATCTTTTCTCTAAGCTCCTCTTTTGGGTCTATTACTGCCATAACTGTGGGGGCAGAAGCCTTAATATAGAGAGGAGGATAAGTAAAAGTTTGTGGCCGGTCAGAATTATGATATTTTGCTGCCCCTTCCTCCAAATTATCCCAGTCTACTTCTGAACGGTTAAGGTTATTTTTACTTTTGTTTTCATTAGTTGTAGGTAAAACTGGGTATTTTCTGGCCTTTTCCTTATTTGATGTTTCTATATTTGTTATTGAGGGGGCCCCAGCCTCCTCTTCGTTGCTCTGTAGTGATATCAAATCTATTTCTTTACTAGGTGTGGGTTTTTCGAGGTCGGTTTGGGAGCTGCCTCTTAATATTTCCTCAGTCTGAGTAACCACCGCCATTACCTCAGGATCTTTTTCTCTTTCCTTTTTATCTATTATATCTCTAATTAAGTTCCAATAGGAAAAGGCTGTCACTGGGACCTTCTCTGGTCCAAAAGTACTATAGTAATCTTGAAAACAAGTCGCCCACTCTACGCCACCTCTTTATGTCAATGGTTCCCTCTTGTGGAAACCAAGGGCAGGTATCCTTTACAAAATCAAAAAATTCAAACAAATCATTACTTTTAACCTTTACTCCTCATGCTTTTAAACCCTCTTTTAATTGCCCTACATAAATCTGATGCTGGCTTAATTCTTGTCCCATAATCAGACACTATTACTTACCTCTGGTTCCAACGCAGCAGGTTCCCACAACGTCCGGAGGAATTTTTCTTCCACTTTCACTTTCGGCCGACTTTAGTGCCTTCTTCCTCACTTCTTCCCCAGTGTCCAGGTCCCTGTTCGGGGCCAGGTGTCCCGACCCGCGGGACAGTCGAACGGCCCTGGAAGGGGAAGTGAGAATGGAGGAGACAAGACAAATAGCCTGATCAAGTCTCGTTTAATAATGGTGGTGCGATGCCTTATATAGGCTGGCAGGGGAAGAGGTTGGGCCAGGGCGGTGATGGGGGGCCGGGTCTTCTCAAATTACAATTGCGCATGCGCCCTGGGTTTGTAATTTTCCCGGGCGCGGGATCGCACCTGCGCCATAGGCTGCATATCTTTCTGGGCGCGAAAAGGTCGCCCCCGCGGGAAAGGTTTGGGCCTGCGCGGGAAAGGTTTGGGCCTACGCGGGAAAGGTTTGGGTGCGCCCGGGAAAGGTTTGGGCGCGCGCGGGAAAGGTTTAGGCGCCCGCGGGAAAGGTTTTAGGCGTGCGCGGGAACAGGTTATATTGAAGAACCCGGAAATGTGCCATTTTGTCTCCGCTTTGCGGAGATCAAGCAACAGAGGTCGGCTAACTCCGGGCCTCATGGCTCCGGACAATTTTTCTTTTTTTCTCTGGTGTTTTTGATAATCTGATTTCCTTGGCATTCTATAAATTTACTAACACTTGTCTAAGTGTGGGTTCATTTTTTATTTATTATATATTGAATTTGTTAGTCATCCTGAATCCAAAGATTGTTATTTTTCAGATATATCCTTTGGGAATAAATGTTCCTCTAAACATGGATGACTGCTTTGAAAAGGGTAGGAGGTGGGCAGAATGGAAGAATTCCATAAACAAACTTGAAGCAGCCTAACTATATTCAAGAGTAAGACTCAAAAGCATTTCAACCTAACAATGCACATCTATTTTCATGCTTGTCAATAATATCTTTCTATACAGATTGTTTGTATACACTGATGTGTAAGTTAACATGAAAACTCCAACTACAGTTGTAAGTTGTGGAATGCAAGATTTGTTTACATTACACTCATCTTTTCTGAGTCCCTGTCTTGTCTCAAGCTTCAGGATCAGCCAACTTTGGTCCTTTTTCTTGTAGGAGCTTCCTGGATCAATTTAATCTTAAAAGTATTGTTTATTTTTGATTGGGGTAAATGAGTTTCACCTAAAATATTTTTATGAGCTAGCATTCTAGCATTTATATTTTAAGCCATGTCTCTCAGTTAGTTGAATAAAACATTTGCCACCAGTTAAAGAAATTTCAGTCATGGGCAGACAGGTTAGGAAAACTAGGGACTAGATGGAAGAAGGGAAAAGCACACTGTATTTTCATGTATACGGGAATTTCTTGAAGTTCCTTTTTGCAAGTGCAGTATATCCCTAAATATATACATACATGTATGGGAGTAATTACGATTTAGACTTTTCAGGGCATGTTAATAATGGGGAATATAATAACACAGGCCCATGACCTGTCTTCTTGTTCATCACCAGTTTCTGAAAAAAAGATAGATAGCAAAATTTCCTAGTTATTTTTCTTTGAGCCACACGACCAGTATTGTTAAAAATGCAAGAAGGTGTTTACTGATTTCTGTGAATTTGAAGAATTCCTGCTGCCCTAGGTCACGTTCATCTGGCAGAATTCCTTTCCCTAGACCCTCCTTGAATCCACAACCCCTTGCCTCATGCATCCCTTAATTCTAAGCTCCATTTTTTCTGCTTCTCATTAACTCTTCTGTGACCTTTATTACATCTTATAACATGTATTTTTAAAAAGCCATTGAGTTTAACACACATATTTCAATTGTTTGAATTGTGTTGAGATGGACATGGGAATAAATAAAGCGACTAACCAGTGCCAAGACTAAGCTTGTTATATGATTTCTGATTTTGCTAATGAACTACCTTGACAAGGTATAACAGAGTTATTAGAAACATTGATTTTGCAATCAGAAAGGCCTATATTTGAATGTTGATTTCATCGTTTGCATTGTCTTAAGTTTCCTCACCCATAAAATAAACAGGATCACCTGAAGCAAACTTACCGAAAAGGTTATGAAGCTTAAGTTTTGCAATATGTTCATGAGACTTTCAGGTTTTGAGAACTGTAAAAGTAAAACTTTTTTTTTTTTTACTTTTTTTCTTTTTTAAAAATATGTGTAGATGTAAGGGGTACAAGTGCAGTTTTGTTACATGGATATATTGCATAATTATCAAGTCTGAGATTTTAGGGCAGTCATCATCTGAATAATGTGGATAGTATATACTAACTATTTCTCACCCCCCCCCCAACCTCCTCTCATCCTTCCAAATCTCTAATGTCTATTGTTCCACACTCTATTTCCATTTGTGTACCTTATTTACTTCTTACTTATAAATGGCAACATGTGCTATTTGACTTTCTGTTTCTGAGTCATTTCACTTAAGATAATGGCCTCCAGTCCCATCTATGTTGCTGCAAAACACATGATTTCATAATTTTTATGGCTGAGTAGTGTTCCATTGTACATATATGTGCCAAATATGCTTTTTCCAGGTATCTATTGATGAAGATTTAAGTTGATTTCATATCATTGCTGTTGTGAAGAGTGAAGTGATAAATATGCAAGTACAATTATATTTTTGATATAATAATTTCTTTTCTTTTGGGTTTTTTTTTTTTCAAGTTGAGTAATTTGAGCTCCTTAGAGATTCTGGTTGTTAGTCCTTTGTCAGATGCGTAGTATTTAAATATTTTCTTCCATTCTGCATGTTGTCTATTCACTCTGTTAATTATTTCTTTTGCTGTGCAGAAGCTTTTCAGTTTAATCAAATACCATTTGCCTATTTTTGTTTTTGCTGCATTTGCTTTTGGAGTCTTTATCACAAATTTTTTGCCTAGGCAAATGTTCAGGAAAGTTTTCTGATGTTTCTTCCTGTATTTTTATAGTTTCGTGTCTTACGTTTAAGTCTATAATCCATCGGGAGTTAATTTTTGTATATGGGGTGAGATAGGGATCCAGTTTCACTCTTCTGCATATGGCCATTCAATTTTCCCAGCCATCATTTATTGAAAAGGCTATCTTTTTCCCAGTGTTTTCATCAACGTTGTCAAATTTTAGTTGGTGGTAGGTGTATGCCTTTATTTCTGGGTTCTGTTCCATTGATCTATGTGTCTATTTTTATACAGTACTGTGCTATTTGGATTACTATTACCTGGTATTATACTTTGAGGTCAGATAATGTGATGCCTCCACCATTGTTCTTTCTGCTTAGGAATGCTTTGGCTAATTGGGCTCTTTTTTTGTTCCATGTGAATTTTAGGATTATTTTGTCAAATTCTGTGAAAAGTGATGTTGGTATTTTGATAGGAATTATGTTGAAACTGTAGATTGTTTGGGCTAGTATGGTGATGTTAATAATATCAAATCTGACCTGCAAGCCTGGAAGGTTCTTCCATTCCTTTGTGTTATCTGCAATGTTTTTTGTCAGTGTTTTGTAATTTTCCTTGTAAAGATATCTCACCTCCTTGATTAAATATATCCCCAAGTATTTTATTTATTTTCTGTCACTATTGTAAATGGGATTGACTTCTTAATTTGTTTCTCAGCTTGATGGTTATTGGTGTATAGAAATGCTGTTGTTTTTTATATATTGATTTTGCATCCTGAAACATTTACAAATTCAGTTACTAAATCTAGGAGTCTTTTGGAGACGTCTTTAGGGTTCTCTAGGTATAGTATCATGTCATCAGCAAACAAATAATTTCTTCCTCTTTTCCAATATGGTTTCCTTTCATTTCTTTATCTTGCCTGATTTTTCTGGCTCTGAATTCCAGTAACATTTTGAATAGGGGTGGCAAGAGTGGATATCCTTGTCGTGATCCAGTTTTTAAGGGGAATGCATCCAGCTTTTGCCAATTCAGTATGATGTTTTGCTGTGGGTTTGTCACAGATGGCTCTTATTATTTTGAGATATTTTCCTTATATACCTACTTAGTTGAATGTTTTTATCATGACAGGATACTGAATTTTATCAAATATTTTTTCTTCATTGATTAAGATGATTATACGTTTTTTGTTTTTAATTGTATTTATGTGGAATTACATGTATTGATTTGTATATGTTGAACCATCTTTGCATCCCTAGAATGAAGCCCATTTGATTGAGGTGAATTATCTTTTAATGTGGTATTGGATTTGGTTTTGTAGAATTTTGCTGAGGATTTTTGCATCTTAGTTTATAAGAGGTATTGGTTTATAGTGTTTTTTTCTCTTCTCTCTCTCTCTCTCTTTTTTTTTTTTTTTTTTTTTTTTTTTTGTTGTTGTTGTTGTTATGTCAATGCCTGGCTTTGGTATCAGGGTGAATTACTTTGTAGAAATAATTAGGGAGGATTCCCTTCACCTAGATGTTTTTGGAAGAGTTGTGGGAGGAATGGTACCAGTTCTTCTTTGTAGATTTGGTAGAATCCATCTGGTCCTGGGATATTTTTGTTGTTGTTTTGGGAAATATATTTTATTACTGATTTAATCTCGCTAGTTGCTATATCTCTTCAGGATTTAAATTGTTTCTAGTTCAAATGTGGGAGGTTGTATGTTTCTAGGAATTAATCCATTTCTTACAGATTTTTAGATTGGGGGCATGTGGTTGTTCATAGTAGTTTCTCTTTTATTGTTTCTTCTTTCTTTTTTTGTACCTTCTTTCTTGTTGTTGTTTTTTCTTGTTGACTGTAGCCAGCAGTCTAACAATTTTGCTCATTTTTTCAAGGGACAACTTTTCATTTTGTTGATTCTTTGTATTCTTATGTTCTCAATTTCATTTAGTTCTGCTCTGATTGATCTTTGTTATTTCTTTTCTTCTGCTAGCTTTGAGTTTTTATTGTTGTTGTTGTTGTTTGTTTGCTTGTATTTTTTTTTTTTTTAAGTTCCTGGAGATAAACGATGAGGTTAATTTGTGATCTTTCTATTCTTTTGATATGATCATTCTAATGCTACAAGCATACCTTTGAGCACTACTTTTGTTGTAGATCAAGGGATTTGGTATGCTGCATTTACATATTCATTTGTTTTAAAAGTTTTTAAAATTTCTGTCTTAATTTCATCATTGACTCAGTGATCATTCAGGAGTTTCTTCTTCAAGGCCGGGTGTGGTGGCTCATGCCTGTAATCCCAGGACTTTGGGAGGCTGAGAGTGGGAGTGGATCACTTGAAATCAGGAGTTCAAGACCAGCCTGGCCAACATGGTGAAACCCCGTCTCCACTAAAAATACAAAAATTTGGCAGGCTTGGTGGTGGGCACCTGTAATCCCAGCAACTCCAGAGATTGAATCAGAAGAGTCACTTGAACCTGGGAAGAGGAGGTTGCAGTGAGCCAGGGTCGTGCCACTGCATTCCGGCCTAGGTGACAAAGAGAGACTCTGTCTCACAAAAAAATAAAAAAAGTTTCTTCTTCAATTTCCACGTATCTGTATAGTTTTAAAAATTCCTCCTGGAATTGATTTCTAGTCTTATTCCTTGTGGTCTTAGAAGATAATTGGTACAATTTTAATTTATTTTAATTACCATACTTATTTTGGGGCCTAACATGTGGTCTATTCTGAAAATGCAGTGATGAAGAAAATGTAAATTCTGCAGTTGTTGAGTAGAATTTTCTGTAAGTCTGTGTTAAGTCCATTTGTGCTAGAGTCCAATTTAATTCCAGTGTTTCTTTGTTGATTTTCTGTCTCAATTATCTGTCTAGTGCTGTCAGTGGGGTGTTGACATCCTCCATTATTATTGTATTACTGTTTGTCTCTGTTTTTAGGTATAGTAATACTTATTTTGTGAATCTGGTTTATTTGTTGTTTGGTGCATATACATTTAGGATTGTTAATCTTGCTGAATTGATCCTGTTATCATTATATAATAACCTTCATTGCCTTTTAATACTATTGTTGAGTTAAGGCCTGTTTTACCTGACATAACTATAACTATTCATGACAGCTATTGATTTCTGTTTTTTTTGGTTGTTTGTGGGATATCATTTCTGAGCCCTTTACCTTCAATCTATATGTGTTTTTACCAGTAAAGTGAGTTTCTCATAAGGAGGAGATAGCTGGTTCATTTTTTTAATTTAATTTGCCAATCTATACATTTTAATTGAAGCTTTTAATCAGTTTATGTTCAAGGTTAATATTGATATATAAGGTTTTCTTCCCATCAAAATGTTAATTGTTATCTAGTTGCTCAGTGAATTTATTTTCTTTTTCTTTTTCTTTTTCTTTTTCCTCTCGGTCTGTTTGTCTTTGTGGTTTGGTGAAGTTCTGTCATGTTGCCATTTGATTCCTTTTCTTTCCCCCACTTGTGTAATTGTTTTTTAAGACCTGCAAGTTTTATGTTTTCATGTGTTTTTATGATGTCTAATACTAACCTTTTGTTTCCATGTTTAGAACTCCTTTGAGAATATTTTTGTAGGCCCTCAGTGTTTGCTTGTCTGGAAAAAAACTTTATTTCTCCTCTATTTATTTCTCCTCTTTATTTCTCCTCTATTTATTTCTCCTCTATTTATACTTATTCCAGCAGGACATAACAATTGTGATTGATTTTGTGTCTTTAAGCACTTCGGATATAGAATCCTAACCTCTTCTGCCCTGAAAGTTTTCTGCTGAGAAGTCCACTGTTAGTCTGATGAAGTTTTCTTTACAGGTTTCTACACACTTTTGCTGATTTTAAGATTTTTTTCTTTCATGTTCACCTTAGACAGTGTGATGACTCTATGTTGTGGTAAAGGCCTTCTTGCAGTGATTATCCTGGTGCTTGTTGAACCTCTTGTATATGGATGTCTAAATACCTTGCTAGATTAGGGAAATTTCCCTCAATTATTTTCTTAAGCAAGTTTTTCAAACTTTTTGCTTGTTCTCCCTCAGAATTATCTATGATTTGTAGGTTCAGTTGTTTTATGTAATTCCATACTTCTTGAAGGCTTTATTCTTTTAATCATTTTTTATTTTTTATTTTTTTGCTGACTGAATTAATTCAAAAGACCTGTCTTCAAGTTCTGAGATTTTTTTCTTCTGCCTTGTCCAGTCTATTGTTGAAGCTTTCAACTGGATTTTATAATTCCTTCGACAAATTTTTTATTTCCAGAAGCTCTATTTGTTTTTAAATTGATCTCTTTGGTAAATTTATAATTTATATTCTAAGTTGATTTTCTTATTTCTATGTTATTTCTTTTGTCATTTCTTTGGTTTGCAAATTTGGCTTGGATCTTATTGAGCTTTATTTAAATCAATATTTTGATTTCTGGCATTTCAAAAATTTCATTTTGGATAGGATTCGTAGCTGGAGAGTTAATGTGATCCTTTGGGGCTGTCATAGCACTCTGTTTATCCGTACTTCCAGAATTGTTAGTCTGATTCCTTCTCAACTAGAGGAGTTGTCACTTCTTATTTTTTAATTTGCTTTCATTTAGATGGTACTTTTTAAATTACTTAGGATGTCACTATAATATATGTTGAGTAGAATTGTTTGGCTTTGCTTTTGGGTGCTTTCATTAGTGAAGACTGTATTAATTCCTTGGTTATAGATCGCTTTAGTGTGGTAATTTCCTCAAATGCCACTACTGGGTGTGTTGAACAGGCTCACGGCCCCATGTGTAGCTGGAGTGGCAGAGGTCTCATTCCCAAGTGCTGTGTCCTTGGGAGAGATTTTGCCTAGGGAAGTGCAGTTCCACCTCCAGGCCAGGAGGTGGCACTTGCAGGTAAGAGCCAGCTGTGGTGGTATCAGTAGGTTTATGCTTGATCTTTGTTTACCAGGAGCTAAGCTCTCCAGTGCCTCGAGAAATGATATGGACTATGGGATACATAGCAGTCTGGGCTCCATGATCAAATAGAGGTGGGAGACAAAGCTGGGCTGAGCTGGACAGGGCAAGCCCATACTCCAGGCCCTCCTCATAGTGGGCAGCCTTAATGGGGTGGTAGAGGAGTCATCAGGGCCCTGGTGAAATGCACAGAGGTCTCTATATTGCCGGGAAGGGCTGTTTCATAACCCCTGCCTTAGCAGGTGGGATGTAATCTCTTTCCCTGTCATGCCCTGTGCGGCACTCAGGTTATTCAGTTTATTCACAGCTGCTATTTATTTTCAGGCTGCAATGTAGCCAAGGGCTGTAGCAGCTAGCCAGCCTGGCAGCTCAACAAAAAGTTTTCACGCTGTCTCTTAGTGTCTGCAGTGGGGGATCCTCCTCCGCAGCCCCGCAAAACACATAGCTCTGTGGCTTTCTACTGCCGAAACAGCTCTATGCAGACAGGGGTGGGGGGCAAGGGCAGGGAGGGTTGGGAGCTTGCTTTTCACACAAACTCCATGGGAGGCTACACTGCCAGTGGGAAGATAGTTGTCTCTCACAGCCTCAGATAGGCTGTACTGTGGCTCACCTGTGCCAGCTTCCCATGGAAGCAGTAACTGGCTGTATCTGCAGCAGTGGGTGGAGTGGGAAGAAGAGTCCCCTTCTCTATGCTTGGGCTCCAGCACAGAGGTGATCTGGTCAACAAAATGTAATTTCGGCCGGGCGCGGTGGCTCACGCCTGTAATCGCAGCACTTTGGGAGGCTGAGGCGGGCAGATCACGAGGTCAGGAAATCGAGACCATCCTGGTTAACACGGTGAAACCCCTCTCTACTGAAAATACAAAAAAATTAACTGGGCGTTGTGGCGGGCGCCTGTAGCCCCAGCTACTCGGGAGGCTGAGACAGGAGAATGGCGTGAACCCGGGAGGCGGAGTTTGCAGTGAGCCGAGATTGCTCCACTCCACTCCAGCCTGGGAGACAGAGCCAGGCTCCGTCTCAGAAAAAACAAAACAAAAACCTGTAATTTCACTCCTCTCTTGCAGAGCTGAGCACAGACATTGTGCCCCTGCTGGAAGCTAATCCATCTCCTCACAACCCCAAGCGGGGAGCTCTAATGCACTTTGGCGTCTTTTGTTCCATGGGCTACCTTCTTGGTGCTCTGCACTTTCCCTTCCAATAGGAGTAGCACTCCCAGAAGGCTACATTACTGAGAACCCTGCAGCTCCCTTGGCTCCAGCCAACGCTGTGGCAATGATTCCCTCAAAGCAGACAGTAAGAAATGTTCCTGAGAGCTCTTTGGCTATGGAGACACAACATCTGAGGTTCCCTGGGTAGGATATAGCCTTTCAATGCTCATGCCCCCAAAATGATGCCCTGCCACAGCTGCTGGAGTCTGAAAGGAGGGTGAGCATCCTGGCAAGGGTCCACAGTCAGGCGTAACCCCCTCAAGAAATCCCAAATCAACACTCACATTAGAGTCCAGGAATGCAAGGGCAGAGAGGCTACCCCACAGTTTGGGTACCAGCAGTTTGCAGCAGAGATGAGGGCAGCCAAAATACTCCCACTTACACTTTCCATGCAATATAACTCCCTTGAGGCTCCTAGGTAATCTTTGCCAGTAGAGTTGCTCTCTTCCTCTTTTATTCTGTGCTTCAGTTTTTTGCATGATTTCTCTGTGGAGTTCTAGTATTTTCTCTTTAATATTCTATTTGAGTTATAATTATCTATTTGTCATTTTGTCTACTTTTAAGGAGAATTAGCATCCATGTCCCTAGTCAGCCATCTTGAACCAAGTACAAACCGCACTCTTTTTATTAAAGAGACTCCTTTCCAAAATTTTATAAGCTTCGTGTCTCTCCCTAAATTTTATAAGCTTCGTGTCTCTCCCTAAAAATCTGGTCCTTCAATGATGCTAACAATAAATGTATATGCTTATGAAGAGAATTAGAATAAAATAATTTTATTCTGATCTGCTTTATTCTTCACCCTTTACCAACTAACTTCTCCTTATCATTCATATATTAGCTTACTATCATTCCCTTAGGAAAGTTTTCCAAATCTTTTCCAAATCTCACCTCCACCCAAAAGCATGTGTGAGGCTCGGTGTTCTCTAAGCACCCTGCACTTCCACTTGCTGACATTTATCAAAATTATAGTTAAATAATTATTTCTATAATTTGCTTCTTTCATGTATATATCCTTTGCTACAGTATAAACTCTGCAAGAAAGTTCTACATCCATCATGTTTATCATGTTTCCTAAACCTGTAAATTGATTAGTGTCAATGAGTTAATGAATTGATTACTCATGTATTAATAACCAATGAATTAATATCTGGCATCCAGGACGTACACATAAATAACCTATTTTTATTAATATACAACTACTTAACTAATATACAAGTAAAATTATAATTAATAATATTAAAATTACAACTCAAATGTATTGTTAAACTGATAGGCTTACTTTATTTTATATTCGACAAAATCTTGGAGGCCTCATATGAAAGTCTAGGCTTAGGATGAAAAGTTTTTGTTGTTGTTCTTATTTTTATTTTTAATGGTGGTGAGATATACATAATATTTATCATCTTAACTTTTTTCAGTCAATTTTAAATGTACAACTTAACATTGACTAGAGTCATTTGGTCGTGTGATCAAATGTTATGTGTTATTCATTCTTTCCATTATTTTTTGTACCCATTAACCATCCCCATATTCCCTCTGCCATCCCCTCAACTTGCTTTCTCAGGAAAAAATTAAATGTATGCAATTATCACCATAGAATTATCTTGTGGATTTTATTTTCATTAATGACTGTGGACTTTTTATTTCTACAAATTGCCACATAATTCTTATACAAAAAAGGGGCCAAAATGCAGTAAATAGGTAATCAACTCAATTTTCAGTGTGTTGCTGTTGAGAATAGCAATGAGGTAAAAAAAATTCCTCTTTGTACTTAAGCTTTGGAGTTAGAACTGGGTTCAAGTTTATGCTTAAACACCTACTGATTCTTTAGGAAAAGATGTTTAGCTTTTCTAACTTCTAGTTTTCTTGTGAAATATTGAGAGTATTTACCACACATTGTTGTGATAAATATCACATAAGTAAATGAACAAAATTTGACTGCAATATTTAGCAAAACTGACATTTATGGTTATGTATTTTTATTTTAAAAGCTATTATAAATCAATGCTAGCTAAACTTTCCAGACTAAGCTATTTTGCAGTAATGAATAAATAATGCCTTTGTTTTATTATCAAAGAAAAATAATATTTACAAATTTGAGTAAATATTTTAAGTACATTTTTGTTTATGTTTATACAAAGACCTATTTTACATAACTCTGGTGATACAAAAGAAGATAAATTTTTAAAGAAAACACAACTCTGTTAGTTGCAGCTCTAACATGGAAAGAAAAACAAATACAAAAATATGAATCAGGAATACATGCAATAGTACTTATCAGAAACAGGTTGCAACTACTTAAATATTCTTTTTGAAATAGTAGCAGCAAAATATCAGCTTTATGAGCTCAACATCAAGTACAAACATATCTTCTACAATTTGAAAACATTGTACTGCACATACTGGAATGAGAAAATGCTGCTGAACATACTCCAATAATCTTACGGACAATGTGGAATGCTGTATCCTGAGAAAGTAGAAAACTTCTCATGAGAATGTTTGAAATGTCACTCCGGTTCATTTTAGATCAGAGTGCAGGTGGCTCTACAAAGCATTTGCTGGAGGCTTTGTGTTTATACAGTTGTTGCTTCCAGGATGGTATTGATTGGTTAGGCAACTAATAAAACAAGCAGCGCTGCTTTCATCTGTGTTCATTTTGGGGCTTCTAAAAGATAGAAAACTGTTTTTAATTAGGACATGTTCCCTTCACTTATTTTACTTTTTGCTTCTTTCCCTTTTTTTTTTTTTTTTTTCTTCCGTACTTGACCATTCCAACACACATCCTTCTCGCATTTTGGAACCTTTCTGCCTGGTCATTATTCCAAACCCCTAGATGCTTTAGCAGGCAAATGGTCCTGAGGGAGACATTCCTTCTCGAACCTCAAGACAGACAAAAACCCTTAACATCAGCAAAATCAACATGGTCTTTATTGTTTCTATTTCATACATTTTGATTGGAAGTTACGTATTTTACTTATATTTTGAGCCTATCTGGATCAAAATTTCTCACTTAAACATAAACTAAAATTTACAATGGAATCTATGAAAAATACTCTCATGTTCTACTACTTATATGACAGCTCCTAAATACGTGAAAACACAGTGTCTACTAAATCACTGCATATCTAGGCAGTCATTTTATATATATAAACACAAATATATATTTTATATAAATAAAACATGTATAATTCAGAATTACTTAAATATATACATTTGCATTTTTGCTTTCCTGTTTATTTTATATAGGTTATTTTATTAATTTATATTTTCATAACTTTCTTATACTTTTCTAATGTTGGTTTTTGTCTCCATTTTCTATCTTCTTTCAAACTGTCCAAAATATATATCTTTGATTTTATAAAGGATATACAAGGAAGATTAAACATAATGTAAATAGAACTTATTAGGTAGTGGTGGAAAATGTGCTATGGAGGGAAAAGTGATTTAAAGGAAATTTTAAAAATAGAAATAGATAGCAAGGATTAAAATTTGACCACATAAATTAGCATGTAAACTGGGAATTAAAGTGTTTCTAGGGAGGAACATAAAATGTGAAAGTGCTAGTATAAATTACATAATGGTAATCAAATAGCTAAGAAAATGATTTTCATTGTTATTGTACCTTTTAGTTCAAATAAGACAATTCTTCTTTCACTTATTATTCATTTAAAGTGTTCAAATAATCTAAAGAAAAAGGCAAGAAGAATTCATTTTGATAGACCTTATGCTGTATTTTTGAAATATAAAAGCTGAGTACTTAAAACAGTTTCTTAAAATGTAATTTAATTAATTTGAATGAACACACATGTAAAAGAAATTATACATAATCAAAATCCTGGAGAAGAAAGGCAGTATAGTATACCATAGTGCTTCTCCCTAGGTGGTCCCTGAACCAGTGGCATCAGCAACACTCAGAAACTGGTTAGAAATGCAAATTCTCGGGGACCACCCCCGACCTAGTGCATCAGAAGCTCGGGGTTTGAGACATACCAATTTGTATTTTAACAAGCTCTGCAGGTGACTCTGGTGCACTCTCTAGTTTGAGAATCACTAGGAAACTGGTTAATAGTATTTACTCTGGAGCCAGACTGGCAGTTCTATCTTAACTTTGCTACCAGTTAGCTGAATGACTTTAGTCAAGATAATTTAACTTACAGTTCTTCTATAAAATGGGGCAAAATAGTACCGTCCCATAATATTGTGGGGATTAAATGAATTAATACGTGGAAAAAACCTAGGCCATTTTTTGACACAGAGAAAACACTCTGTAAATATTAGAAATTGTTGTTATGAATATGAGGTGAGGCCAAGTTCCACTGAAATAAGTGACTTGGTCAAGGTTATACAACGAGTCTCACTTAAGGAGTTAACCCACAGTTTTCCCCCACTCATAAGCAGTGTCCTTTTCACATCTGTGATTTTCTTGAAAATAGCCACATTTTCTCTAAATGACCAAGCAGTAGACTAATAACGTATATATACAGTATTTTTATAATATGTATTTCTTGGTCTGAATCTTTATTTTGCATCTTTAATGGTAAGTACTGAAAAGACCATCAACACCCATTTCACGAAGATTTTCATCTCTCTTGTTTTGACATAGTGATAACTACCCATTGCTTTGATTTCATAATCAGTATAACAGGCATGTGTCAGAAATTGCATAAAGTTAATTGGATGGAAAATAATAAGATGAACATTTACCGTAATAGCAAATAGAAAACTATAGCTTCTAATTTACATCAGCAGGAAGAGAATCAAGTGTCTCTTATGGAATACATTACGCAATTTGGGGAAAGAAAACAAGGAAAACATAAAAACGAGCTTGCATTAACATAGTATTAGGTGCTTTCACAAATAAATCTAAAATGAGGCAATAGCTCGGTCGCAATAGAAGTGTACTCCTAACTCATGTGGTCATCCCCTGCAGGAGTTCCTGAACCACTGGCAGATTTTCTCCATGGGTGAATTAGGCAAAAAAAAGTCTCCTCCTTTCTTGTGGCTCCAGTATCTTGAAAGGTCTTGTTGAATACATGAAAGCACACTGTATACTAAATACTGCATATCTAGGCAGTCATTTTATGTATGTATACAAATATATATCCTGAGGGACATATTCCTTCTCAAACCTCAAGAAAGACAAAAACCCTTAACATCAGCAAAACCAGCATGCTCTTTATTGTTTCCATTTCATACATTTCGACTGAAAGTTATATATGCTGCAATCTTCACTGTGTTGGCAAAAGTGAAAAAGAACACGAAGTAAGCCCATCCATTGCTAAAAGCCACAGCTCAGAACAGACACATCATTAATCCTCTCACATTCCCTCATCCAGGACAGTCATCTGGTCCCACCTAACCGCAGGGAAGCTGGGAATATCGGTGAGCTCTGTGCTCACTACAACTAACCACACACAAGACATTCACTTATCTGATGCTGAATAATAAATTTAGATATGAAAGTTGGAATTTTTTTGTTCCTTATTTGTGGAGGTAAATCAGAATATCATGCTTGAAATTCGTTATCCGGTAACATGAGAAGAAAAGCTATTATCACACAGGACTATTGTGAGAATTAAATGAGAATGTGTATTATTTTAGTTTAGACTAGCATCTGCATAGTAAAGAGTCAACAATCTTATACACATATATCTAAAAAAGAAAAGATACTTGGAGATAAGAAAAGCAAAGAACAGTAAAGGAAATACGACCTAAGTTTAAGAATTTATAGCAAAACATTTTTGGATATTTTAATATTTATCAAAATTTTTAAAAACATCACTTTATTTTAATTATGAGCTCTTTTAGGTTTTTCTTAGGGGACTCTTAAGTCATTAAATCTTATTAACATTTTAATTAGAGGAAATTCAATTTCAACTTAGTGCATATAGTTTTCATTTCTCTAGTTTAGAAGTCATTTGTGGCTTCAGTCCTTACATCTATGACCAAAAGCCTGTATCACAAAGAGTGCTTCTCTCTATTTCTACATTGGAATGAGCGCAAAATGCACAAGCACAAATGTAAGTACTGAATCCAAATTACTTTTGTGAGAATGCTGTTTTTTTGTGTTTTTGTTTTTGTTTTTGTTTTTTGAGACAGAGTCTCACTCTGTTGCCCAGGCTAGAGTGGAGTGCAGTGGGCCAATCTCAGCTCACTGCAACTTCCATCTCCAGAGTTCAAGCAATTCTCCTGCCTCAGTCTCCCCAGGAGCTGGAACTACAGGCCCATGCTGCCAAGTCCAGCTAATTTTTTGTATTTTAGTAGATACAGGGTTTCACCATGTTGCCCAGGCTGGTCTCGAACTCCTGAGCTCAGGCAAGCTGCCCTCCTCGGCCTCCCAAAGTAGGAAAGCTGTTTTTAAAAAGCTGTTGCGCCTTATTCAATTTTGTGATTTACCACTGTTATAACATATATTTCTTCCAAAGCAAACCTTCAATGTACTAATAAATGTGTGAATTAAGTTTAATTATTTGTCAATTAAAGGAGAAGAAGCAGAATATTCAGTTATTGTACGGAGAATATGCCAGTCAGTCTAAGCTAGCTACTGAACACCTCAGTAATACAGTGTACAGAAGACCCTCACAGAGTATAGATGTCAATACTTTCAACTAGGTAACTTTAATTCCCATCCTTAAGGTCAGACGCCTTGATATTTGTACCAGAGATTTATTAACATTCAATATTAAATTACTAAAATATTCCTGGCAAAGCCAACACAATAGTGAATATTATAGTTGTAAGTCAATGGCAATAAAATGTAAAAGAATATTTTGACCTAGCTAGAAAGTCTAAGTGTATAAAATAGATGAGAAGAAATTGTAAAATATTTTAAAATCCTATTAGGAGAAATCCTTGTTTAGAGAATCTTCAAGCTTTGTTTGTTTTCTCTATTCATTTTGAAATTCTGCCTGAAACAGCAAAACAATTCTCAAGAGAAAATAGGAAATATGTAATATTTGAACTAAAATAGCCACTTCAGAATACATGACTCCTTTTGCTATTCTGATAGCTCAGGACATTTCCACATAGAGCTCACACCCTAAAACATGAAGGAAATGAGAATGTCACAGAATAAAGGAGGATACAAAGCTTCACAGAATGAACCAAAGGTTCAACTCCCCTGCATATTCATTGGATTAAATACACACTTCACCTCTTTTCTTGCCTTTTCTTTTGGGTTTGTGGACTGCACAATATCAGCAAGAATATACCCAAAGATGTGATATGCCATGTGAAGTCAAAATTGCCAAACAGAATACAAGGCAAATCAGAAAGCTACTTTAATTTAGATTTGGAATTCTCTAATACCCCACACCCGCCTAACACACACACACATTCAAGATCTTTCTATTCTTTGCTAACATTGCTCAACACAATTCCAAATTGGCCTCCATGGTAACTAAACTCTTTTAGGGCATTAGACCAGCATTATGCAAAATAATAGTAATAAATGTACAAATAACTCAGATAATAGTCGTTCAATAAATGACGGCTCCTACCTCTTTTTACGGAAATATTTGCACTATCATAAAAGGATCTTAAACACTATTTTCAAGTCTACAACACTAAGAAATAAAATTCTAATTATAAAATCAGATTTCATAACAGCGTGGGGACAGATCTGGTGGCAACACGTCTTAAGAGGTCAGACTACATAAATTGTTACCTGCTTATGCACAGAGATTTCCCTTAAATCAGTGCTTTGGGAGTTACTGTAGTCAACAACCAAGAATTCTCACTGCCAGTCCCCACAAGGGCAATACTTCTGTAAAATATTGCACCATGAACTTTCATTTCACGGCACTCTCAATCTTTGTACTTATTCTGGAAGAGCAACAGTTTAAGGATGAGGCACCAGTCCCCAGACCATGTGGAATTAAATCCTCTTAGCTGTATTAGTTTCCAAGACACTTTTTGAGGAAATTAGTAGTGCCTGAACTTTTAATTATTCTTAATTGTATTAATTGTCAGCAGAAAGTAAATGTAATGTCTTTGCTATTTTAAGTAACAAGGTTTGCAATTCTATAAACAATAAAGTGGAGTACATGAGCAGGCTGGGAAAGAACTCATTTTAAAAAGTCTTAGATGTCAGTTTTAATAAGAAGTGACCCTCCCATGGCTGTTTTCTGGCAGCTAACTCAATAGCCTGCCAATCCAAGAGATTTTCTTGACCAGATACAGCTATAGCTTCCAGAGTTCAAAAAATCAATGGTCATTTTCTAAAGAGCAAGTAGGTCGGTAGGCTGGGAATGAGAGATATGTATACATTTTGATTCAAATACTATTAAAAAAGTCTTTAATAATAATAGCTAAAATTCTAAGTGTCAGATTTATTTTACACTTATTATCTCTTTCTTAATAAAACATTTAAACTATTGTTTTAATTTTACAGATATAGAAACAGAAGATGTCCAGCAATATAATTCTATTTCTATTCTAATTATATTTCTTCACAAACATACAGACACAGAGACACACAAGAATCCTAATTCCTACACTCCCATGACTTGGACATAAATGGGCTGCTCAGCCCCTGGCCTCTTACAAAAAGGCATGTAATGCATAGTGCAATGATTAACATACACATCGTAAAGTACTTATTTTCACCTTTTGATTCAAATCACAAAATACAGAAAGGAAGAGAAAGAGAAAAGAATGTTAGAAAGAAAAGGGTACTCTTAATCAACTATGAGAATTCTTTAATAGTTAATAACAGCAAATTCTAGACCCAGGTTATTTCTTTTACCTTTTCTGTCCGTTATGCCGCTCTCTACAAATAAAAGTGTTAATATAATGCTGGAAATGTTGGTCTCATTCATACCCTATTTAATGTGGGAAAATATAATGGCCAAAATATGTGTTTCTTTTCTTTCTTTCCATTTTCTTTTCTTTCTTATTTATTTATTTATTCATTTATTTATTTATTTATTTATTTATTTTGAGATGTAGTCTCACTTTGTCACCCAGGTTGGAGAGCAGTGGCGCAATCTCAGCTCATTGTAACCTCCACCTCTCAGTGAGTAAATTGATTCCCCTGCTTCAGCCTCCCAAATAGCTGTTATTACAGGCATGTGCCACCACACACAGCTATTTTTTTCTGTATTTTCAGTAGAGATGAGGTTTCACCACATTGGCCAGGTTGGTCTCGAACACCTGACCTCATGTGAGACACCTGCCTTGGCCTCCCAAAGTTGGGATTACAGGTGTAAGCCACCATGCCCAGTCCAGAATATATGTTTCTGAGTAGTTAAAGACATTCAATATAAAACGCTAGTTTTTCATAGTTATAGAGTAGCTACCACCATTATGAAATAGCATATTTATTTTATTTTGACTTTTTTGGGTTTAGCTTACATACATTTGATTAAATTGTATTTATGCTATTCTGTTTACTGCATAAAGTCAACCCACATGCACACCAAATTAGATTAGATATGAAAATAATAAAATGCCAAATTGCATGTTAACTATAGTTTGAGACTTCAAGACGACCACGTACATGGTGGAGAAACAAGTTGGACTGATAGTAGAAGTAAGTTTTATTTGCTCTTTCTTTAAGGAAAATAAAATAGAAATCTACATTAATGGGCTCTACATTTTATAAGAAATTGGAGTGAATCTGATGATTTGTTCAAATACTGCTCACCAGCTTCATTAGCTTAATGTAGTATACATAAAAGGAAACTTACCTACCATGATTACAATTAAATATAAACGTTCTGTATATTTATCTCATCCTCAATTCTAAGTATCTAAAACATGCCTCATGGTATAATACAGCTTCTTGAAAATGTATGCGAAATAATCCCTATTGCATATTATGTGTGACCAGTTATATATAGCCAACCATATATGAGACAGTGAGCCAATAAGATTATAATACTATATTTTTACTGTACCTTTTCTATTTTTAGATATGTGTAGACACAAATACTTATCATTGTATTACAATCATCTACAGTATTCTGCACAGTAACATGCCATGCAGGTTTTTAGCCTAGATGCAATAAGCTATACTATAGCCTAAGTGTGTAGTAGGTTATACAATCTTGGTTTATGTAGTTACACTGTATGATTTTTGCGCACGGATGATGTCATCTAATGACACATTTCACAGAATGTATCCTTGTCATTAAGTGACACATGGTTGTTTTGGAGATTATTATCTGTATGGATTATATAGATTAAAATAAGAAAACAGTCTTTGGTATTCTATGGGCTTTGTCATAACTGGAAATGTTTTCTCACTCAAATCTTAGCTTCTTCCACAAACTTTCATGGATCTCTTTCACTAAATAGGACACCAACGGGCAAACAGAGAAGAGGTAAATGAAAGGCTGACTAAAAGAAAACATGAGCTTTATCCAAAGAGAAAAAAATAAAATCCAAAACATTCCAAAATGCCCCTTTTAAATTTCATTCATAACAGGACTCCACATCTCTTGATATAATGAATTTTACTTTCATCGGCTAACTTCCATCTCTTTAGCATCTCTGCTTTACTGCAAGAACAGATTCGTGGTAAATGCTATTTGTAATTTAATGTTCCAAAGACTACTTATTCAGTTTCCAACAACTTGTCTGGTCTTCTGTCAGCTGGAGATGTTAAAATGATTAAGAAATAGATCTTCACCCATACTTACTTATTGGTTGTTGCAATACCATGTATTTCCATATTGCTTGGCAAATAACTACCGCCTTTGTTCTCTGAGTGCTTCCCTGTTACCCCAGCAGCCAAGGTGCTGGGATGCTCTGGAATTCCCTAGAATCCAGCAACTTAACGATGTAGTAACCAGCACAGGTGAGTAGTTTCAAGCCTTTGCTTCTACACTTGACCAACATTCATATCAATTATTAAATATCCCCAATACCAAAGCTGAACATAATGTGAATTTGTTTTTTAAAAGTGTTCTGGATACCACATGATGAGGTGATTGATCCCGATGCTGGAGACTTGGGTAGCTTGTAGAAACTAGTTGAAACGTGAGTTCAGTTGGTAGGAGACAAAAATAAACCTTTTTTCCTATCCAGTCTTCACTGTTTTGATGTTTCTAATTGCCTGTATATTAAGAAATAAATATCTTACTTGTTTATTTATTAATAATAATTGTGTGCTAAGTAAGAGAAAGGAGAAGGATCTCTCCTGAAGACAATGTATGGTTTTTTGCTGTGAAGATTTAAGCCAGAAGCTTCAGTTGTGCAGAAGTCATTTTGTTTATTTCCTAGTCCTCAAATCTCTTCTGAGGTTGAGATTAGAGAGCCAGAAATTTCTATATAAGTAGATAAATACTAAACACGTTTTGAAAATATTTTCAAGTAAAATGACTACTGAAGTCAGTTTTATAATATGCAAATGCCCTAAAAGTGTATTCGATATCTAGTTTTTTCAATGCTACTGTACTTACTACATTTAGAAACGTTAATGGGAAGACAAAGTTTAATCAAATATTTTCATTAGACCTAAAGCTCAACCAAGAAGATTTTCTTGCTGTTACCCTTCACATGTGCCTTAGAATATGAAAATAATAAAGTAATAATTTCAGAGGAAAAGCAAAGTGACAAATACTTTAAGTATAGCACTTAAAAGCTCTGTTGGGTAGGAAAGTCCAGTATTTTTAAAAAGCCATATTTTTATGCAATATTAAAACAAGAAATCTTCAATGATAGTTGCTTTAAATGTCTGCTACACATATAGGATTCAAAAGGGGCACCCCCGACTGTGCTCCATTCATATGAATGGGAAGTACATGGGTAAATTACCGCCTGCAGTGCATGGTAGTGGATGTTGTACACAGCTGTTACTGTGGCCCTGTAATTATGCAAGTATCCTTCCACTGTTACACAATTAGAAAGACCTGTCTTTCTTTCTTGTATTAGGCAATGTTTTTATTGGTGTCAAGAGCACTGAGCTATCTGTACATGTTCAGTTGTTTGTGTCTGAGTCAAATATAAGTGGTACATTACAAGAGGTTCATTTTTAAATGTTTTTAAACATTTAAATGTTTAAAAATCATGTTTTAAAAATTTGAAAAATTTCTATCATAACAAGAAAGCTTGTCTTATTCCAGCTAACTTATTAAATTATTTTTAAAAATTTCTTCTCAGTAGTTGATTCTGCTGCACCCTTGCACCTTGTCAACACGGAATGTAGATAATATCAAACATTGTGCATAATCTTTCAGTATTATAAGTAGATCAGAGGACAGAAGTAAAAGTGTAAACACAGTCATTAAATATTTTGTCTAAGTTACCTTTATAATTTAAAACATAGATTTTAAAAAGTCTAGAGGTAACCTTTAAAACGGAATTGTGTTAAGATCATTGAGGGATGGAGATTTCACCGAAACTTAGATTATACAAAACAAATTATGACTTACTGAAAAAAAAAAAAATCATGAAACATTGTAAAAAGTTTACATATAACAGAAGGCATCTGATTAAAAAGATAAATGTTTTTTACTTGACTCAAAGATACTCAGCAATAGTTGATATGGTGCCTGAGCCATGAATTTATGGTTCACTTTTGCAAAAGGAGCAAATTTGGGAGGGTGGGTGGTTATATAAAACTGTTTCCAGCAACACTGACATGTATAGTAAGCGCTATCAATATATTTCTAGTTGAGAGCCTAAATATATATCTTAATTTCTAATTTTACTAATTGTACATCAGCATTCATTTGCCAAGGTTAAATAAAGACTAAATTGAAGGTTACATGGAAAACTAAGAAGAGTCACCTTTTTATTTTTTTTGAGACAGAGTCTTACTATGTTTCCCAGGCTAGAATGCAGCGATGCCATCTTGGCTTACTGCAGCCTCTGCCTTCCACGTTCAAGCAGTTCTCCTGCCTCAGTGTCCTGAGTAGCTGGAATTACAGGCGCCCACCACCACATCTGACTAATTCATGTATTTTTAGTAGATAAGGGGTTTCGCCATGTCAGCCAGGCTACTCTCAAACTCCTGACCTCGAGTAGTCTTCCCACCTAGGCCTCCCAAAGTGCTAAGATGACAGGCATGAGCCACTACACCTGGCCTAAGAATGCCAACAGCCAGGTTATTAAGGATGTGAACTTAGCATATCACTAGAAGAGACTAAATTTCAAAACGAATTCAATATCACATGCTAATAAAGCTCCTATTTATCATTCATTACAATCAGTTAATGATCAGATGGCATCAATAAGTCAATATTATTTATACTTCCCAGATTTCTTAATAAGTATACAGGAAAGAACGCACCGCATTCTGACAAGTACACAAAAATCTAACAATGCATTATTACATTTTAAGAGGCTTATCCCTTTAGGCGTATGTTTTCACTAAAATTACTACATTAACTTTTACATAGAAGAAAAATAATTTCAAAAACACTAGAAAATTCAAGTTGTTTAGCTTATTAAGTTGGAAAACAATAATAAACTCTACAAAATTGTTGTTTAAAATGATGTTCCTTTGATTAATATTAAGATGCTTTTGTATAATATTTCAAAGAAGACTACCTGAGATTTAGGATGTAGGACATTTTCTATCTTGTCAGAATTTCACATTCAATGTCTGCCTTAAAAAAATGGTTGCTAATGTCATAATGATGTTTAAATTCTGCTATATATTGAACACAGTGTCCCGAGTACTCCTAAATGCTTTGCATACAGTATCTGACTTAATCCCCATAACAACTAAATAAAACAAATATTTTGTATCCCAATTTGTCAGAAGAAGACTGTGGTTCAAAGACCTTAAGTAATTTGTGCTAATTAGTGGCTGACATGGAATTGCAAACAATGTCTCTCTGACTTCAATTACAATCCTTTAGGCTGATACACTATAATATCTACTGAAAGCCTGTTCCAAACTGGCCTTGGTTGAAATTGAGTCCCATAACATTCCCTAAAAAGACACAGTCTTTCCATTGGCAAATCAACACCACCAGAACTTCATCGACTCAGAAAGAAAAATACATGATTCCTTCTAGAGCAGCGCTGTCTAGTGGAAATAAAATATGAGTTGCATATGTTATTTTAAATATTTTAGTAGCCACATTAAAAAAGCAAGAAGAATTAGGTTAAATTAATAAATTAATTATAATATATTTTATGTAACTCAATATATCCAGAATAGTATCATTTCAATATCTTCTTAATATAATTATTAATAAATGAGATATTTTGCATTTTCTTTATATTTAAAGTAAGTTTTCAAAATTCAGTGTTTATACACTCTCATCACATCATAATTCAATTAGAAATTCTGTTCCTCAATTGCACTAGCCTTATTCCAACTGCTCAATGCCATATGTGACTAGCTGCCACAATATTGGGCAGCACAACTCTGGAGTCTAGAAGGCACTTGAAATGTAATGTTATCAGAAGAAAAATAAATGCCATTAGTTCACAAAACAACACACTATGGCTTCCTAATTGGTTTCCTGTTTTCTGTATTTGGACATTCTGGTCATATCAGTAAGACCAACCATATGACCAACAAGTTAAGCAATATAGACTGTAGTTTAAATCTCTTTATCAGTTTGTCTCAATTTAGTTTTCAACCAGTATTTCTGTGTCTAAGTTCTGACCCTGCCTGAGAGTTTTCGTTACTGCACTGCCACACATTGCTTAGTCAACCCTGAAGGACTGGGTGTCATTTGGAAGGGGTGATATTCTCCTAGGGAACATTTAGAAACCTGTGGGGGCATTTTTACTGAGTCGGTGACTTGGGTTTGCTATTGGCATTTAATGGGCAGGGAACAGAGATGCTAACCATCCTGTCATGGATAGGAAAAGCTTTTTTTTTTTTTTTTAAGATGGAGTCTTGCTCTTTCACCAGACTGGAGTGCCATTGCATGATCTCAGCTCACTGAAACCTCTGCCTCCCAGGTTCAAGCGATTCTCCTGCCTCAGCCTCCCAAGAAGCTGGGACTACAGGCACATGCCACCATGCCTGACTAATTTTTGTAATTTTAGTAGAGACGGGTTTCACCATGTTGGACAGGATGGTCTCGATTTCTTGACCTCGTGATACGCCCGCCTCAGACTCCCAAAGTACTGGGGTTACAGGTGTGAGCCATTGTGCCTAGCCCAAGAAGACATTTTCTAACCAAAATTCCAATAGTTGTTCCAGCTAAGAAATACACAAGCTCTCCAGAAAAAGGAAAAAGAACCGAGATATGTACAGTTTGCTGATTTTCATCTTGTAGATTCTCGCATTATGGCTAATTTCAGGCAACCAACCTGACATTTTTAAAAAATGGATATAAAGTATTTTTAAAAATGCCTTTTTTGGGTGTAAAATTAGGGCTCCTAATGCCTGGAAACATGTTTGAAAAATATAGTCATTTTTACTTAAATCATTAAAAAGTTAGCACGTATAATAAATTCATAATAAAGATTACCTTTATCTGATAAAGGGAACTGTGAGTGGGAAAAAATTAAAAGTTGACTTTAGAATATTATTTAATGTTTTGTTTCTTATGAAGAGATAAAGAGAGTACAGTAATGTAATACTTATGTATGCATACATATGTACATTATATGTGTATATATATAATTTTAACAAAAATTTGAAAGCATTGACAACAGTGATTCTATTTGAGAGGGAGACAGAAATTACAATCTTACATGGGAGTTGTATTATCCTTAGTTTACTTGTATCTACTTGAAGAAACATGGAAAAGATGCTTCCCATTGAAATATATATATTTTTCTATCCAAAACTGTCAATATTGAACTTAAATATTTAACTTACAAATTACTATTTTATCCTATATTCTTTCTGAACCTTAAATCCCATATAAACCTTGACAATAAAAAATATCCAAATACCCTACATTGAAAGAACTTCTTAGTTGATTCAAGAAAATCATGTAACTTTGAAAAATTTTTTGTTTTAACATTTTGTATGTTTGTTGTCTAAAGATTTCAAACTTTTAAAAAGCCAAGCACATAGTTTCATGATTTTAACTTAAAATTGAAGTTTAACTCTACATTTTTGCCTTCATGGTAATATATAATGAAAAAGATTAATGGAAAACACTTGAAAAGGTAAAATTTTCTCAATTTATTGAGAAACCAAGCCAACTTATGTTTGGTAACTATTATCTCTGGATTAAATATAAATTTATTTGGATATTTATGTCAATTTAGAAATGCATTATGTATTGAAATACTAATAAATTGGCATAGAATTTTTCTCTAAGAAATTACATCTCCCAAGTATGTATAATGAGGCTGATATTTATTGCCAGTACTGTCATAATAAAACAAATATGCCTTTCATTTCAGAGAAGCATTGTTATCAAGAAAAAAAACAAGGCCTATACTATGAAAAGTACTTTCATAGAGAAAACCAAAAACATGACATTATATCGCCCCCTATTGTTGATAATGGGCTATGCGTCAGAAATAGTTTCCAAATACAGATTAATGGAAATTTTGGTAACTTGTGGTGACTTTCAAAGTAGATACAGACATTTAGAAAAAAGAAACTGGATTATTAAGAGGGCACTTCCAAAGGGTTTAAGATTTACAACTTGAATAATTTGCCCGTTGAAAAGGAAAATTTCTAAGAGCTCCAGAAGATACAAAGTAAAACCCAATTGAGTGACAGTAACAGTAAACTTATTTTAATATCTATTTTGAATTAGTATGCTTAAATATTTTCTATTTTATGGAAATAACTATCCCAATAGACACCATACATGCCCATATAAAATGGGCACCATATAACGTAACCCAAACATTCAAGTACCATATAAAAATACCCCAAAATACAATCTCTCACAGAGGAAAGCAGGTGTGATAGACGGACTAGCCACATGATGGCAACATTTCACCATGTAAATGCAGATAAACCAGCATTTGAGAGTGGAAATCTCCTTGAGTTAAAAAAAAAAAAAGTGCCTAAAATATGAAGTAAACAAAGGTCTATCTTCTAAAGTAATTATTACCTAAACCCCTACCAACTACCTCCATTTTAGTATGAATCAATATACCTTTTCAATTTTATTTGGTGGCTATGTTAATTTTCACATATAATCTACTCTACATGCACTGCATACATTATTTCAACCTTTTAAAACATTCTATTAAATTTAAATGTTCAATATGTGAGGAATATGATGACCCTCCCCCTTAGAACAGTTATGTATTATTGAATACTACGTTGTAGAGCTGAGCTATCTCCCTAATCTGTTCCAAACCTAATGCCTCTCCCTCAACCAGTCCCCCAAACCCCTTCCTAGTGGGACACCTTCTGGACTCCACAGCTGTTCCTGGCATGCAAATGGCAAACAGCCCTAGGGTTTGTGGGAATCTGATTATCCTTTAATGGAAATGCCTAGAGTGGGGAAATAAGACATTCTCGTTTTCCTGACAGCTGGGCCCAAAGTGGCTTTCTAAGAGAATCTTCAATTGTCTATGATATTGATGACAAACAATTGGGTCCACAACATTTAAAAGAACCAAGAGGTCATATTTGATTAATTACTGTGATAAAAATAAAATCTAGTGACTATTTTTCTACCATATGATACCTTCAAGTTATATCTGTAACTTTATATGTAGTGCAAGTTAACTCATTTTCTGAAGTATTCTCATATATGCACTATTCATTCATTCACTGACATATAAGGTGATAAGAGTGATAACTTCTCTACATATTAACATACAATCCAGATCAAAGATGCTATCTTCTTAGAAATTAACTAACATCATTGTATCATTCTGCAATCAGAGGGCAAGGTGCCAGACCTCTCACATATGGGTACCCTGCATCATGAGGAAATTCATTCAAGAAAAATCTTAGTTTCTTTTTACAAACCCACCACTACCGAAAGAGAAAGCTGCACACCACATTTCAAAAACTGTCCAATAGCAATATTTTGGCTTAAGAAAAACATGCTCCATCATTCAGAAATCAGTTGGAAAGTAATGAGTATAAAACACACACAAATAAATACATAAAATTAGGACTACATTACAGTTTAATGTAACATGACTAACGTTCAAGAGGATGTAATAAGAAATATGCATTTTAAGCAAATTAATTAGACATGAAAAATGATTAACCACATAACAAGTAACAGGTTACTGTGAACATTATAGTCATATATATAGATGTGTGTGTTTATGTGTATGTATAAATATATATATTTGAAGTTACAGAGCAAAGATGAAAGAAAATATACTGAATTATTCATAAACATTTTTGTACATTGATTCCACTTGTACTCAAGATCCCAAAATCTGTGCATCCCCAAAGCAGATGAAGCAGTTATAGTGTAGAAATTCAAACATGATAGAAAGCTGCTGTATATATTTGGAAAATAAAGATATATTTTCTTGTTTCACTGATGTTTCAGAATGTTTCTAAACATGCATTTATTTCATAAGAAAAAATGTGTCATTAGAAATTTTCTTTTAATTTAGAGCTAACCAAGAATTTTAGGATGCTTGTTCAGTGTTGTTCCACAAATCAGCGATCTGAGGAATCATTCCTAACCGTAATTTTCACATAGGATGACTGAGATATAAAAAAGCTAGGGAGTAAGTTTTTTCCTGCTGACTTGTTGCAGAGAGAAGAGGGGAAGAGCATTATAAAAATTTTGTACAGGGAAATTTTGTCTTTGGCAATAAGAAGCTCATACACACAAACAGGTATTCTCATGCTTTGCTAATATTATATATTTAAATCTAAAAAATTATAGATTAAATTATTTCTTTTACCATTTAACTGTGAAAGATGAAATGTTAATTACAAGTTACTAGAAAAGTATTTTATACTATTTATATCTTATAAAAATAATTATTGCTTGCATCTTTAATTTTATTCCACAGAACTTCTCTGAAATACCAAAACAAATAATAAGTTTTCGTCTTCATGGCATATTCTTCTTCCCACTAGGTGGCTCTGTTCTGAAAGTTTGTCCTCTTAATTTTAAAATTATGACTATAGTTTCCGTTTTTACTTGTATAGATACTTTCTATTAAACACACATTGACATTGTGCTAGGCACTTAACTAAATGCTTGATTAGTATATCTAAAGAAAAAGCAAAAAGAAGTAAGTAAAAAATAATTTAAGTGTTTATTTTCGTGTAATGAATATTAGCTATCTGTTCTTGGCCACTATTACATATCAGGGATCCAAACTTTTCCCTAATTATAGATCTGTTAGGATAATTTCAGCTACATTTTACAAAGAAGCTAATTCAAAATGGCCTAAATGAAAAGGAAATTTGGGGGCCTTTATATTAGACAGTCTAGGGTTGAATAATCTGTCTGTTCTATTCTGTCATTAAGGACCAGCTCTTTTGGTCTCTCCATTCTGCCATTAGCAGCTTCAGTTTAAGGCAGTTTCTGGCCTCGTGGCTTTAAGATAGTTACCAGTACCAATCAAAGCCACATATTTTCTTGTTCCTAACTAGCTCAAGAGAAAAAAAACACCTCTGCCTTAACAACACACCAAAATTTCATTCTATTGGACAAACTTGGCTAGCTAGGTTATATGACCAGCAATGTCACCAGGGGAATGCAATGCACTGGCTGCCATATACCTAAGTTTCTGAAAGCTGACAAGAGAAGCAGAAATTTCAGGATTGCCTGGGAACCCTCAAGTATCTCCTCTTGGATTTTGGGACAATTTGGTAAGTCTCATGACACCTACATATATGTGAGGAATGCACAGATGTTGGTAAGTCAACCACAATCTCTACTCCCTCACTGAATAAATACACCATCCAACCTAAATTACTTAATGTTCATACCTAATATTTACCATCCCAACTCTGAGTCAATACGTTTTAATATGTTTTTGTTTTGTTTTAAAAAGAGTTCCCTTTAAGTCTTTTGAGGGTTTTTTCCCCACAACAAAAAGTTACCTTCAACTCTTGAGCATACCTTTTTATAATATTGACATAGGTAAAATCTACATCCTTTTGAAAAAATAAACATGAGGAAAATATTTCACTTTCAAAGTAGCAAATATCCTTAGTTCTAGTATATGTGTACACTGTATTTTTTATACATAGCTTATACATACATTATGTACATTTTGATAATTTAGACATAAAATCAGTTACCTATTCTAGTTAAACTTTTTGTGCCTCGCCCTAGACTGTGTCAAATAAGGCTAGTTTTTAAGAATATATTTAAAGATAATAAAGAGCCCACTTGAGATGAACATGCATTTTGAGGGGCGTTGCATACAGGGTTTGAGGTCCAACTGGTTCACACATTTGCATGTAATGAACACTGGTCATGTTGTTTTAATTTTTTAATTCTTCCATTGCATCTACACTCTCTTCACATAATATTTGCCTCAAAAATAAGTTAACCAACGTTTTGAAATCAAATATTTACTTATCACAGTCATGATTACATTTAGAGCAGATTCATATTCTGATTACATTTTTTCCAATTGTTTTAGATTTATTTCATTATGCAAATTTAAGATCAAGATGATGCTTAGCACTTCACAAAAATAGTTATACAAATTATTTTAAAAAGAGAAGGATACTTATTCTACAAATTAAATTGCTTACTTTGCTGAATTATCAAAGAACTCTCATTTTCTAATCTCCAGTGAGAGTGATTTTTAATTTTTTACCATTTTGTTGTAACTTACTTTGTATGTTTAATTTATGTGCTTTTTCATACACACCACAAGGGTAAATAACGTCTTGACTTTTTTAAGTTATGGATATTATGTATTTCCCATCAACAGTTACATTGATGGTCAGGCGTTTTCCATCTCTATTCTGTTAACTCTAGGATGTGTGTTTCATGTGCAATAAGGAAAGTCTCCATGTCATTCTGCTCAAATCCATATTATCTTTCATTGGTTCTTTTTCATAAGGAGAACATCTGGCTTTATCACCATTAAAATGCATGAAGTACTCTTTTGGATGCTTATTCTTAAAGGTGGCTGAGTGGCCAAATGCTGGCAGTCTGGTAGTTTGCCAAAGGTCTGTGGTCTAGTCTGCTGTGATGGTTGTCGAAATTTGTCCAGACCTGTTCAACCATCAGGCCTGCAATTCCTGCACCTTCACTCTCAGTTGAAACTCCAAAGCTGAGAACAAAAGAGGATAATCCTTCCCATGTTTAAAAGAGAGATCAGAGAAACTGTGTTGGACTTGCTAAATGAGAGCCCTGAAATAGTCAGACACCTTAGCCCGTCACCTACCACAAGGGTGTATAAGAGGCAGTGAGGAGAGTGATTCTTGGATGACTGTGAGAGAACAGGTTTTTGGAGAGAATTGTTAGAGACCCATGCTATTTTCCAGCTCTGTAGAAAGTGGGAAAATGTGCTTCCTAGTCATATCAAAACAACAGGAGAGCTTCAACCCTATCACTTGGAAAACTTGATCTCAGATTTTGGGAGTTCATGGGTTGCTAGAGTCAGTGACTGATTCTCAATTGGAAATGTGTGAAAATTAAAAATGGAGCAGAAGGCATCTTGACATATGAATGATGGGTGTGGGATGGGCAAGCATGTGTATGTATACTTCTTATGAGCCACATCGACCCAGGGAGGTTTCCAAGTAGCAGCACATGAAGTGTTTGCAAAAAGGATCCAGCAAAAAGCAAAAAGAAGTTTGACCTATTATAAAACAAATAAATTCAAGGAGACTCTAAGTCATCAGGAATAGAATAACTTTTCTATTTTCTGTGTGGTTATGCAACCAATAATATTTAGTTAGACTTATTGAATTTTGAGTTTGGCTTTTCAGCATTGAATCTTTGAAATTTAAATTAGTGTTACAATCATTGAAACAAGTAGATGGTTGAAAAGCCAAATCTACAAAGCAAAATATATTCAATGACATCTAGCTGATAGCCTATCCCTTCTGCCCTGCTCCTGCCCTCTGTTTCCTCTTCTCCCATATGTATATATTATTTTGTGGTTGCATTTGAATACACACCCATAACATATGTGGCATAGAATATTTACACACATAATGCACATCCATATGTGTATATATGATATATACATATATAGTATATTATGTGTACATATATAATATATACATATAGTATATCCTGTATACATATAATATATACATATATTGTATATTATATACACATTATATAATATATACATATATTGTATACTATATATACATATATTATATAACATACGTATATTGCGTGCTATATATACATATATTATATAATATATACATATATGGTGTGTTATATATACATATATAATATATACACACACACACAGAGAAAATGAAGTTTTCCATAGAACTCCATTGTGTGGCTATACCAAAGTTAATTCAAATTATTCCTTATTGATGTATATTTGGTTATTTCCAGTTTTTGCCATTACCAATAGTTGTTGGAGTTAAGACAGAAACTTGGAGAAGGGAGGAAGATGAGCCTGAGAGCTAAGAATGGAACAAAACTTGTAAGGCTTAGAAGGTCATAGTAAAACGTTTTGACATTTTTTCCAAGGGCATCCATAAGCCATTGAAGAATTTCAAGCAGAAAACTGACGTGATGTAATTTTGCCTAAGTCTGTGTGAACTGAAGAAAAGAGGAACAGGAAGGTGGCTATTGCACGAACTGCAAAAGCAGTTATCTTGTAGGAAGATAATTTTTATTTTTGAAGTATGTTCTTTGCTTATCCTGAAGGCTACAATTTGGAATCATTTCCTAGGAGAGCAGATTGATATAGACAAATAAAGTTTGTAAGATACTTCAGAATAGATTTCCAAGAATAAAAGCTCAAAATAAACTTTGATATTATAATATATTGCCTAGTCAAAATACTTATATTTATCTAACATAGAGTATATCAAAAGTTCTATATAAGTTATAAACTAAGACATATGCAAAGTAATTTCTATAGGTATGCAAAGATATAAATCTAAAACAATTTCATGGTCAATTAGACTACTAAAAATTATTTAGTTTTTCAGAATCTCTGATATGATTTGGCTGAGACCCAAGTCTTTTCTTTATCTTTTTTCTAATCTCCAGTAGCTACTGTGGCTAATTTCATTGCCCACAATATCTGTATATATGTCCAGAAGTACACTATGTCTGCACAGAGTGGTGGCATATGACCAGCTGAAGGAGGGTCCCAGAATTTGGTTTATTAATGGGTTAGCACAGGATATCAATTTAAAATGAACATGTGCTACATTGCAGTCATATTCATGTGTAGTCTCGAAGCTATTACAGATGGAAAACTTTCCAACACGCTGAGCTGCAAGCAGTATACCTGTTCATCTATTTTGTGAAGAGACACAGAGTCCACTTCTGGACACGATTCTTTGACACTAGCCAGTGGCCTGGCTTTCTTGTCAAGGAACCAGAAGGAAAGGATCAAGACAAAAAGTTATGGGGTAGAGTTATGTGTCTGGCTATATGGAGTGGGCAGAAGGTATGTATATTTTTGTGTCAGTGTTAATGCTCACCACAAATGATACACTATGGAAAGGGACTGGAAAAACAAGTGGTCAAAATTACTTGACTAATTGACATTAGCATACATCATCATCGACAACCCCAGATCTGTCACAGAGGGTATATTAAAGGAATAGTCATAATGGCAAAGACGGACACGACGTAGGGATCCATGACCATAGACGTCCACTTACCAAGTTCTACAGAGCTATTCCTCTTTCTGAATGTGTAACTCGTTCAACAACAGAGATCAACTATGCACCTGATTGCTGAAAAACAATTCTCCACGTGTCTCTCACATGCCTGCATGTCTGCAGTGGCTCGCTTTTGTTCAGAACCATCTTTTCAAAAGTGTTTTTACAGCAAATAACCTTGAAAGACAGATCATGTCTTTCATTGGAGGAAAGGGCAGGTTTGTTCACTATCTGGTAAAATAATTACTTCTCCCTCTAGGTAAAAAATACAAGTTACTTGTCACATAAAATACCTGTGTTCCCTAAAATTGCCCTGTAGTTTAGCTTACTGCATGTGTGTTCCTTCTCACAAACCTCTTTGGGAATTGGAGCTGGGGAAACCAGAACAAAAATGATGATTACTTTTAGAAGAAGAGAGTTACCAGAGGCTGGGGGTTCGGTTGGTGAACAAGAGAATGGGGAGTTGCTGGTCAAAAGGTGCAATGTTTCTGCTACACTAGAGGGATAAGTTTTGAGATTTATTGCACAGTTGGGTAACTATATACTCAGTAGTAATATATTGTATATTTCAAAATATCTAAGAGTGTAAAGTTCAAATATGTCAACACAAGAAATCTTTTTTTTTTTTTTGGTGAAAAGTATTATTTTGATTTTTTTTTTATTATACTTTAAGTTCTAGGGTACATGTGCATAACATGCAGGTTTGTTACATATGTATACATGTGCCATGTTGGTGTGCTGCACCCATCAACTCGTCAGCACCCATCAATTCATCATTTATATCAGATGTAACTCCCCAAGGCAATCCCTCCTCCCTCCCCCCTCCCCATGATAGGCCCCAGTGTGTGATGTTCCCCTTCCCGAGTCCAAGTGAGCTCATTGTTCAGTTCCCACCTATGAGTGAGAACATGCGGTGTTTGGTTTTCTCTTCTTGTGATAGTTTGCTAAGAATGATGGTTTCCAGCTGCATCCATGTCCCTACAAAGGACACAAACTCATCCTTTTGTATGGCTGCATAGTATTCCATGGTGTATATGTGCCACATTTTCTTAATCCAGTCTGTCACTGATGGACATTTGGGTTGATTCCAAGTCTTTGCTATTGTGAATAGTGCTGCAATAAACATACGTGTGCATGTGTCTTTGTAGTAGCATAATTTATAATCCTTTGGGTATATACCCAGTAGTGGGATGGCTGGGTCATATGGTACATCTAGTTCTAGATCCTTGAGGAATCGCCATACTGTTTTCCATAATGGTTGAACTAGTTTACAATCCCAGCAATAGTGTAAAAGTGTTCCTATTTCTCCACATCCTCTCCAACACCTGTTGTTTCCTGATTTTTTAATGATTGCCATTCTAACTGGTGTGAGATGGTATCTCATTGTGGTTTTGATTTGCATTTCTCTGATGGCCAGTGCTGATGAGCATTTTTTCATGTGTCTGTTGGCTGTATGAATGTCTTCTTTTGAGAAATGTCTGTTCATATCCTTTCCCCACTTTTGGATGGGGTTGTTTGTTTTTTTCTTGTAAATTTGTTTGAGTTCTTTGTAGATTCTGGAAATTAGCCCTTTGTCAGATGAGTAGATTGCAAAAATTTTCTCCCATTCTGTAGGTTTCCTGTTCACTCTGATGGTAGTTTCTTTTGCTGTGCAGAAGCTCTTTAGTTTAATGAGATCCCATTTGTCAATTTTGGCTTTTGCTGCCGTTGCTTTTGGTGTTTTAGACATGAAGTCCTTGCCCATGCCTATGTCCTGAATGGTACTACCTAGGTTTTCTTCTAGGGTTTTTATGGTATTAGGTCTAACATTTAAGTCTCTAATCCATCTTGAATTAATCTTCATATAAGGAGTAAGGAAAGGATCCAGTTTCAGCTTTCTACTTATGGCTAGCCAATTTTCCCAGCACCATTTATTAAATAGGGAATCCTTTCCCCATTTAACACAAGAAATCTTAAATGAAATGATGGATATGTTAATTATTCGATTTAATCATTCCACATTTTATACATGTATCAAAATATCACATGGTACTCCATAAATGTAATACAATTGTGATTTGTCAATTGAAAACAATATTATTTTTTTTAAAATGATCCTCTGACTAATGCTATTGCTTTAAGTATTAAATGGCACATTGTCTCTTATCCAAGAGTCTCAACTTTTCTACCAAAATCGATGAGATGATGGCAGACAAATTAATTACTGAAAAATTAGGTCAAATGTTAGATCCTTCACAGTTCTTGACATCAATATGGCCTTATTAGTTGGGGAGAGCAATCAACCACTTGGCCCCTCCCATACTGGAAAGGCCATCAGTACATCTCTCTTAGAGGGATATATGCCTGTTCTAGGTTTGATTTTGCCATTTTTACCTACACAATTTCAATCAGTCACTTTGTAAGAATTTATGGAATTTCTAATCTAAAAGCAAGAATTTCACATAGCATAGAATCTGAGCAGGGGTTCTACAGAGCAGAGGTATAAGAGTGGGCCTATGACCATCGAAGCTACAGATTAAATCATATACCTAACATCCAGAAGCGGCTGGTTTTATCAAAGCCTGGAACAACTTTTAAAGGCAGAGATTTAGTACCAGCCCAAAAGTAATTCTCTGAAAGGATAGGATGCCATTCTTTGGTATGTTTTATATGAATTAAAACAGAGACCTCAGTATGGTATTTTGTCCTCAATAGTAAAAATACATGGATTCAAGAACTAAAAGATATACACAAGAGTGACCCCACTTATCATCACTCCTAATTACTCACTGGAGGATTTTGTGCTGCTCGTCTCTACAATTCTGTTTGCTGTACAGAAAGGGGGGCCATGAAATCCCACAAGAGCATCCTCTTACCTCGTAAAACAGAAAGGGTCTCATTAAATTATAAGCTACAACTGCCCAGAACACCATGTCCTCCAAGGCTCCTTATATCCAGGGACCAAAAGACAAGAATAGTAATCAACATGCTAACAAGAATAATTGACACTGAGCAACAGGTGAAGGTAGGGGTGTGTTTGTTTGTTTGTTTGCTTTGCAATAGGGACAAGGAGAAACACATGGAACTCAAATTATTCACATAAATACCTCCTGGTACTCCCTTGCCCATTCATCATGCAGCAACCCAGGCTTGAGTAGGATATATTCATCAAGCATTCAGATCCTCAGGAATGAAAATTTACTCACACCACCAGGCAATCAATCAATATTTACCGATGTGATAGCTGAGCACAGGGATTTAGAATGGATTTTGTAGATGGAAACGAGTAAGTACCAACTGCAGCCCAAGATCCACTGCAGTGACTGGGGCTATTAGAGGAAAGACCCCTAGGAACAAAGATGCAACTTCTCCCAAACCTGGGTAGAGAAGTAGATCTATTTGGAGGAAGTGGTGGGCTATGGCAGCCATGAAAATGCACCACTCAGACCTCTTGCTAAAGGGATTGTAATTGACTGACAGCCATAACTGTTGCACCCAACATTATTATGCTGAGGTCACACTTGAGAAATTCCTCTAATGGGTGGCTTTGGCTCAAGCATTCCCCGTTTGCTTGACCAAAACTTTCTACAAACTACACTGCAGACGCTAATTTCTACTTTTATTCATGTGGGTCAGAACAGCATTATGTATAGTCCCAAGAATTCCCCATCTCCTCCAGCTCTTTTACACTTGTCCCTTACAGAAGTTTTCCCCAATACATTTCTTGCATGTCAAATTCTATCTTTGTGTCTGCTTCTTAGAGGACCTGAACTAACTCAGTGACTTACTGTCAATAAATACAATGAGAATAAAAGGCTTTGTATTAGGTAAGCCACTACCAATAGTGTCAACAGTGATCCTCATTGGCTCTCGTGGATATGAGAGCCAATCATCATTAATTTGGTGAATTTTGATAAGAAATAAAAGCTGAATATCCTGATTTGCATTTTAAGTTCAAAGGATATTTCCATATTTTAATGGAAGGAGGTTCTATCTAACCTTCAATTTTAAGTGAATAATCTGAAATGCAGTGACATACTAAAAGGCAGTATCTAGAGAAGAATCTATCAGAACTCTTTAAGTGCTTTCCATATGCTCTTGAGTTAATATCAGTGTTTGTCAGTACCTGTCTGTATGAAAGATATTTTCAAAGATTAAATACACAAAATCTCATTAGAGATCAGTATTAACAGATGATCACTTGCAATTTAATTTGATCATAGAAAACACTAATTTTGAACCCCAATTAAATGAAATAGTAATTCTAAAAGATAATTCCATCCTCTTAATTAGTAGGCTTGGATTCCCCAAAATTATCTTCAATTTTTACGTTTTATAATTTCATAAATAAGATTTTTAGAAACTTATTTTCCCATTTGTTACAAAAAGACCTGTAAAACATTCTTGATTTTGCCTCTTGGCTGGCCCACAAAGCCTAAAATATTTATTATCAGTCTCTTTAACTGTGATAACATACAGTATAGGTTATAACTACGATAGAGTCAAAAATTGAAACCATATAAAAATCCACATTTTTGTATTGTATATTAATTTAATATCAGAGTTTTATTTGAGAGCAACTCTATGATGCCTTTCTCTTTTTTTTTTTTCACCGAGATAAATTTCATTTTTATTAGTCAAGGTGGATGTGTTGGATTAGAGAGTAGAAAAGTTAATTATATATTGAGAACCTGCTATGTGTCAGACACAAAAGTGATTTAAACTTATATCTTATTTAACTTTTCCAGTAAGTTTAAAAGAGAATTGCTAGTATTCTTAACATTTAGATAAGAAAGCTCATAGTAAAAGAGCCAGAACACCCTGTTTAATGTTACAGAGGTGTCAGAATGGATTCAAACTGAAGTCTTTAAAGGCATCATACAGGCAACAAAACAGATATGTGAATGGAAAAGTTCAATGAGTAGTTTCAGAATGATGCCACTTAGGTATATATAACCCAGTTCCTCTAATACCACCTGAAGCCATTGTTTGTGGCTTGACATATGACAAAGTTATTTCAAATTCTTCAATATTTTCTATTATATCAGAACTTTCACTATGCTGTCAGATGCACTATTAATTTAATTTGTTAATTACGTTGCTGCCAAAAATGTTTTAGCTGTATTTAAGACAAAATACAAGGACATACCAGTAACAGTAATCTAGGGTAAAATATATAAGTGTGCAGAAATTTTATGTTTGGTCAGACCAGGAAATTATTCATGGATTCTACCTGTTTTCTGTCATACTCAGTGGCACATCAAAAAAAAAAAAAAAAAA